>NW_018406621.1:0-338 GCF_002113885.1 Mizuhopecten yessoensis
GCCTAGCATACATATCTAAAATGTTAGCCAAGCCTAGCATACATATCTAAAATATATGGTCTAGCCTAGCGTCCATATCTAAAATATATGGTTTAGCCTAGCATACATATCTAAAATATATGGTCAAGCCTAGCATACACATCTAAAATATATGGTCTAGCCTAGCATACAAATCTAAAATCTATGGTCTAGCCTAGCATACGTATTTAAAATACATAGTCTCACCTAGCATCCATATTTGAAATATATTGTCCAGCCTAGCGTACATATCTAAAATGTATGGTCCACCCTAACGTACATATCTAAAATATATGGTCTAGCCTAGCGTACATATCTAA
>NW_018406621.1:5143-5793 GCF_002113885.1 Mizuhopecten yessoensis
CCAGACAACGAGTCGGACGTATACATTACACCCGACTCCAGACATCGAGTCGGACGTATACATTACACTCGACTCCAGACAACGAGTCGGACGTATACATTATACCCGACTCCAGACATCGAGTCGGACGTATACATTACACCCGACTCCAGACATCGAGTCGGACGTATACATTATACCCGACTCCAGACATCGAGTCGGACGTATACATTACACCCGACTCCAGACATCGAGTCGGACGTATACATTATACCCGACTCCAGACATCGAGTCGGACGTATACATTACACCCGACTCCAGACATCGAGTCGGACGTATACATTANGACATCGAGTCGGACGTATACATTATACCCGACTCCAGACATCGAGTCGGACGTATACATTACACCCGACTCCAGACATCAAGTCGGACGTATACATGACACCCGACCCCAGACATCGAGTCGAACGTATAAATGTGATCTTCTTCGTTTGTTTAGTATCTAGTTCGATACTTACTTAGTGTAGGCAGCAATCAGCGGATTGTTATATTTAATCTAGATTCATTTCAATCGAGCTTTTAATCATCATTTAGTTATTGATTCATTAATAATGAATAATCTTACAATTATCATTATTGTAGCTTTAGGTCAGATTTAACTAGAAAGA
>NW_018406622.1:0-338 GCF_002113885.1 Mizuhopecten yessoensis
TTGACCCCTGTGACCTTGAATATGGGTTGACATGTACAGGTATACGTATATATGTATTTTCAAGATTTTTTTTACTAACCATACCTTTTCATTTTGGTCAAGGCTTAATGCAAGTGTTGAGTTTCATATGATGTCGCCAAATTCTGGCATTTAATTGTTAAGAAATATGGAGTTGCATACCTATACACTTACATGTATAAACTTCTAATCGACACGAATGCCATTTATTCTACTTTTTCACTTTTATAGGAACACTTAAGAGGAAACCACAAACATTACGATTATGGAAGAAAAAACCACAAACATTACGATTATGGAAGAAAGATGTTGAATGGGCT
>NW_018406622.1:5515-6259 GCF_002113885.1 Mizuhopecten yessoensis
ATTGAAATATTTTGAACATATTTGCTCCTTGTGACCTGAATATGATTCAAGGTCATACATTTAAACAAACTTGGTAGCCCTTGATCCTAGTATGCTACTGACTAAATATCATCACCCTGGGCATTTTGGTTATTCAGAAGAAGTTGTTTAAAGTTTCTAACATATTTGACCCCTGTGACCTTGAATATGGGTTGACATGTACAGGTATACACATATGTATTTTCAAGATTTTTTTTACTAACCATACCTTTTCATTTTGGTCAAGGCTTAATGCAAGTGTTGAGTTTCATATGATGTCGCTAAATTCTGGCATTTAATTGTTAAGAAATATGGAGTTGCATACCTATACACTTACATGTATAAACTTCTAATCGACACGAATGTCATTTATTCTACTTTTTCACTTTTATAGGAACACTTAAGAGGAAACCACAAACATTACGATTATGGAAGAAAGATGTTGAATGGGCTGAAAAGGCAAAGGCTTCCCACTTTCTTCATGTATCATCATCTGTTACTGACACAGGAGACCACCAAGGGATCAATCCTTGTAATATTCCGATGGCTGATCTTCAAGACACAGATGATACTATTGTTGAATTACCTGTCACTACCTCGTCTGTGACCGACACAGGAGACCAACAAGGGGCAAAGCCTTGTAATATTTCGACTTCTCCAAAACCCCTGAACCAATTTCAATGAAACAAACAAAAATAGTGGCCGGTTTGGTCCCCAGCCCCCAGT
>NW_018406623.1:0-339 GCF_002113885.1 Mizuhopecten yessoensis
CCTAGATATTAACAATGTTACCTAGGTAATAACAATGTAACCTAGATATTAAGAGTGTAACTTAGGTATTAGCAATGTAACCTAATGTATTAACAGTGTAACCTCTAGGTATTAACAATGTAACCAAGGTATCAAATGTGTTACCTAGGTATAATCAATGAAACCTAGGTATTAACAGTGTAAACTAGGTATTAACCGTGTTACCTAAGTATTATCGATATAACCTAGGTATTAACAGTTTTACCTAGGTATTAACAGTGTTACCTAGGTATTAACGGTGTTACCTAGGTATTTACGATATAACCTAGGTATTAACAGTGTTATCTAGGTATTAACGGT
>NW_018406623.1:3880-4109 GCF_002113885.1 Mizuhopecten yessoensis
CGAAACTAGGTATTAACAGTGTTACCTAAGTATTATCGATATTACCTAGGTATTAACAGTTTTACCTAGGTATTAACAGTGTTACCTAGGTATAAACAGTGTTACCTAGGTATTAACGGTGTTACCTAGGTATTAACGATATAACCTAGGTATTAACAGTGTTANTTAATGATATAACCTAGGAATTAACAGTGTTATCTAGGTATTAACGGTGGTACCTAGGTATTAA
>NW_018406623.1:5058-8256 GCF_002113885.1 Mizuhopecten yessoensis
GAACAGTGTTAGCTAGGTATTAATGATATAACCTAGGTATTAACGGTGTTTCCTAGGTATTAACGATATAACCTAGGTATTAACAGTGTAACCTAGGTATTAACAATGTAACCTAGGTATTAGCAATGTAACATAGGTATTAAAAGTGTAACCTAGGTATCAAAGGTGCTACCTAGGTATCAAAAATGTAACATATGTATTAACAGTGTAACCTATGTATTAACAGTGTAACCTAGGTATTAACAATGTAACCTAGGTATTAACAGTGTAACCTAGATATCAAAGGTGTTACCTAGGTATTAACAATGTTACCTAGGTATTAACAGTGTAACCTAGGTATTAACAATGTAACCTAGTTATTAACAATGTAACCTAGGTATTAACAGTGTAACCTAGATATCAAAGGTGTTACCTAGGTATTAACAATGTAACCTAGGTATTAACAGTGTAACCTAGGTATTAACAATGTAACCTAGGTATTAACAATGTAACCTAGGTATTAACAGTGTAACCTAGATATCAAAGGTGTTACCTAGGTATTAACAATGTTACCTAGGTATTAACAGTGTAACCTAGGTATTAACAATGTAACCTAGGTATTAACAATGTAACCTAGGTATTAACAGTGTAACCTAGATATCAAAGGTGTTACCTAGGTATTAACAATGTAACCTAGGTATTAACAGTGTAACCTAGGTATTAACAATGTAACCTAGGTATTAACAGTGTTACCTATATATCAAAAGTGTTACATTGTAGCTAGGTATTAACAATGTTACCTAGATATTAACAAGGTTACCTAGGTAATAACAATGTAACCTATGTATTAACAGTGTAACCTAGGTATTAACAATGTAACCTAATGTATTAACAGTGTAACCTCTAGGTATTAACAATGTAACCAAGGTATCAAATGTGTTACCTAGGTATCAACAATGAAACCTAGATATTAACAGTGTAAACTAGGTATTAACAATGTAACCTAGGTATTAACAATGTAACCTAGGTATTTACAATGTCACCTAGGTATTAACAATGTAACCTAGGTATTAACAGTGTAACCTAGATATCAAAGGTGTTACCTAGGTATTAACAATGTAACCTAGGTATTAACAGTGTAACCTAGGTATTAACAATGTAACCTAGGTATTAACAGTGTTACCTATATATCAAAAGTGTTACATTGTAGNAGGTATTAACAATGTAACCTTGGTATTAACAGTGTAACCTAGGTATTACCAATGTTACCTAGGTATTAACAGTGTAACCTATGTATCAAAGGTGTAACCTAGGTATTAACAATGTAACCTAGGTATTAACAGTGTAACCTAGGTATTAACAATGTAACCTAGGTATTAACAATGTAACCTAGGTATTAACAATGTAACCTAGGTATTACCAATGTTACCTAGATATTAACAATGTAACCTATATTTTAACAGTGTAACCTATGTATTAACAATGTTACCTAGATATTAACAATGTAATGCATCTGTCACACTTGACCGGATTGAGCCTCCGAACGTGAAACGGATGACTTATTTGTATATCCGGTGATGTTCGTCAATATTCGTTTTATGTCAGTTTTATGTTCGGAACATTTGTTTCATGTCAGGTGATGTGCGGTGCGTCCGCCTGCATCCGTTAGAAAGTTTTGTGCATGCACAAAAATTGAAACGGACTGTGACGAACAAGAACATTCGTTGGTTGTCCTGTGCATGTCCGTTTTGTCCTGTTTATCTCCTGTCATTGTTCGCAATTCCTTCGTTTATATGCTGTATGTGTACGGGGGAATACAATGTCCAGTCCGTAGATGAAACTTGAACGCATATGCCACGCATTAACCGGACCTTAAACGAACACCTAACGGACAAACACAGGATGCCTGCAGGATTAACACCGAACACGACGAATAGACAAACGAATTGAAAAACGGATAAAACGTACAGAACTGATGAATACAGAATACCTACAGAATACCTGCAGGATAACTACAGGGGGGGAACTGACTACCGGCAGAACCTGATCATCCCAGGGCATATATAAAGGTTCTTGGAAGCTTCCAAATCAGATTCACAGACAGTTTTCCAGCATCACCATGGATTGTCAGGCTAGAGTTTCCCTGCAGTTTAGGGCCGCCTTACTGCAGGCAGAAATGCATATGAACAATGTTCAGATGGACCTTCAGCAGTATCTTTCCCACAAGAGAAGAAGGCGCCGCAGGGGTCAGCGAAGACGATATTGGTCGAGGTCATGGCTGAGCCCGGAGAGACGAAGGCAGTTCGGTCTGTATGACCAATTCATGGTAGAACTGCGGCGGGAGGACCCTGCCGCCTTCTGCAACTTGATGCGCATGCATCCGGAGATGTTTGACGAAATCTTGACACGTGTGGGGCCACGCATCACCAAAAAGCAGACCTGGATAAGGGAAACGTACGAACGCTGCCGCTTCTCAGCCTGCCACCGTGCGTGCATGGCACCAAAAGACGCCTGGAACTCAATCCACTGGTCATCAGTGGCATTTTTGCAAGCGGCCTTCACCCAGTCTATGTACGCAGTCCGCTCAGTCACGGGCTCGGACGTTGACATGGCCTGTCTGACAGCAACAAGTTCGGCCTGGGCAGACAGACTCCATGCGTTTCACGATTCTTTGCAGTGCCGGGTCATCACCATCATCAGTTTTCTGTCGCTTGGATGGCTTGGCCATCCCAGCAGCAGTAGTAGGTTCCTCTTCCTCAACTTCTACATACACGTCACGCAACCTCAGCCTGTCACGAGCTGCTAGCTGCTCCGCCTCATCGAGGTTGCACTGGGACCTGGCGAGAGCTTCCTGCACCTGACAATACAGAATATTAGAAATCATAAAGACATTATACTCCAACTTTTCATATACACTAGTAAATGTGCCACGTATGTATTACATATTACATGTGTAGACATACAAATCTAATACATGTACACATAAAACACAACAACATGTGATACATGTGTGGCACAACTGGTCATGAACAATGCAATACAATTAACAATGTTGACATTTCATTATGGTTATAAAACAGCAATGACAAATATCTGAATCTACAAATGTTTTAAAGTTAAATTTACACTTTTGACTGGTGCCCGGCGATGGCGAACAATCGCCCGGAGAAATAGGAATCGAGCCATGACCCACTCCTCCCTCTGTGTGAAGTCCCTGCT
>NW_018406623.1:8879-11994 GCF_002113885.1 Mizuhopecten yessoensis
CACATTCTTCGTGTTCTTCTTTGCTTTCCTTCCACGAGGCATTGTGGAGATGCAGTCAGCAGTGCAACTTTTCGAAAACTGGTCCGCTGGAGAAATGCATTCGCAAATACACCTTGTTGTTTCCTGCACGCATGTCCGTTATGTGTTCGGTTTGTCCGGAATGCATCCTGTACGCGTCCTGATTGACCGGTTCATGTTCGTTTGTTGTTCGTCACTCATTCGGAGACACTTGGCTGGTTGAACTGTAGCCGTGCGTTACATGTTCGTTACCGGTACGTTTCAACCGTTCCATGTTCGGTGCAAGTACGTCCGTAGTTTGGTTTTTTTTACCGGACAGACCACTTTGCCACCGGATAACAAAAAATCCTAAACGTTGATGTACGGAACCACAATCCGGTCAAGTGTGACAGAGGCATTACCTAGATATCAACAGTGTTACCTAAATATTAACAATGTTACCTAGCTATTAACAATGTTACCTAAATATTAACAATGTAACCTAGGCATTAACAATGTAACCTATGTATTAACAATGTTACTTAGATATTAACAATGTAACCTAGATGTTAACAGTGTAACATAGATACTAACAGTGTAACCAAGGTGTTAACAATGTAACCTAGGTATTAACAAGGTAACCTAGGTATCAAAGGTGTAACCTAGGTATTAACAGTGTTACCTATGTATTAACGGTGTAACCTAGGCATTAACAATGTAACCTAGGTATCAAAGGTGTTACCTTGGTTTTAACAGTGTAACCTAGATATTAACAGTGTAACCTAGGTATTGACAATGTAACCTAGGTATTAACAGTGTAACCTAGGTATCAACAATGTAACCTAGGTATTAACAATGTAACCTAGGTATTAACAGTGTAACCTAGGTATTAACAATGTAACCTAGGTATTAGCAGTGTAACCTAGGTATTAACAGTGTAATCTAGGTATCAACAGTGTAACCTAGGTATTAACAGTGTAACCTAGGTATTAACAATGTAACCTAGGTATTAACAATGTAACCTAGGTATTAACAGTGTAACCTAGGTATTAACGGTGTAACCTAGGTATCAAATGTGTTACCTAGGTATTAACAGTGTAACCTAGGTATTAACAGAGTAACCTAGTTATTAACAGAGTAACCTAGGTATCAAAGGTGTTACCTAGGTATTAACAATGTTACCTAGGTATTAACAATGTTACCTAGATATTAACAATGTAACCTAGGTATTAACAGTGTAACCTAGGTATTAACAGTGTTACCTAGGTATTAACAATGTAACCTAGGTATTAACGGTGTAACCTAGGTATCAAAGGTGCTACCTATGTATCAAAGGTGTTAGCTAGGTATTAACAATGTTACCTAGGTATTAACAATGTTACCTATATATTAACAATGTTACCTAGGTTATAACAATGTAATCTAGGTATTAACAGTGTAACCTAGGTATTAACAATGTAACCTAATGTGTTAACAGTGTAAACACTAGGTATTAACAATGTAACCAAGGTATCAAATGTGTTACCTAGGTATAAACAATGAAACCTAGGTATTAACAGTGTAAACTAGGTATTAACAATGTAACCTATGTATTAACAATGTAACCTAGGTATTAACAATGTCACCTAGGTATTAACAATGTAACCTAGGTATTAACAGTGTTACCTAGGTATCAAAGGTGTTACCTAGGTATTAACAATGTAACCTTGGTATTAACATTGTTACCTAGATATTAACAATGTTAATATCTAGGTAACATTGTTAATACCTAGGTTACATTGTTAATACCTAGGTGACATTGTTAATACCTAGGTACCACCGTTAATACCTAGATAACACTGTTAATACCTAGGTATAAACAATGAAACATAGGTATTAACAGTGTAACTTAGGTATCAAAGGTGTTAGCTAGGTATGAACAATGTTACCTAGGTTATAACAATGTCATCTAGGTATTAACAGTGTAAACTAGGTATTAACAATGTAATCTAGGTATTAACGGTGGTACCTAGGTATTAACATTGTAAGCAAGGTATCAAATGTGTTACCTAGGTATAAACAAGAAACCTAGGTATTAACAGTGTTACCTAGGTATTAACAGTGTTACCTAGGTATTAACGATATAACCTAGGTATTTACAGTGTTATCTTGGTATTAACGGTGGTACCTAGGTATTAACAATTTTACCTAGGTATTAACCGTGTAACCTAGGTATTAACAATGTAACCTAGGTATTAACAGTGTAACTTAGGTATCAAAGGTGTTACCTAGGTATTAACAATGTAATCTAGGTATTAACGGTGTAACCTAGGTATCAAAGGTGCTACCTAGGTATTAACAGTGTATCCTAGGTATTAAAAATGTAATAGATGTATTAACAGTGTAACCTAGGTATTAACAGTGTAACCTAGGTATCAAAGGTGTTAGCTAGGTATTAACAATGTTACCTAGGTATTAACAATGTTACCTATATATTAACAATGTTACCTAGGTTATAACAATGTAATCTAGGTATTAACAGTGTAACCTAGGTATTAACAATGTAACCTAATGTATTAACAGTGTAACCACTAGGTATTAACAATGTAACCAAGGNGATATTAACAGTGTAAACTAGGTATTAACAATGTAACCTAGGTATTAACAATGTAACCTAGGTATTAACAATGTCACCTAGGTATTAACAATGTAACCTAGGTATTAACAGTGTTACCTAGGTATCAAAGGTGTTACCTAGGTATTAACAATGTTACCTAGGTATTAACGGTGTAACCTAGGTATCAAAGGTGCTACCTAGGTATTAACAGTGTATCCTAGGTATTAAAAATGTAACATATATATTAACAGTGTAACCTAGGTATTAACAGTGTTACCTAGGTATCAAAGGTGTTAGCTAGGTATGAACAATGTTACCTAGGTATTAACATTGTTACCTAGATATTAACAATGTTACCTAGGTATAAACAGTGTTACCTAGGTATTAACAATGTTACCTAGATATTAACAATGTTACCTAGGTATTAACAATGTAACCTAGGTATTAACAATGTAACCTAGGTATTAGCAATGTAACCTAGGTATTAACAGTGTAACCTCTAGGTATTAACAATGTAACCAA
>NW_018406623.1:12661-13411 GCF_002113885.1 Mizuhopecten yessoensis
TCTAGGTATTAACAATATAACCTAGGTATTAACAGTGTAACCTAGATATCAAAGGTGTTACCTAGGTATTAACAATGTAACCTAGGTATTAACAGTGTAACCTAGGTATTAACAGTGTAACCTAGGTATCAAAGGTGAAACCTATCTATTAACAATGGTATTAACAATGTAACCTAGGTATTAATAGTGTAACCTAGGTATTAACAGTGT
The DNA here is from genome assembly GCF_002113885.1 of Mizuhopecten yessoensis. Classification (NCBI taxonomy): domain Eukaryota; kingdom Metazoa; phylum Mollusca; class Bivalvia; order Pectinida; family Pectinidae; genus Mizuhopecten; species Mizuhopecten yessoensis. Next base: position 12,872 of record NW_018406623.1, read on the forward strand.
TACCTATATATCTAAGGTGTTACCTAGGTATTAACAATGTAACATTGGTATTAACAGTGTAACCTAGGTATCAAAAGTGTAACCTAGGTATTAACATGGTAACCTAGGTATTAACAGTGTTACTTAAGTATTAACGGTGTAACCTAGGTATTAACAGTGTTACCTAGGTATTAACAGTGTAACCTAGGTATTAACGGTGTAACCTAGGTATTAACAGTGTTACCTAGGTATTTATTAACAGTGTTACCTAGGTATTAACAGTGTTACCTAGGTATTAACAGTGTTATTTCATTTCATCAAATTTTATTGACAAGATGTCGTAATCAATTGGATTGAATAACAGGCAAAGCCTATATAAATTCTCTCCGTCAAATGGCCAAAGTTGAATAAACAAGGAGACATAATATTTTAGACATGTTGCAAATGAAAAAATTAACACAAAATAATTCATATTAACACAAGGCTAAGGGGAAGTAACTCATGAAGGAAACATCTCACACACCTCATACACACTTACACACACATACAAGTACATGTACA
>NW_018406623.1:15276-15367 GCF_002113885.1 Mizuhopecten yessoensis
TCAAATATTTTGGATATAGTAGATAGAATAGATATTGGTCTGTAATTATCAAGAATATCCTTATCTCCGCCCTTGTGTAGTGGTGTCACTC
>NW_018406623.1:16382-29711 GCF_002113885.1 Mizuhopecten yessoensis
CGGTTGCAAATTTTAAGTATTTCTGGACCAATTCTCTCATTTCCAGTCGATATAATGTCGTCAAGTTTATTTATGTACGTTTCGACATCTTTTTAATGTATGTAAGGAATGATGAATGGGTTTTGTTTAGAAATTCTACTTGAAACATGTTGTTCTATCACAAAATGATCATTATATTCCAGTGGTTTTTTATCGACCATATTGGAGACATCAACAAAATGCATATTTATTCTGTCTATGATTTCTTGTTTATCAGTAATGGTCATGTCATTATATATTTTAAGATGAGTAGGAATAGTACTTCGAGATGCATTTTACGTGTTTCCAAAGTAAGGTACTAGATTTGTGATCAGTAACAGCATTTTTTAACATATCTTTCTTTGAATTTAGTATTAGCAAATTAGTTTTGTTTCTCCATAACCTATAGTTATCCAAATCCTTTGCCGAATGAAATTTATCTCGTAAGCCCCTTGCATTGGCTATGTCCTCGTTAAACCATTCCGGCTGTTTGTTTGGTTTGCCCCTTTTAATTAATTGTATTAACAGTGTTACCAAGGTATTAACAGTGTAACCTAGGTATTAACAGTGTAACCCAGGTATTAATTTTGTAACCTAGGTATTAACGGTGTAACCCAGGTATAAACGGTGTGACCTAGGTATTTAAGGTGTAACCTAGGTTTTAACAGTGTTACCTAGATATTGACGGTGTAACCTAGGTATTAACGGTGGAACCAAGGTATTAACAGTGTAAACTAGGTATTAACAATGTAACCCAGGTATTAATTTTGTAACCTAGGTATTAACGGTGTAACCAAGGTATTAACAGTGTAACCTAGGTATTAACAATGTAACCTAGTTGTTAACAGTGTTACCAAGGTATAACAATATAACCTAGGTATTAACAATGTAACCTAGGTATTAACAGTGTTACCTAGGTATTACCGGTGTTACCTAGGTATTAACAGTGTTATCTAGGTATTAACGGTGTAATTTGGGTATTTACGGTGTAACTAAGTAATTAATAGTGTAACCTAGGTATTAACAATGTAACCTAAATATTAACGGTGTAACCCATGTATTAACAGTGTAATCTAGGTATTAACAGTGTGACCTAGGTATTAACAGTGTAACCCAGGTATTAACGGTGTAACCTAGGTATTTACAGTGTTACCTAGGTATTAACGGTGTAACGTAGGTATTAACAGTGTAACCTAGGTACTTACGGTGTTACCTATGTATTAACGGTGTAACCTAGGTATGTATGGTGGAATGCAGGTATTCACGGTTTAACTTAGGTATTGACGGAGTAACTCAAGTATTAACGGTGTTACCTAGATATTAACTGTGTGACATAGTTATTAATGGTGTAACCTAGGTATTTACGGTGTAACCTAGGTATTAACGGTGTTACCAAGATATGTACAGTGTTACACAATGCAATAATGCAATTGTAAAGGAAAATGAGGCCATTATCAGTGATCAAACAGAGGTCAGCAATGCTTTTAATCATTTTTATATAAATGTTGCTTCTGATATTGGTACAGAAGATTCTTCTGATGAAACTATTTTAAAAGAGATAACGGCACACAATAATGATCAGTCAAAGTTTTGTTTTAATATGTCTCTCCTTTCGTGGTTGAAAAGGCTATCTCTAAGGTGAAGGCGAAGAAGGCCACTGGTATCGATGGCATATCTTCAAAACTCCTTAGAGCCTGTTGTACTGAAATCAGTGTGCCTTTGAGCGACATGATTAACCACTGTTTTGATAGATCAGAGTTCCATTGCAGACTCAAGGAGGCACAGGTAGTTCCTGTTTTTAAGAAAAAATATATTTTTGATAAACAAAACTACCGACCAATCAGCATTTTACCTTGTATATCGATTTTTTTTGAAAAAACCATGTGTGATCAACTGACTGCCTTTTTTAGTATTTTTTTTTCATCCTTTCCTTGCAGCCTTCCGACCAGGATTTTGGTGTCAATCCACCCTGTTGCGACTTGTTGAGGATTGGCGTAGAGCCCCGGACAACCATGAGCATATCGCTGCCATACTGATGGACCTATCCAAGGCTTTTGACTGTCTTCCTCATAACTTGTTGGTCGGGAAGCTTGAGGCCTATGGCCTGAGTAAAGCCTCAGTTAACCTGTCCAGCTACCTGAGCATCAGGAAGCAGCAGGTAAAAATTGGCTCCAAATGCGGTGACTGGCTGGAAGTGCTGAAGGGGGTACCCCAGGGTTTTATTTTAGGACCCTTGCTTTTTAATGTATTTGTAAATTATATGTTTCCTGTAAATTATATAATTATGCAGACGACAACACTGTCAGGGAATCAAATAAAGACCCAGATGCTTTAAAACATAATATTGAAAATGACTGTCAAAATTTAATAGACTGGTTTAAATTAAACCAGATGAAAGCAAACCCTGATAAATTCCAGGCCATTTGTATAGGGAAACGTTCGGTAGATGCTATACAGTCTTCTAGTATTTGCGAAATAGATATTGTTCCTGACAGTGTTGTCAAACTTTTAGGTGTGAACTTTGATTCAACTTTGAAGCTCATATCTCTGAAAATTTGTAGGAAAGCCTCAAGGCAATTGTCTATTTTAAAGCGAATTGGGAGTTTTTTAACCAAACAAGGTAGACTTGTAATTCATAATTCTTTTATTGTTTCAAATTTTAACTACTGTCCTTTAGTTTGGCACTCTTGTTCCATGAAGAGTGTCAGAAAGCTAGAAAAGATACAAGAAAGATCTTTAAGGTTTATACATAATGATCACAACTCATCCTTCAGACACTTACTCAGTATTACCAACAGCAACAGGCTTCATGTAAGGTGTCTGAAGGAAATGGGTTGTGAGGATTTTAAAATTATAAACAAAATTTCTCTTGAATATATTCATAATCTTGTAAATATTAAGATGTCTAATTATGACTTCAGGAAAGAAAATACTGCAGAGGTGCCCAGGGTCAACACTGTGAAGTATGGACATAAATCGTTTGCTTTTGAGACCGCCCGGGTGTGGAACAGTCTCCCAAATGTCTTCAGAAAAGTTGAAAACTTCAAAGAATTCAGGAGGCTGGTCCATTCCTGGGATGACCCCATCTGCCTTTGCAATATCTGCAAAGAGTGATACTTCATACTGTGCCCTGGTTACCTCTGCCCACCTGACATTTTGGATTGTGTGATACTTTTATTGTCCTATCTCATTTCTTATATGTTTTAATTCTATTCTATATTTTTGCTGCATCTCATTTGTATTTCAATTCCATATTTTCTAAAATATGAATTTTTACAAAACTTGATAAATTTTGTTAATTGATTTCGGTATCATTTTTAATTCACACTATAAAAGTGTGTATTCTGTCAATTTTTATTCTTTGCTATATTAGCATTGTATGTATATTCCACTTCATAGTGTTTTAATCCTAAGTCCTAAGTAATTCTTGTGTGATATACAAGTATTCATTCACTAAAACCTATGTCTTTTAATTACCTATTCTGAATACTTCTTATCTGTGATCACATTTAATGCTTTTCATATATTAACACCATTTTTATATATATATCCCGGGGGCCTTTGTAGGTAGGGGACTCCCAATCACTAAGAAACCTGGGATATGTATACTTTCTTTTTCTATGATGGTTATTACTGTTTTATTAGTAATAAATGTGATTATCTCCCTTTACTTGTAATATAATATGTTATTGTTATTTTTACATATGTTTGTCGCAATAATAGCTCTCAAGAGCTAATGTTCCATGTTTACCTGTATGCAACGTTAAATAAAGTTTCTTGTATCTTGTATCTTGTACCTAGGTACTAACGGTGTGACCTAGGTATTTACGGTGTGACCTAGGTATTAACGGTGTAACTAAGGTATTGACGGTGAAACCAAGGTATTTACTGTGTAACCCAGGTTTTAAGGTGTTACCTAGGTATAAACAGTGTTACCTAGGTATCAAAAATGTAACCTAGGTATTAACAATATAACATAGGAAATAACGGTGTGACCTAAGTATTAACAATGTAACCTAGGTACTAACGGTGCGACCTTGGTATTAACAGTGTAACCTATGTACCAACGGTATGACCTAGGTATTTACGGTGTAACGCAGGTATTCATGGTGGAACTTAGGTATTGACGGTGTAACTAAGGTATTGACGGTGAAACCCAGGTATTTAATGTGTAATCCAGGTTTTAAGGTGTTACCTAGGTATAAACAGTGTTACCTAGGTATTAAAAATGTAACCTAGGTATTAACGGTGTAACCCAGGTATTAGCAGTGTTACCCAGGTACTAATAGTGTGACCTATGTATTAAAAGTGTAATATAGGTACTAATGGTGTGACCTAAGTATGAACAATGTAACCTAGGTGCTAACGGTGCGACCTAGGTATTCACGGTGTAAACTACGTAATAACGGTTTAACCTAGGTATTAACAATCTTACCTAGGTAATAACAGTGTAGCCTAGGTATTAACGATGTAAACTAGGTAATAACGGTGTTACCTAGGTATTTATGGTGTAACTTAGGTTTTAACAGTGTTAACTAGATATTGACGGTGTAACATAGGTATTAACTGTTTAACTCATGTAGTAATAGTGTAACCTAGGTATTAACAATATAACATTGGATGTAAAGGTGTGACCTGAGTTTTAACAATGTAACCTAGGTTACATTGTTAATACTTAGGTCACACCATTAGTACCTATATTACACTGTAATACATAGGTCACACTATTAGTACCTTGGTAACACTGCTAATACCTGTGTTACACCGTTAATACCTGGGTTACACCGTCAATATCTAGTTAACACTGTTAAAACCTAGGTTACCCCATAAACCCCTAGGTAACACCGTTATTACCTAGTTTACATCGTTAATACCTAGGTTACCCCGTTAGTACGTAGTTTACACCGTGAATACCTAGGTCGCACCGTTAGCACCTAGGTTACATTGTTAATACCTAGGTAACACTGTTTATACCCAGGTAACACCTTAAAACCTGGATTACACATAATTATATAATTTACAGGAAACATATAATTTACAAATACATTAAAAAGCAAGGGTCCTAAAATAAAACCTAACATTGTTAATACCTAGGTTAAACCGTTATTACGTAGTTTACACCGTGAATACCTAGGTCGCATCGTTAGCACCTAGGTTACATTGTTAATACCTAGGTTAAACCGTTATTACGTAGTTTACACCGTGAATACCTAGGTCGCATCGTTAGCACCTAGGTTAGATTGTTAATACTTAGGTCACACCCTTAGTATCTATATTACACTGTTAATAAATAGGTCACACTATTAGGACCTGGGTAACACTGCTAATGCCTGGGTTACACCGTTAGTACGTAGTTTACACCGTGAATACCTAGGTCGCATCGTTAGCACCTAGGTTAGATTGTTAATACTTAGGTCACACCCTTAGTATCTATATTACACTGTTAATAAATAGGTCACACTATTAGCAGTGTTACCCAGGTCCTAATAGTGTGACCTATGTATTACAGTGTAATATAGGTACTAATGGTGTGACCTAAGTATTAACAATCTAACCTAGGTGCTAACGATGCGACCTAGGTATTCACGGTGTAACGCAGGTATTCATGGTGGAACTTAGGTATTGACGGTGTAACTAAGGCATTGACGGTGAAACCCAGGTATTTAATTTGTAATCCAGGTTTTAAGGTGTTACCTGGGTATAAACAGTGTTACCTAGGTATTAACAATCTTACCTAGGTAATAACAGTGTAGCCTAGGTATTAACGATGTAAACTAGGTAATAACGGTGTTACCTAGGGGTTTATGGGGTAACCTAGGTTTTAACAGTGTTACCTAGATATTGACGGTGTAACATAGGTATTAACTGTTTAACTCATGTATTTATAGTGTAACCTAGGTATTAACTGTTTAACTCATGTATTAATAGTGTAACCTAGGAATTAACTGTTTAACTCATGTAGTAATAGTGTAACCTAGGTATTAACGATGTAAACTAGGTAATAACGGTGTTACCTAGGTATTTATGGTGTAACCTAGGTTTTAAGAGTGTTACCTAGATATTGACGGTGTAACCCAGGTATTAATTTTGTAACCTAGGTATTAACAATCTTACCTAGGTAATAACAGTGTAGCCTAGGTATTAACGATGTAAACTAGGTAATAACGGTGTTACCTAGGGGTTTATGGGGTAACCTAGGTTTTAACAGTGTTACCTAGATATTGACGGTGTAACCTAGGTATTAACTGTTTAACTCATGTATTAATAGTGTAACCTAGGTATTAACGGTGAAACTTAGGTATTTACGGCGTTACCTAGATATTAACGGTGTAACCTAGGTATTAACAGTGTTACCTAGGTATCAATGGTGTTACATAGGTATTTACGGTGTAACCTAGGTGTTAACAGTGTTACCTATGTATTAACGGTGTAACCTATGTATTAACAGTGTTACCTAGGTATTAACGGTGTAACCAGGTATAAATGGTGTAACCTAGGTATTAACGTTGTAACCCAGGTATTAACAGTGTTACCTTGGTATTAACGGTGTAAACTACGTATTAACGGTCTAACCTAGGTATTAACAGTGTTACCTAGGTGTTTACGCAGTAACGTAGATATTAACGTTATAACCTAGGTATTAATGGTGTAACCAAGGTATTAACGGTGTAGCCGAGGTAATATCGATGTAACATATGTATTTACGCAGTTACGTAGATATTAACGTTGTAATCGAGGTATTCATGGTAAACGGTTCTTACTCCCGGTGGACGAAATGTAAACACGCACACTGACCAGCGGTCAACATTTTAGATATAGCATGGTTTGGACGACACTTGAAGACTTTTGTGAGCAAGATAAGTAGTATGATAATGGCCACTTCGATTGATAATGCCTATTATTATGCAGATGTGAGAATTTAGACATTTTGCTTGCTCGCCAGCTGACCGTCTTGATTCCCGCCATTTTTCCTTCGTTGGAAGGATTGATTTGTTTTTGTGCATATAACATTCACAGCCCTTCACCATGTCCACAGAACTATCAGCTAAGGTTAAAAAGAGGGTGAACTAAGGATACAAAAAATTTGCGTGAAGTGGTATCTCTGCTGATGAATAATACGCTGTGCAAAGATACATTATTGTCAAGTCTAGGTATCACTCTCCTACACCAACAGGCCAAGTCACTAGAAAACAGATTAGATGACATGGAACAGTTTACACGTCGAAACTGTCTGAAATTCAGGGGGATCCCAGAATTTGAACACAAGAACACTGACCAGGTAATTAGTGACTCGTGCAATAACACACTGGGTGTTATGGTTACTGATGCTGACATCAGTCGCTCACATCGTGTAGGTCCCATCAACAAGGCATATCCAAGAGACATAATCGTACGTTTCTTCTCGTATAAGACCAGAACTAATGTTTATGATGTCAGATTTTCCTTATTCAGTAAGAAAGACCAGGATTCATCACCCACATCTCCCTCCGCATCCAATAAGCTCTTCATCAACGAGGCACTAACCAGAGCTAGGGCATCTGTATTCATCAAGGCTCACTTTCTCAAGAGACAGGGTCTCATATCTGGCACCTGGACCCAAGACGGTAGGATTGTTATCAGGAATAACAATGGAGAGAAACACCAAGTCACAATGCTTGTAGAGTTAGGATCCTACCCAGACCCCTCTCCTAAGAAACAACCAGGCCCAAGGACGCTGGCTTCTAACCGGGACAGATCCTACAATGGGCAGCCACATCATAAGTGATCTGATTAATACATAAACTGATCATAATTATGTGTCATTTGTTTGTTTTGTTTCTTTTTGCTTTATTTATATCAAATAAGTCAAATGTTTACCATAAATGTATAAATCTCACCATATGACTATGTGTGTAGAACCAATTATACATATATCATATAAGTAACTTATTTGATACAAATGTATATAACATCAATATAACAACAGAAATTACCTCATCAAAGCTTAGTGATATATATGTGTTGCTCTTTGATTATAACATGTGCAAATATTCGTTTACAGTGGACACTTTTATACCTAGATAGAAAAAAACTTACCTCGCCTAATTATTGATGTTCCATCAATTGAATACATACATCTATGTAAATATATTATGTATTTGAAAACTTTTTAAACACTGAATATTTAATATACAATGTACATATCAATTTATTTTTCCAAATATGTAACTCTTTATCATAACCTATACTGTAGAACGTGCATGTCTCATACTACTAGTATAATGATAATATTTACTACAGAAAAGGTTGTGTTATCTAAATGTAAGTGTTATCGTTCTTGGATCATTACTAAACATGTGACAATAATATGCCTCTACAAAAGGAAAGCTATCAATGTAGTACATATATATATATCACTCTTATTAATTTTACCTGTTCATATTCTGTATTTAAACAAAAAACCTACCATAAAACTATATTAAACTATGACAGTGCACATTTTGATAAAATGAAAAGAGNAGAATATTATAAGGCAAAAAATTAGAGGGAGAAATAGATTACATAAAAAAGCTGTAAATAACAACACTGCAATTAATTGGGAAAATTTCAGAAAGGCTAGAAATGAAGTAGTAGACCTTGTTAGAGAAGCTAAAAACACTTATTAGGAAAAAATACAGCAATCACTTAGTGACCAATCTGTGCCTCCTAATAAATGGTGGAACATTGCTAGATCTGTCATGAATTCGAATAATGTATCAACTTGTCTTCCACCTCTTTCTGAACGATCATCCATTTGAAAAAGCAGAATGTCTAAATAACTATTTCAGCTCATTATCAACTTCTTCTGAAAATCTTGAACCCGTTACCCCCCATGAAAATACTTTTCCCTTCCTTCTAGACAATATTATATATCTGAAAAGGACATTAAAGATCAACTGTGTTTACTTAATGATAAAAAACCTCCTGGCCCAGATGGCATGATACCCAAGATAATAAAGAAATTAGCGCCTTCTCTAATATGTCCTCTAACTTTACTTTGTAATATAAATTAGACTATTGAATCTGGTATTATACCTCTTTCTTGGAAAACAGCTAATATTAATGCAATATACAAAGGTAGGGGTGCTCAAAATGATGTCTATAGACCAATAGCTATTACATCAGCAAAATTGTTGAAAAAGTTATTTGTAAATACATGTTTAATTATATGAAAGAATGTGATATCATAACGAAACACCAATCAGGCTTCTTACCAAGAGACTCGACTGTAAACCAGTTATTATCTATATATGACAGTATTGTAAATAACTTAATGATCAACATATTGAAATTAGATTTGTATTTTGTAAGTAAGGCGTTTGATAGAGTTTGGAATGAGGGTTTACTTTTTAAATTGGAATCGTATAATATATACTTCTTTTATTGGACCAATACTTGAATGTGGGGATGTAGTATGGGATAACTGTAGTTATCAAAATAAAAATATTCCTGAGTCAATCCAGCTAGAGGCATTAAGAATTAGTACCGGATTGCGTAGAGGGACCTCTCATTGTAAGCTTTATGCAGAAACTGGACTTGAATCACTTTGTTGTAGGCGAAAAATCATAAATTAATACTTATGTTCAACATTTTAAATAATGAATCGCCTAAGTACCTAAGAGACATCATTGAACCATACCTTTACAGCAATATAAATTCAAGATACCCACTAAGAAATAGCCGTATTTTCAATCCCCCTTTCTGTAGAACTGAGAATTATTTCAATAGTTGTTTTACCTCAATGTGTAGAAATTTACTCTTCTATCTGCAGAAACTTTAAATGTTACTTCCCTTCAACAATTTAAAAATTTCATCAAGTCTGATAATATGAACAACACTAAAGAAATTGCCAGCACATTTAAATACTATGGGCCAAGAAAATTCAATATCATAATTTGTCAGCTAAGAAATCATGCTAGCAACCTAAATAGTGACTTATATATGGATCATCTGAATGACACACCAGCATGTAGATGTGGATATGAAAATGAAAATGCATTTCATTTTATATTTGAATGCCCACTCTATAACATAAGAATGCAATTAGAAATAAAAAAAAATCTCAATTTGGTATAACTGATAATCATGATCATTTTGATCTAAAAACTCTATTAAATGGTTGTTTAATATGCAGCACTGATATCATCATATCCATTTTACAAAGTATATCTGACTATATTTGTCAAACTAATAGACTTGATATGTAATCTCACTCATAGCTAAACTTTACATTGAAAGTGATGCTATTATTTATAGTGTCATGATCACTCTGCTAATAAGTATTTATCTATCTTCACAACATCTCTGGTATTCGGCTGGACTGGATGGAACTCATGAATGTACTATTCTATAACCTGTTCTAACTATTTCATAGTTACATGAGTATTCTATAGTGCTTTGTTAAATAAGTTTTAAAAGAATCAACTCCAATAATAGATAATAATAGCTACATTTTCCTATACGAATCCATATCATATTCTGAAATTTTACAAACTGTTTATTTCTTGGTAACTTATCCTATATATCCACTTGGTGGATGGCCAATGTGTTTATACACAGGGACTTTTGAGCCTGTATCCCTTGGATTTTATGTAGGATGGGTTGTCAACAAATGTACATGATTTATTTAATTGAAATATCCAAAACATAAACAGAAAATGATTAAATAAAAGTTGAAAAATGTTCATTTCACAAGCTAAATTGGAGTTATCTGCCTTGCACTGTGTTTAATTCAATTGTTATGACAGATTATAATGTAATATTGTAAATAAGTTTGGAAATGACTTAAATAGGCCTTGCCTGATGTCCAATCCAATTGACATATATAAAGTCAATAAAATCTGTTGAAATGAAATTAATGGTAAATCCTGGGTATCAACATAATGCAGACATGTGTCCAAAACAAATTGTATCTCTCTCTATAGATAACACATGCTTTTTAATTCCAATTGACTTTCGTCATTGTTGCCATTTAGACACGTCATATGTATAGCATTTTACAATTGTTTAATATAACCACGGAATTAGATTAATCCGTGATATAACTAGAGTATAACTACAATAACTAGATAATTGTAATTTTACGTTAAGATAACATAACTCCAAAACAACGTTTATAAACAACATACAACGTGTTTTAGTTAGAGGCGAACAATTCTTATGAACTTTGATTACGAAAAACGTGTTGAAAATGATGGAAATATTTTTTGTAATTATATAGAACCTCTTTTAGAGTGCTTCCAGCATTCAATTTCTGAAAATTATTGGATTCGTGTTCATGACCGACATGGAGTTATAGCCAATATGAAACATCTCGTCATTTATTATGCACGATAGAGGGCGCTATCTCCTATGCAACACGTATCGCTGGCTGATATGGTCAATATAAGGCTAGCTGATATCACCTACTACTAAAGGAGGATAGCAGCGCCAGTCATTCATAAATCAATATCTCGGGTCACTGTATCCCTCCGCCATCACAAAAATTATGATAAACATACTTTCAGAAACGATCAGCATCATCATCTTCGTCACATACATATGACTTCATATGTTACTAGCAAATTATTACTTAGTAACAATAAATTTCTTATAGAAATATTAGTATGTAAGTGTCGATTATTGCGTATGATCCATATTCCTAACAAAGTTCTCTCAATAAATCGACCAATGAGATGCCTGGACTCTGCGGAAGGACACCCCTGGTGACACGGTGATGTAATATGTGGGCTGAGCGATACCAAAGACTGCGATGTGAACATTGATCCTCGAGGTACTACCGTCAAGATGAGAGAAATCGTGCACATTCAAGCTGGTCAGTGTGGTAACCAAATCGGTGCTAAGGTAAGTCGACATTTTGATTTTCTATTCATTATATTTAACGAACAGGGCCCACTTGTATAAAACATCTTAAAATCTCAAGCAATGTATTGTCTATGGGAAATCTTAGACTTGAGGAAATCTCAAGAGTTGAGATGTTTTATACAAGTGGGCCCTGACGTGGTAATTGTTTTAATCAAAACTTTCAAAAGCAAATTTCTTTTCGTGCGTTCGCTCAGAATTCAGAGAAACCAGAAAAAGAACGTACAATGAAAGAACTGTTGATATTACGCTAACGTTTACAACACAATCGATATTAGAGCGATGATGTCATTTCAGCTCTTCGCGATGAGGTCATCGAGCGAGTCAATTATTCAATATGCCGCAAAACTGCAATCTGGACATTTTCAGGAACTATTTCAGAGATTTCCGCTTGCTTTATTTTTTCAAAATAATTGATAGTTTTATTACCCTTTGTTAATGATTTATATTTTCCAAAGTGAATTTGCATTTAAAGTTTAGCAATTACGGAAATATCAGTGATCATCATTTTATTTTTATTTTTTTCATTTCTCTACTAAAAATTGAAATACGATATTTCATCTTAAAGCATTGTCAACTTCACATATTGTATGTCACTGTATTGGTGAGCACGAACTGTTATAAATATACGGTATTTATATTGTTATAGTTAATAATGTAATTTCTGGGAAGCCAATCGACTGTGTGATTCGTTGAGGAAGTTGTCACTGCAGGTAGAGCGTAAGAATGTGTGTATGGAAGTGTGTTCTGTGACAGTTTGTATCGATTTCTCTATTTTTCGTGAGAAAGAGACATTGCATAGGATTTATATTTTCTGGCTCAGTATCGTTGTAGGTTTTAATCACCTTCGTCACCCCCACTTTTTTTACCTGTAAGCAGCTATTTCTGTTTATCACTCATGCATATTAATAGTTGTAAATAACAAAAGCATTATTAAAAATAACAACAGCATGCAATGCTTTTGGATATGTAAAATGCAGACGACCATTTGTATTTGACTTGGGTAGGGACATGGCAAAATTTGGAAATAAATGTCCTTGCTTTTTGCTGTTTGTATCTTTTTTTCGAAATCTTCCATCATGATTTGTTAATATCTTATATTCCTGTGTGGCTAAACCTGGATCTAGCTACGTGGTGTCTTCGTAAAAGAGGTGTTCGACAGGTTTGAGGGTGTAGGCTATAAAACAGTTTAATTTAAATTTTAAACTATGTTTCCTTGAATATCTTTTCAAACATTCAATACTTGTTATTAAAGCCTATGAATTGTTTTATTCCATAAATTATGACAATGCTATCGTCTGATATTCAATGTAAACCCATGCTTAACTCATAAAGTCGTACTATTGAATTATTAATGTGGCACCAACTTACATTAGCACAGATCTCCAGACACTGATACTGTAGTCAGTCCGCACAGAAATAATCAGACAC
>NW_018406624.1:0-339 GCF_002113885.1 Mizuhopecten yessoensis
GATATTGGTTTATTTCGACCAGTGATATTGGTTGATATCGTACAGGGCTAATGGTTGATTTCGTACAGTGTTAATGGTTGATTTCGTACAGTAATATTGGTTGATTTCGACCTGTGATATTGGTTGATTTTGACCAGTGATATTGGTTGAAATCGTGCATTGATATTGGTTGATAACGTACAGTGATATTGGTTGATTTCGTACAGTGATATTGGTTGATTTCGACCAGTGATATTGGTTTATTTCGACCAGTGATATTGGTTAATTTCGTACAGGGCTAATGGTTGATTTCGAACAGGGTTAATGGTTGATTACGTACAGTGATATTGGTTGATTTCG
>NW_018406624.1:4453-4830 GCF_002113885.1 Mizuhopecten yessoensis
CGACTAGTGATATTGGTTTATTTCGACCAGTGATATTGGTTTATTTCGTACAGGGCTAATGGTTGATTTCGTACAGTGATATTGATGGATTAAGTACAGTGATATTGGTTGATTACGTACAGTGATATTGGTTGATTTCGTACAGTGATATTGGTTGATTTCGACCAGTGANCAGTGATATTGGTTGATTTCGACCAGTGATATTGGTTGATTTCGTACAGTGATATTGGTTGATTACGTACAGTGATATTGGTTGATTACGTACCGTGATATTGGTTGATTTCGTACCGTGATATTGGTTGATTTCGTACAGTGATATTGGTCGATTAAGAACAGTGATATTGATTGATTACGTAAAGTAATATTGGTTGATTACG
>NW_018406625.1:0-339 GCF_002113885.1 Mizuhopecten yessoensis
ATGAGATCATTACGTGACCTCATTGGTGGGTATGAGGTCATTACGCGACCTCATTGTTATGTATGAGGTCATTACGTGACCTCATTGTTGTGTATGAGATCATTACATGACCTCATTGTTGGGTATGAGGTCATTACGTGACCTCATCGGAGGGTATGAGATCATTACGTGACTTCATTGGTGGGTATTAGGTCATAACGTGACCTCATTAGTGGGTATGAGGTCATAACGTGACCTCATTGGTGGGTATGAGATCATTACGTGACGTCATTGTTCTGTATGAGGTCATTACGTGACCTCATTGGTGGGTATGGGGTCATTACGTGACCTCACTGGCGG
>NW_018406625.1:2217-3146 GCF_002113885.1 Mizuhopecten yessoensis
TGTCATTACGTAACCTCATTGTTATGTATGAGGTCATTACGTGACCTCATTGTTGTGTATGAGATCATTACATGACCTCATTGTTGGGTATGAGGTCATAACGTGACCTCATCGGAGGGTATGAGATCATTACGTGACTTCATTGGTGGGTATGAGGTCATAACGTGACCTCATTAGTGGGTATGAGGTCATTACGTGACCTCATTGGTGGGTATGAGATCATTACGTGACCTCATTGTTCTGTATGAGGTCATTTCGAGACCTCATTGGTGGGTATGGGGTCATTACGTGACCTCACTGGCGGGTATGAGATCATTACGTGGCCCCATTGTTGTGTATGAGGTCATTACGTGGCCTCATTGTTGTATATGAGGTCATTACGTGACCTCATTGTTGTGTATGAGGTCATAACGTGACCTCATTGTTGTGTATGAGGTCGTTACGTGACCTCATTGGTGGGTACGAGGTCTTTACGTGACCGCCATGGTGGGTATGAGATCATTACGTGGCCTCATTGTTTTGTATGAGGTCATGAANGGTATGAGGTCATTACGTGACCTCATTGGTGGGTATGATGTCATTACGTGACCTCATTGGTGGGTATGAGGTCATTACGTGACCTCATTGTTCTGTATGAGGTCATTACGTGACCTCATTGGTGGGTATGAGATCATTACGTGACCTCATTGTTCTGTATGAGGTCATTTCGAGACCTCATTGGTGGGTATGGGGTCATTACGTGACCTCACTGGCGGGTATGAGATCATTACGTGGCCCCATTGTTGTGTATGAATTCATTACGTGGCCTCATTGTTGTATATGAGGTCATTACGTGACCTAATTGTTGTGTATGAGGTCATTACGTGACCTCATTGTTGTGTATAAGGTCATTACGTGACCTCATTGGTGGGTATGAGGTCATTACGTGA
>NW_018406626.1:0-340 GCF_002113885.1 Mizuhopecten yessoensis
TGTTACGTGACACTGTGACCCGTGTAATGTTACGTGACACAGTGGTCCGTGTAATTTTACGTGACACAGTGGTCCGTGTAATGTTACGTGACACTGTGACCCGTGTAATGTTACGTGACACAGTGGCCCGTGTAATGTTACGTGACACAGTGACCCGTGTAATGTTACGTGACACNGACACTGTGACCCGTGTAATGTTACGTGACACTGTGACCCGTGTAATGTTACGTGACACTGTGGTCCGTGTAATTTTACGTGACACAGTGGCCCGTTTAATGTTACGTGACACAGTGATCCATGTAATGTTACGTGACACTGTGACCTGTGTAATGTTACGTGA
>NW_018406626.1:2952-3252 GCF_002113885.1 Mizuhopecten yessoensis
TACAGTGGCCCGTGTAATGGTACGTGATACAGTGGCCCGTGTAATGGTACGTGACACTGTGGTCCGTGTAATGTTACGTGACACTGTGGTTCGTGTAATGTTACGTGACACTGTGGTCCGTGTAATAATACGTGACAGAGTGGCCCGTGAAATGGTACGTGACACAGTGGCCCGTGTAATGTTACGTGAAACTGTGGTCCGTGTAATGTTACGTGACACAGTGGCCCATGTAATGTTACGTGAGACAGTGACCCGTGTAATGTTACGTGACACAGTGGCCCGTGTAATGTTACGTGACAC
>NW_018406626.1:3382-3553 GCF_002113885.1 Mizuhopecten yessoensis
CGTGTAATGTTACGTGACACAGTGGCCCGTGTAATGTTACGTGACACAGTGGCCCGTGTAATGTTATGTGACACTGTGGTTCGTGTAATGTTACGGGACACGGTGGCCCGTGTAATGGTACGTGAAACAGTGGCCCGTGTAATGTTACGTGACACTGTGGTCCGTGTAATG
>NW_018406626.1:5211-5298 GCF_002113885.1 Mizuhopecten yessoensis
TTAATGTTACGTGACACAGTGACCCCCCCGTGTAATGTTACATGACACAGTGGCCCGTGTAATGGTACGTGACACTGTGACCCGTGT
>NW_018406626.1:7095-7495 GCF_002113885.1 Mizuhopecten yessoensis
GAGTGACCCCCGTGTAATGTTACGTGACACAGTGACCCCCCATGTAATGTTACGTGACACTGTGGTCCGAGTAATGTTACGTGACACAGTGGCCCGTGTAATGTTACGTGACACTGTGGCCCGGGTAATGGTACGTGACACCGTGGCCCATGTAATTTTACGTGACACTGTGACCCGTGTAATGTTACGTAACACTGTGGCCCGTGTAATGTTACGTGCCACAGTGGCCCGTGTAATGGTACGTGAAACAGTGGTCCGTGTAATGGTACGTGACACAGTGGCCCGTGTAATGTTACGTGACACAGTGGCCCGTGTAATGGTACGTGAAACAGTGGCCCGTGTAATGGTACGTGACACAGTGGCCCATGTAATTTTACGTGACACAGTGGTCCGTGTAATG
>NW_018406627.1:0-340 GCF_002113885.1 Mizuhopecten yessoensis
GTCCTCCCTTATTGTTTGTACGGGCTTAGGATGTCCTCCCTTATTATTTGTACGGGCTTAGGATGTCCTCCCTAATTGTTTGTACGGATTAATGCTGTCCTCCCTAATTGTTTGTACGGGTTTAAGCTGTTCTCCCTATTTGTTTGTAGGTGTTAAGGATGTCCTCCCTAATTGTTTGTACGGGCTTAGGATGTCCTCCCTAATTGTTTGTACTGGTTTAAGCTGTCCTCCCTAACTGTTTGTACGGGTTTAGAATGTACTCCCTAATTGTTTATACGGGCTTAGGATGTCTTCCCTAATTGTTTATACGGGCTTAGGATGTCCTCCCTAATTGTTTGTA
>NW_018406627.1:1590-2832 GCF_002113885.1 Mizuhopecten yessoensis
AAGAATGTACTCCCTAATTGTGTATACGGGTTAATGCTGTCCTCCCTAATTGTTTATACGGGCTTAGGATGTCCTTCCTATTTGTTTGTACTGGTTCAAGCTGTTCTCCCTATTTGTTTGTACGGGTTTAAGCTGTTCTCCCTATTTGTTTGTACGGGTTTAGAATGTACTCCCTAATTGTTTATACGGGCTTAGGATGTCTTCCCTAATTGTTTGTACGGGCTTAGGATGTCCTCCTTAATTGTTTTTTCGAGCTTAGGATGTCTTCCCTAATTGTTTGTACGGGCTTAGGATGTCTTCCCTAATAGTTTGTACGGGTATAGGATGTCCTTCCTTATTGTTTGTACCGGCTTAGGATGTCCTCCCTAATTGTTCGTACGGGCTTAGGATGTCTTCCCTAATTGTTTGTACAGGCTTAGGATGTCCTCCCTAATTGTTTGTACGGGTTTAGGATGTCTTCCTTATTGTTTGTACGGGTTTATGATGTCTTCCTAATTGTATGTACGGGTTTAGGATGTCTTTCCTATCTGTTTGTACGGATTAGGGTGTCTTCCCTAATTATTTGTAGGGGCTTAGGATGTCCTCCCTAATTGTTTGTATGGGCTTAGGATGTCCTCCCTAATTGTTTGTACGGGCTTATGATGTCCTCCCTAATTGTTTGTATGGGCTTAGGATGTCTTCCCTAATTGTTTGTACGGGCTTAGGATGTCCTCCCTAGTTGTTTGTACGAGCAAAGGCTGTCTTCCCTAATTGTTTGAACGGGCTTAGGCTGTCTTCCCTAATTGTTTGTACGGGCTTAGGCTGTCCTCCCTAATTGTTTGTACGGGCTTAGGATGTCCTCCCTAGTTGTTTGTACGGGCTTAGGATGTCCTCCCTAGTTGTTTGTACGGGCAAAGGCTGTCTTCCCTAATTGTTTTTGCGGCCTTAGGCTGTCTTCCCTAATTGTTTGTACGGGTTTAGGATGTCTTCCCTAATTGTTTGTACGGGTTTAGGATGTCTTCCCTAATTGTTTGTACGGGCTTAGGATGTCCTCCCTAGTTGTTTGTATGGGCTTAGGATGTCCTCCCTAATTGTTTGTACGGGCTTATGATGTCCTCCCTAATTGTTTGTATGGGCTTAGGATGTCCTCCCTAATAGTTTGTACGGGCTTAGGATGTCCTCCCTAGTTGTTTGTATGGGCTTAGGATGTCCTCCCTAGTTTGTACGGGCAAAGGCTGTCTTCCCTAATTGTTTGTACGGGCT
>NW_018406627.1:4810-6077 GCF_002113885.1 Mizuhopecten yessoensis
ATCCTCCCTAGTTGTTTGTACGGGTTTAGGATGTCTTTCCTAATTGTTTGTACGGGCTTAGGATGTCCTCCCTAATTGTTTGTACGGGCTTAGGATGTCCCCCTAGTTGATTGTACGGGCTTAGGATGTCCTCCCTACTTGTTTGTACGGGTTTATGATGTCTTTCCTAATTTTTTGTACGGGCTTAGGATGTCCTTCCTAATTGTTTGCACGGGCTTAGGCTGTCCTCCCTAATTGTTTGTACGGATTATGGCTGTCCTCCCTAATTGTGTATACCGGTTAAGGCTGTCCTCCCTAATTGTTTGTACGGGCTTAGGATGTCCTCCCTAATTGTCTGTACTGGTTTAAGCTGTCCTCCCTAATTGTTTGTACGGGTTTAGGATGTCCTCCCTTACTGTTTATACAGGCTTAGAATGTACTCCCTAATTGTTTGTACGGGTTTAAGCTGTCCTCCCTAATTGTTTGTACGTGTTTAGATTGTACTCCCTAATTGTTTGTACTGGTTTAAGCTGTCCTCCCTAATTGTTTGTACGGGTTTAGGATGTCCTCCCTATTTGTTTGTACTGGTTTAAGCTGTCCTCCCTAACTGTTTATACGAGCTTAGAATGTACTCCCTAATTGTTTGTACGGGTTTAAGCTGTCCTCCCTAATTGTTTGTACGGGTTTAGAATGTACTCCCTATTTTTTTGTACGGGTTAAGGATGTCCTCCTTAATTATTTGAATAGGTTCAGGGTGTCCACCCTAACTTTTTGTACGGGTTGAGGTTGTCCTCACTTGTACAGGTTTAGAGCGTTTTGCATTTTTACATTTACAAAGACAATAAAAAACATTTACAAAGACAATATAAAACATTTACATAGACAATACCAAACTTTACATAGACAATACCAAACATTTACATAAACAATACCAAACATTAACATAGACAATACCAAACATTTACATAAACAATTCCAAATATTTACATAAACAATACCAAACATTTACATAGACAATACCATACATTTACATAGACAATACCAAACATTTACATAGACAATGCAAAACATTTACATAAACAATATCAAACATTAACATAAACAATTCCAAACATTTACATAAACAATACCAAACATTTACATAGACAATACCAAACATTTACATAAACAATATCAAACATTTACATAGAAAATACCAAACAATTACATAAACAATATCAAACATTTACAAAGACAATACCAGACATTTACATAAACAATACCAAACATTTACATAAACAATATCAAA
>NW_018406627.1:10151-10558 GCF_002113885.1 Mizuhopecten yessoensis
AACATAAACAATACCAAACATTTATATAAACAATATCAAACAATTACATAGACAATACCAGACATTTACATAAACACTATCAAACATTTACAGAGACAATACCAAACATTAACATAGACAATATCAAACATTAATATAAACAATATCAAACATTTACATGGACAATATGAAACATTTACATAAACAATACCAAACATTTCATAGACAATACAAAACATTTACATAAACAATATCAAACATTTATATAAACAATATCAAACATTTACATAGACAATATCAAACATTTACATAGACAATATCAAACATTTACATAGACAATACCAAACATTTACAGAGACAATACCAAATATTTACATAAACGCTATCAAACATTTACATAAACAATATCAAACATTTACATAGACAAT
>NW_018406628.1:0-340 GCF_002113885.1 Mizuhopecten yessoensis
TGGTGTAGAGTATCACAGTCACTAGTGTCACCATCAACTATCAATAGTGAACTCAATAGTGGTGTAGGGTGTCATAGTCACTAGTGTCACCATCAACTATCGATGGTGTACTCACTAGTGGTGTAGGGTGTCACAGTCACTAATGTTCACAGTCACTAGTGTCACCATCAATTATCAATGGTGTACTCACTAATGGTGTAGAGTATCACAGTCACTAATGTCACCATCAACTATCAATTGTGAACTCACTAATGATGTAGAGTGTAACAGTCTCTAGTGTCACCATCAAAATTTAAATGGTGTACTCACCAGTGGTGTAGGGTGTCACAGTCACTAGTGT
>NW_018406628.1:1166-47817 GCF_002113885.1 Mizuhopecten yessoensis
TTGTCACCATCAACTATCAATAGTGTACTCACTAATGATGCTACTAGATAGCTGCTTGTACTCGATTCTTTAATTGATCAGCACTATTTTTCCTTCGTCTCAAAATGTGCCCACCTGTTTCTCATTAATATTAATTTGGCTTTAACCCTTTTTTGACACATGCGTTAGGAAACGCAAGTGTCTATGGGGATCGCGCATACTACGAAATTTGCTTAACGTGGAACTGCACTTGCGATACTTACGCCACCTATGACTATACATAGTCTTTCGGTCCATATATGTTAGCTGATATCTCCTTATATTGATGTCATTCAACATTTCATTCATATGCAAATGTTTTTGGCAGCGACCCCTAGTATTTTCATTCATACCGTAGTGACGCCATTTTGTGGTTCGCCAACTTATAGGCAGAGAAATCATTCACTTCAAAAACTTTCTTAATTAGCCATATGTATGTGCAAAATACAACAATGCATGTATTTTGTGAGTATCCAATGAATAAAAATATTCTGATTAATTTTCTAACGATGATCTGCTTGCTGCAATTGTGTTTCCTGCACTCTTCCCCGAAGCGGATGGTTTCCTCTGACCTACTTACTGTAGTGTTCCTACCTAACTACAGTACACAGTTCCCGTCACAATGTTTGGGTCACTAACGTTTTGCTTTATATCACAAACATTACCACAGCAAATAAGCCTGAAATTATACCACTGGCCACTTGACAATGACTATTCTTTCCGGCAGAATTAACAATCTCCCTCAAAAGTGTTCTGTCCATTTCAGTATAGTCAAAGAATAAATCGACAGAACCAATACATTAACACAAAGGAACTGTAAACCTAACCATACTTTGATAACTTTAGCTACTCGTCAAACAGCAAACAGCCGAGCTTGCTGGATGAGGCCGAAGGTCACCGCCGCGGTTTACCTGTATTTCTGCAAAACCTTTTCTCCCTTAGTAGAACATTGAAATAACCTGATCAGCGGGATTTGAATGAAATCGGTCTATTTGTAGGATCGAACCATATTTTTGAGTTAGCACAAAGCTTTATCTCCCTCAGATGTAATTTTAGATGATTTTGTGCCGCTTTTGCAACACAAGTAAAAATTAAAAGAGGTACTAGCAGAGACGTATATATTGTAATACACATGATATTTGATAATATACATGAATTGTTTACAGATAATGAATGGCAAAAGATGGAATGCGATATTGTCTCTATCAAATATGTACATCACAATATATTTTATCAGTACTAATGAAACGTTATACAGTGTGTTCAAGACAGGGATTGAAAGACATGTTTGTTACAAACTTGTTTCATATTTATTCAATTTAATAACACAGTGTTTCTGTTTACTGTTTTATGTTGTGAAAATATACATTGCTAATTGATTGATTGATTGATTGATAGGTTTTACGTCCGCTTCACTACCGAGTATTTCGGTTATCCAGCAGACGAAGAACAGAAAGGAAAATGAGTAGAAGGGATAAAGTATGGAGTAAAAGAGTAGAGGAGGGGGATAGGTTAGAGAAGGGGCCGTCTATCCTATATATATTAACTGTACCTAAGCCTAATAATGCCTTAACCTAACACTCATCGTACAGCATCACCAAGCCAGGACCGGAAGTGAGGTACTGTGCCGCCTCCAGCCACACCAGTCCCTGCCTATTCTATGAATTTGGCTTTTATATAAAATTTTGGAAGTCCATCTAAATGTCTTAATAAAGAGACTAACGGCCTAAAATTTTGGCTTCAATTTTCACTATCCTCTGTGTCGGCGTTTACGCGCCTACTCTTTTTCGAAAAACCCAGAGGTTTTTTTCCTTGCGAGATTGGACAGTTCTCACACGGGTCACCATTTATAGTCCCATCCGTCGGACTGTATATTAGTAGTTAGTGTCATGCATGTGCTGTTTTTTTGTTGTCCGTTCCATGTACTCCTCTCCTCATCATTCGTCACTGAGAATAAACATGACTATACTTGTACCAATGTCATCTTTCTTATAAACCTCGACTTGTCTTTCATCTTTCCGACATTTATGGTTTTAATTGAAGAGTGTGATTATAAGTATGGGTACAGAGGAAAAACGGGGAGGGTGTGTGGAGGGGGGGGGGGGGTTAGGGTTTTAGTTGGGTTATAACCTGGATGGGGGCTGGAGGGGCTGGAGGTTGAAAGATGTGTTGGGTGTCAAAGAGATGTGTAGAAGGATTTATGGGTTTTATTAGATGCTGTTAGTCTGGACCGGAGTGGTGTTGGGGATGGTTTGTGGGAGGGGGGAGGGGTTGTTTGGTTGGTTGGTTGTGTGAGGATATTTTTAGTGGTTGTTGTGTTTACTTTTACGTGTATTCAATCATGTATACACATATATATATAGTATTTTACTCTATTAGACAGAAGGTTGCTGTGGGGTGGCAGACTCGTCCTTTTTATAATCGGAACTACCCGCACGTGGTCAGAACACATACGTTGCAGCTTTCTTACGGAAGTGAAATGTTTTAAGTTTTTTTGAGTTTAATAAATGTTTATTAGTTTTTGTAAGATAAACCTAATTTGTTTATTATTTTGAGTGATTGGATATTGTTGTTATCACGCTATTCGCTGCGTTAGATAAACAGATATTGATTATTAGTTCATTATTCGTTTATCCCGTTATTCCTACCTAATTAATAGGTCCATATAGCACTATTGGCCTCCCTCCTTTACCCGCTAACCTTGTAGGGTTTGACGCCGAATGAGCGAGAGGACCTATTTTACGGGTCGTATTATACAGTTTATAGTGCTGATACAGTTCTATCCTAATTTATATCCACCGTTTAAGCTTTGAACAGTCTAAAAACGGCGTATCGCTTCAGATTGTACATCGCCCCACGGTGGTACACATATGTGTATCCATTTGTTGGTACTTATGAATACATATATATGAGCGGCTAGACATAAGATTGCTGTGGGGTGGCAGACTCGTCCTTTTTATAAACGGAACTACCCGCACGTGGTCAGAACACATACGTTGCAGCTATCTTATATCACTCGGTGATTAGTTTGTTTAATGGTTGTATTTTCTATTGCGTATCCTTTATTTCAACTTAACTTTGTATCCTGCTTCCATCCCTTGTTTATCAAAAGTGACTTTCCCACCTGCAGGATGTATGAGATATATATTGCTTTAAACGATTTTCGCCAAGTCACTTTAGAGTTACTTCCCTTATTTCTTGGGTGTTATGGGTGCATTATTTTGTTTGTAGGTTTATACAATAAAAGATTTGGTATTTTTATGTTATAAGAATCTGCTACCTTTAGTTATAAATGGACAAAGCATATTCAAAGGTTTTTCTTTTATCATAGATTTTTTGGTAAAAATTTATTTTGAGATATATTTCAGTATAGTATAGAAAGTAAACAAAAACATATCCAAGATAATGACAAACATAGATTGTTTGAACAATGTTGAACTAGTCTGAATGTTTGACATTCCATACCCCATTCCCACTCGATGCAAATTGACTTCAACACTCACTGAATTTAACAGCTCCTCTACCCCAACCCGCTCCCATTAGACAATATATGTCTATTTATAGGCTTCAAAAAATACTCAACAACTGCCTCAAGTGCTACCATCAACAACTTCTGCTGAAGGTCCAAAAGTCCTACAGACAGAATATTTTGGACAGTAACATCCTGGGGTCAAAGGGTCAAAACATTCAAAAGAAATCTTCTAAAGATCCGAAAGGCCTGAAGACATGATATTTGGCCAGTAACATCCTATGATGGAGTCCAACAAAATTTGTGAATGAAAATGATCTTGAACTACTTTCAAGGTCATAGGGGTCAAAACATTCGAACGACTTCTTCTGAAAGTCTGAAAGTCCTACAGTCAGAATATTTGGCCAGTAACATCCTGATATGGAGCCCGACAAAGTTTGCGAATTAAAATGACCTTGATCTACTGTCAAGATCACAGGGATCAAATAATTGTAAACTTTCAACCGCTTCTGAATATTTGACAAACAACTCCATGTAACAAAACAAAAAGGTGTGCAATACAAGCCTCTCTGGGCCTCTTGTTAAATTATGTATTGGAACATTTGTATATAATAGATAAATATTTATTTAGTCTTTCTCCGATGCCCTCAATGTGTTTCTCATGCTAATATTTCATAACTGAAAAAAGTGTTTCTGCCCTGAATCAGAAGCGTAAAACTGGTTACCATTTGTAAACTGTGCATAGTAATTCTGGTTTGTATGATACTGTAGTAAACATATATATACGAATGGTGAGCCAAAATGTCTTTTGATAGATATGTCAAAATTGATACGAAATGACCACAGATGCAGTTGTTATAAACATAATATATTGAAGAAAATTAATATTGTACACTTGAATTTGGTATGTGGGTATGATGTCATCTATGCACTCAACAAGTCCTGGATGCAAGACTTCACTTATGTGTGGGTGAGGGCATGCGCTGGTTTTTTTCCATTGCTTCGTTAACAAATGAAAAACAATCTAAGAACGACTTCATTTTAGAAGTAATCAGACATAATTTCAAAACAAAATATGTTGCGCAATTGGATTTTTGAATTTGAATTATGTAATTTACTGTTACATAAGCATTCCATGTGCCATTTTGACAATAAATTCTAAAATTATCTATAATGACTGTTGACTTTTTTTCACAAACTAACACATATATTTTAGAAGAAGAAAAAAACCACATATTTAAGTGTGTATTAGAATTGGCATAAATTATTGATACCCTAAAATAAGGCTACTGTGACCTCAATTTGACCTTTAACCTAGACCACAAGTTCTTAAATACACTGTAGTGTTTTCCCTTCATACCTTAGTCACTCTACATGAATGGGCTTCAGACTTTAATTTGTACTATACGGGGTCAGGGATATCTATGAAGTCAAAGCTTTGAGTTAGATATATATAAAATTCAGAAATGGATAATTATATTCAATTCAATTCAATATTTGTACATGTAATGCATACATATAGTTACAGAGTAAGTTGAAGGCAAATAACAAAACAACAAATATACAAAGAAACTGCAATATTGAACAATATATAAACTTACACAGAAGCCAGGCCCACACTCCTCAGTTCAAGTGACTGTTTTATATAAAAGCACGAGTCAAGTATAAGTTGCATATATAAACATTACCAACAGAAATATTGGAAAATGTTCTGTCTATGTGTTTTGAATGTCATGTTAGTTGACAAAAAATAAAGTCTGACAAATCTATTGAAAATGTGTTTCACTACTGAAAAGAAAATAATATTTTCTAGGACTTTCATGAGAAATGATAAAGATAAAAAAACAAAATATAATCAACAACAGTTTTCTGAGTAAAACTTCAACAGGACAAGACCGGGATTCGAACCCTGAACTCTAGATTGTTATACTATCGCTCTAACCGATCGAGTTACCTGTCAACAGAAGTGTCCTGGCTCAAACGTGGTACGATTTATTCAAATGGAAGTTAAGGGGCTGTTACGATATATATGAAACCCCACGCATCATTGGGACAGGGATCCCAAACGGGAAAATAGTGTGAAAGACTCGAGGCATGTCATTCATATTTTCTTTTTCAACTGGAATTGTAGCATTTATCAATATTATGGTATCGCGGATAGGTGTAATGTACCTAGGACATTTGAACAAAGTCCATCAGTTATTTTGCAAAAAAAACCTCAGGGAGGTTTGATCTTTCTTTTTTCTCATGTTATGAATGCTTAAAAAGAAATAAAACAAAATTATTAATTGTACTAAACACAATTCTTTTGATTAAAAATAATACCAGGAATATTATAGTATTACCTATAACCTAATTCTTTCAATACTCCTGGCATTTTGTGCTTTATTAATTGCTTATTCAATTTAAAGTGAATATGCCATATTTTTCGTATTATTTAATTATTTTCTTAACAAAGGTGGTAACATTTTATAACTTAGCTAAAGCATACATGTGTTATTAACTGTAAAGAAATCCTGTGATTTCTGCCACCTGCTTAAAGGTCTATATGACCTTGCTGATCTGTGTGCCTGACAAAAAAAAAAAAGATTAAATTTTAAAAGAAAATACCTGAAGAAGAGGGTAGCGGGGTTCCTGCCCACAAGTTTAAAATCAATCATTTGATAATAGGACACAAATGACATATATATGCAATGGAATAATGTTCTAGTATCAGATTTTATAATTAAGCATCGGCATGTAATAAAACATATATATATAATATACTTATCTATTTTAGAGAATAGCTTAGGTGTTAATATTTAATTCAGACGCCTGTTCTCTAGCACTGCAGTACGTATAAGTCCATGGCCAGTTTCGATCTGTATGTTAACTTTTGTAACTTGACACCTCTAAATAACTGTTTTAATTAACAGATATTAGTTATGCCATTGATGAAAACATTTATCTGTATATTATTCATGGACAACGGGCCACACATTATAAGTTTTAATAGGGTTCAATTACATTTAAAAGATAGCAAAAACATATAAGTTTTAAGTTAAACTGAAAATGTTCATGGAAATAAAATTGACTAAGATCGTAATAAATGATTTTATTATACCGCACAATTACAATATTTCTTTATTCATAAATTTTATTTACAACAAATATGATGTATTT
This sequence comes from Mizuhopecten yessoensis, assembly GCF_002113885.1. NCBI lineage: Eukaryota > Metazoa > Mollusca > Bivalvia > Pectinida > Pectinidae > Mizuhopecten > Mizuhopecten yessoensis. Next base: position 7,816 of record NW_018406628.1, read on the forward strand.
AATAAAATAAAATCCTAGCTGTATGCTTATGTCGAACTCACAATGCTGACTGACTCAACTAATTAAATTGCATTATTATAACTTGATGTACGTTCTGAGACCTATATACTTCGGACTATACTTGTGACTTTTATTACTGTTTGATGAACACTTACACCACATCCAAATATAACTATCCCTAGAAAAATGTAAATCTTACGGATCACTTGCTCATCTATTATAAAACCATCTGTCACAGCCAGCATCACAGTATATCATGTCATCAAACATATTTGAGATATGACACCCGTCTGCTGTCCTATAAATACAAATATCAAATGATAAAGAAGTATCATTTTGCCTATGCCTACTCAGTTTTTCCTTAAGAAAGGATGAGTGTCTATAAGGCCCTTTTTTGGGTCCCGGTATACCGAATTTACACCTCCTTAATTTGTTCAAAGATGTCCTATTGTATTACATGGCAAAAGTTTTGACAGAAAGTGGGTTTTTGGGGTACAGAAAAGGGAAGGGTTAATCACAAATATACTTTGCTGTTTTCATGCATATATAAAGAAACAAAAAAATACTGAAATTCAATCGTCACTCAAAGATTGTTTATATTAAATTGAGGATTAAGTCAAGGAGTTCTGTTAGGTAATTTTCAAATGAAAAGTGTTTTGTTTTCTCAATAATTTCCTTTCTAATTTATATTTTGAGTTGAAATTTACAAATTTACTAATTTGAGTACACTTACATAAAACGCATATCCACAATGTACACTTTCCTTTTTGTTTTACACTGAGTTACGGCTTCGAGACACATCTGAAACTTGTTAAGGTGAATTAAAAGGTGTAAGACACCTTTTGTATGCTATAAGTACATGTTTAAAATAATATGAAAAGGCAAAGCCTAAAAAAGAGCATAGCTTTTGTTAATCTCTGATTTCTATTTCAAAATACGTTACCACAGTCATTATAATGCATATTTCAACCCTACTTGGCTCTTTACATACGTAAAATAAAGAATCCCCCCCCCCCCTTTCTGGAGACCCCCTGGAGAACTCCACCAATCAGACGGCAGTATTCACGCACGCGATCAGACACGAAGCCATGCTTCCCACTTCATAATTCCTTCAGCCTTCCGTGTTTACGGACGTGTTATTTGTTCTTACTACAGTCTTTGGGGTTCCAACTGCTACTGGCGTTGTTTGTCCTGAGAAAATACTGTATCCCTAATATACTACTACTTATTTTTTGTTTTAATTGGAGCGTTTTGCTTTATTTTGCGCCGTTTTGCGACCAGGCTTGGACCGCGTGTTCGCGTTGTTTACGTTTTCGTTGAGATGGAGACTCCTCCTTCTCAAAGGCGCTGTCCTGGGGGTCATTTGTTTAGTCTTCCGACCCCCACCCTTACTGTTCGAGCTGTCGGTCTTGCTCTCTGGGGCAGCCCTACGACATTTGCCGTCCCTGGCAGCCGACTCCTGCCGGTGGTTCTCCCCGCCCGCGAGGGCGTACAGATAAGTCGGGTAGAAGGGGTAGGGGCGGCGCGAGGGCTAAGGCTTAGCCTAAGTCCTCGGAGAATACCAGCGGGAATTCGACCTCTATTGGCGAGTCTTTGGGTTCGTTTCTGCGGGTTCGGCCCGTACCGGGGCCGTTGTTAAGCAGTTTGTTATATTGGACCCGGACCTTTCTCTCACCCCCCTTCCGTTTTTTCGGTCGACGTGGGTGAGGGTTTGGACTCTGTCCCAGTCACCACGGTGGCTAAGGGACAGGTCGGCGGCCTTCTCTCCCCATTTGTGGAGGGAGGGCAGGTGGCCCAACATTCCATTGGTAATGTTAAACAGGCCAGCCATGTTGTGTCCGCGGACGCTTCTTTGGGTAGCCTCCTGCCGGTCCGCTTCACTCCTGAGGGTGCTGTTGTCGGAGACCGGCCCCCGGCAGTTTTGTCTGCTCCCGGGGTTCCCTGCATCCCTGATGTAGCCCCTGGCGTGGTGATAGCGTCTAGCACGCCGTCCACCACTGTGTAGCATTTGCTGCCCGGTCCGGTGGTTAGTGATGCCTCAACCTCGCTTGCCCCGGCTGGATTTTACGGTGGTGTGAGCACTGGTATCAAAACCTATGTTCCCAGCTTTATTCCGTGTGCCTTCTCCCCGGGGTTTCCTATGGAAGGTGCCAGCGCGGCTGCGTTTGGCTTTGCCGATGTACGCTGCTCCCCTGGTGGGGCTGGTTTTACTGGCCCTACATGTTTTGACCCTGCTGTAGGTCAGTCTGGGTGGAGTTAGCCATGTCAGTCAGGTGTGGCTTATGGCGGCGGGTGTGTAGGTGGCCCTAGGTTCCTTACCCCGCCCCCCCAAAACCGGTCCTGCATCCGGTTTCGGGCGTCAGGTTGGTGGCTCTGTTCTAGGGCCCTCCCTGGTTTATCCCACCTATTCGAAGGTTGGGCATGGAGCGCATTGGGGTCAACAGGCTCCTTTGTATGCGCCGCCCAGACCACCGACCGCCTATCGGCAGTATTGGGGTTTCTCCCAGCAGGGGGCTTTTCCGTGCGCGCTCCCCCTCNCAGGTTCCAGGGTATCTTGATCCTGCTCCTGCTGCTTCTCATGGACTATCGCTTGCTCCGATAGTTCCTTCGGGTAGGTCACGGTCTCTTTCCCCTCCTCGCACCCCTCCTCGGAGGTGGATGCTCTATCCCAGGACTGGTCGGGAATGTACGCGTATGCGTTAACGTTTCCTCCCTTCAATTTGGTGGGCAGGGTGTTGGAGAAGATTCTTCTACACCCTTGTACTATGTTGCTGGTTGCACCGCTCTGGCCTCGACAACCTTGGTTTCCTCTGTTGCTTCGGCTTCGGCAGAAAAAAAAGTCGAGGAATAGCAATAAAATACAACAGCACGTCTGTCAAATCTAATACATCTACAGGTTGATTGTGTAAGATAAAGAAAGTGTAATCCATCATGCATCATATTTTTTCTTGAATATTTTTCATGGAGATTTTTTTTCATTTATTTCTTGTAACGGAACATTAATTTTTGGGACAAAACTGCAGGCAGATCTTTTGTAGGCAAAAAAAAACATTCCACGTCGTTGCATGACAAAGCAAAATTGTAAAAGTATACGTTGTTACGTATGTATGGGATCCGATTTCGGTCAGTCTTCCTCATGTATTATCACCACAGGCCGTCAATTTGATATTTATACATTTTTAATGTGAATAAAAATTTGCTTCTTATTCAAGAATATAATAAAATCGGACTAATTTTCTGGACCGGAAATAATATAAAATAATGTTTTGATATACGTCATGGCTGTACTGTATAGATTAAACCGTCCAAGTCCATTATATAACATCACACCAGCTATCCCCTGGAGGGCCCCGTCATAAAATCGAACTAACCAGTACAGAAGCACTATGTGGAATACATTGTAATTAAATTCGATCCGGTACATTTTACATACATAACAAAATAACGTCATTCGTGTTCCAAAGACGAACATATTAGTCAACTAAATTATTTAAATAGTAGATTTTAATTAGAGTGAGTACCTATAGCTAAGCGAAATCAGTTGTGGGTATCCGACAGTGAACATAAATATTTCTATTTCAAAATACGTTACCACAGTCATTATAATGCATATTCCAACCTTACAACCTTACTTGGCTCTTTACATACGTAAATAAAGAATTTTTCCCCCCATGGGGAACCCCTGGGAAACCCACCAATCAGACGGCAGTATTCACGCACGTGATTTAAGACACGAAGCCATGCTTCCCACTTCATAATTCCTTCAGCCGGCCGTGTTTACGGACGTGTTTTGGTGTCTACGGGTTCCAACTACAACAGGCGTTGTTTGTACCCATACATTTACGTATCCTTTATAACTAGTTAACTTTATTTTGTTTTAATTAAGCTTTTTGCTTTGTTTTGCGCCGTTTTGCGACCAGGCTCCGGCCACGTGTTCGCGTTTTTGACGGTTTGTTTACGTTGAGATGGAGACTCCTCCTTCTCAAAGGCGCTGTCCTGGGGGTCATTTTTTTGAGGCTTCCGACCCCCACCCTTACTGTCCTGGCTGTCGGTCTTGCTCTCTGGAGCAGCCGTGTGAAATTTGCCGTGCCTGGCAGCCGACTCCTACCGGTGGTTCTCCCCGCCCGCGAGGGCGTGCAGGTAAGTCGGGTAGGAGGGGCGGTAGGGGTGGGGCGAGGGCTAAAGCTAGGCCTAAGCCCTCGGAGAGCACCAGCGGAATTCCGACCTCTGTCGAGTCTTCCCTGGGGTTCGTGTCGGCGGTTTCGACCCGTACCGGGGCCGCTGGGAAACAATTTGTTTCTTTGGACCCGCACCTTTCTCTCACCCCGCCTTCCGTTTTGTCGGTCGACGTGGGTGAGGGTTTGGGCTCTGTCCCGGTCACCACGGTGACTAGGGGACAGGGGGGCGGCCTTCTCTCCCAATTTGTGGTGGGAGGGCAGGTGGCCCAACATTCCCTTGGGAATATTAAACAGGCCAGCCATGTTGTGTCAGCGGATGCTTCTGTTGGTGGCCTCCTGCCGGTCCGCTCCACTCCTGAGGGTGTTGGTGTTGTCGGAGACCGGCCCCCGGCAGTTTTGTCTGCTCCCGGGGTTCCTTGCATCCCTGATGTAGCCCCTGGCGTGGTGATGGCGTCTAGCACGCCGTCCACCACTGTGCAGCATTTGCTGCCCGGTCCGGTGGTTAGTGATGCTTCGGCCTCGCTAGCCTCGGCTGGATTTTACGGTGGTGTGAGCACTGGTGTAAAAACCTATGCTTCCAGCTCTATCCCTTGTGCCTCCTCCCCAGGTTTTCCTATGGTAGGTGCCAGCGCAGCTGCGTTTGGTTTTGCCGGTGCACGCTGCTCCCCTGGTGGGGCTTGTTTTACTGGCCCTACAGGTTTTGGCCCTGCTGTAGGTCAGTCTGGGTGGAGTTGGTCAGGTCAGCCAGGTGTGGCTTATGGCGGCGGGTGTGTAGGTGGCCCTAGGTTCCCTACCCCGCCCCCCCAAACCGGTCCTGCCTCCGGTTTCGGGCATCAGGTTGGTGGCTCTGTTCCAGGGTCCTCCCTGGTTTATCCCACCTATTTGCAGGGTGGGAATGGAGCTCATTGGGGTCAACAGGCTCCTTTTTATGCTCCGCCCCAACCACCGACCGCCTATGGGCAGTCTTGGGGTTTCTCCCAGCAGGGGGCTTTTCCAGCCGCTCCCCCTCCACCCCAGGGTGGTATGGGTTTCCAGCCTGGATATGCCCCCCCCGCCTTCTTGCCTGCGGCGATGGGGCCCCCCCTCCATCCGCCACCGAGCCGTTCGCGCAAGCGTTCGCGCTCCCGGCCAGCTTCTGCTGCCGGTTCAGTCAGGCAGAGACCGCGTGATGCTAGGGCGGCTGGTCGTGCTGCGTTGGCTCGAGCTCCTATTTTGGAATTTGAGTCTACCAGTAACTTCCGCTGTCCGGTGTCAACTCCTACCTTACAGCAGGTTCCAGGGTCTTGTGGTCCTGCTCCTGCTGTTCCTCAGGGACTATCGATTGCCCCGATAGTTCCCTCGGGTAGGTCACGTTCTCTTTCCCCTCCTCGCACCCCTCCCCGGAGGGCGACGTTGATGGAGGTGGATTCGGCGGGTGCCTCTCCTAGTGATGAGAGGGACGTTCTTCGGGGCTCTCCTGGTTGCTCCAATTTTACGGAGACTCGGGATGAGGATAGAGTCGGCGAGTTTACTGACTCTGATTTAGAGTCGTTGGATTCGTCTGGGTTGGACTCAGAAGGCCCTTCTGATGTGTCCCAATCCCGGCCCCGAGATGCTGATCCGGTGCCTCCAGAGGTTTCGGCTTCATTTCGCACTTTACGTGCAGAAGTTATGAAGCTTCTGGGGGACGGGGTTTGCCCACGCCCTTCCACGGATTCGGCCGTCCCGGAGCGCACTTCGCTCCTTCAGAGCATGTTGCCTCCCCTAGCATCTGCCTCCTCGGCCTCTGCTAGGTCTCTTGCGGAGGGACGAGGCGTGGCTTCGTCCCTCGCTCAGGTCAACGCTTTATTAAAGCAGAAGGTGAGCAAGGCTCGCAAGCCTTTTTCCCTCTCGGCTTTACAGGTCGTGGTTGCGGACATCGCAGATTTAGCTGCAGATACGTACCGCATCCACGACCCAGTCTTGGCCCCTAATTCTGTTTCCCTTGAGAGGGATCTGGATAAGTGGCCGGGACGCTGTGTTGACCAGGTTGTGATGGGGCCTAGGGAGCACTCTAAGTTGGAGCGTCTCCTTAGGCTGGCTCTCCATGTTCTGTCCTACGCAGACTGGTTTACTTCTGCGTTGCTGGCTGCGAGCTGCAAGTCGGTGGAGCAGCTCCCCAGCAAGGTTGGACTGATGGAGCGCCTCAGCCAGGCAATTTGCAAGGCACATCTTGATGCGATGGCCTTACTGTCGGCTGCCATGTCACACCTTGTTGTTGCCCGCCGGTTGTCGGTCCTTTCTGGACTGCCAGTCGGCGATTCCTATCGGGCTACCCTTTTGGAGGCTCCCTTGACTGGCGAGGATTTGTTTGGCGGGGTCCTTCCCTCAGTGCAATCTGAGATGAGGTTGGACCCGTTTGCATCTGAGGATGCACGCCACAATTCCGCAGGCAAGGGCGCTAGCAGGAAGAGGCAGGCTTCTGGCTCCTCCAGGCGTAGGAGGAAGAGGGCAAAGACGACTGCTTTTCAGCAGCAGTCTGCCCCTCCGACTTCCGCTCCGGCAGAACGTCGGAAATCTTCCTTCCGCGGTAGGGGTTCCCATAGGGGTCGAGGCAAAGGCAAAGTTTCCAGAGGTAGGAAGGGTTCCTGACTCTTCCTTGCCCTTGCAAACTCCTTGTCCACTGTCTGTGGCCGCTCCCACGTCCTTGGGCGCGGGAGGCTCCGCCGAGGTGGTTTGGGAAGGGCTAGATTGGCCCCTTCCGGACTTGCCAGTAGGCGGTCGGCTGTCCCATTTCGTTCCTCAGTGGAAAGAAATCACTTCAGACAGTTGGGCCCTAGGGGTTGTGTCCAAGGGTCTCTGCATCCCGCTTCTTCGGGATCCACCTCTGGCGCGAGAGCCTATCTTTTTCCCTTCTCCTTCCGATCCGGGAAAGGTGGAGGCTCTCAGGTCAGAGGTTCAAGCCATGATCGCGAAGGGCGCGATCGAAGAACTTTCACGGGACCAGTGGTCTCCAGGGTTTTACTCCCGGGTCTTCCTCGTGAAGAAGAAGTCCGGTGCCTGGAGGCCTATTATCGACCTCAGTACGTTCAACACGTATGTCGATTCCCCGCACTTCCAGATGGAAACGCCACGGCGCATCATTGCGTCAGTGCGTCCAGGGATGTGGGCTACGTCCATCGATCTGAAGGATGCTTACTTTCACATCCCGGTCAGGAGGTCGGCCAGGAAGTTCCTCAGGTTCACTTTCGAGCAGAAGGTTTACCAGTTTCGCGCTATGCCCTTCGGCCTCACTACGGCCCCCTTGGTTTTCACCAAGTTGTTGCAGGTAGTAGTGGGGCACCTCCACAGTCTCGGGGTAGATGCACACATCTACTTCGACGACTCCCTGTTGCTCCAAGTGGATCCAGTTATCCTGTCCCGGAGCACGAGGTCGGTTCTGGGCGTTCTGTGCCGCCTAGGGTTCATCCCTTCCAGGGAGAAGTCGGAGGTTCTCCCCTCTCAAGATTTTGTTTTCCTCGGTTATCGGTTCAGAACCGATCTGGGGTTTGTCCTTCCACCAGTGTCCAAGTTCGAGAAGGCCTCTCTGTTGGTCTCCGTTCTGGTCGGTGTGGAGCGAATTCAGGTCCGATGGTTCCTTCGGTTCCTCGGTTACCTGAATTCATTGGCGGATGTGGTTCCCTTGGGTCGGCTTCACATCCGTCCGCTCCAGCTGTTCCTTCTGTCAGTTTGGTCTCCGGCGTCTCGACAGTGGGATGTGTACATTCCTCTGCCGGAGTCGGTGAAGGAATCAGCTCGTTGGTGGACTCTCAAGAGCAATGTCTTGGCAGGAGTTCCTCTGGTTCGGGCATCTCCTGCTATGACCCTTTACACCGACGCGTCCATGACCGGTTGGGGTGCATACCTTTCCGGTCAGACGTCGGCGGGGGTGTGGTCAGGGGAACAGCTTTCAGAACACATCAATGTTCTGGAAATGCGTGCTGTTCTGTTGGCCCTTCGGGGTCTTCGACCCTCCCTGCAGGGCAAGGCCATTTGTCTGGCTACAGACAACTCCACTGTGGTGGCTTATCTGCAGCGCCAGGGGGGCACCCGTTCCCCGGCTCTGTGTGCTTTATCCACCCAGGTCCTGTTGCTGTGTCAGGAGATCAGTCTCGATCTCACGGTGAGGCACCTTCCAGGTCGTCTGAATGTTCTGGCCGACACTCTGTCTCGGTCTCGGAGCCCGGTTCTCACCGAATGGACCCTCAAGCGTTCGGTGTTCCGGTCTCTTTGCCTGGTTTGGGACAGACCCCATGTGGATCTGTTCGCCACGGCCCTGAACTTTCGACTCCCTACATTTGTGTCTCCGGTTCCAGACCCTATGGCCATGGCGGTGGATGCTCTATCCCAGGACTGGTCGGGAATGTACGCGTATGCGTTTCCTCCCTTCAATCTGGTGGGCAGGGTGTTGGAAAAGATCCTTCTACACCCTTGTACTGTGTTGCTGGTTGCACCGCTCTGGCCTCGACAACCTTGGTTTCCTCTGTTGCTTCGGCTGTCGGTGGACTTCCCACGCAGCATCCCACCCCTGTGGGATCTGCTGTCTCAACCGAGGTCCCGACAGTTCTACTCGGGACCGGAACGGCTCCACCTTCACGGTTGGATGCTATCTCGGGAAGGCTCACTCAGACGGGCTTTTCTCGAGAAGTTGCAACTCGCATCGCAGGATCACTTAGACCTTCGTCTTCCGCCGTCTACCAATCTCGATGGTCCGCATTCGGTGATTGGTGTGTCGGACGGTCGATTGATCCAGTCTCTGCCTCTGTTCCCGTTGTAGCTGACTTTCTTTTGTCTCTGTTCAGGGACAAAGGTCTGTCTCCGGGAACTATTGCAGGCTATCGTTCAGCCATTGCTAGTGTGCTGGCTTTCTATGGTAGCAAGTCAGTGGGCTCGGACGCTTCATTGTCGGCTCTCATTAGGGGCTTCTACATTGAGAAGCCTCGTTCACGGCAATTGGTCCCTAGGTGGAATTTAGCACTTGTGCTAGATTCCTTGTTAAGGGCGCCATTCGAGCCCCTCCAGTCGACAGATCGGAAGTTTCTTACTTTCAAGACTGTGTTCTTGATAGCCTTTGCTTCCGGTCGCCGCAGAAGCGAGATTCATGCTTTCAGCAGATCTTCTTCTTGCCTTCGTTTTTCGGCTGGCCATTCTTCGGTCTCGGTGACCACTGATCCCTCCTTTTTAGCTAAGAACCAGGTTCCCGGTTTCACCCCAGGGCTTGTGGTTATCCCTTCTTTGGCTTCAACTCTGGATGGGGATTGTCCTGATCGCCTGCTCTGCCCAGTTCGGGCCTTGCGTTACTACTTGGCCAGAACAGAGGGGGGGGCGGGACACTCGTCTCGGCTGTTCCAGTCTCTCCAGCCCGGTCGCTCTGATATCTCTGCAGCGACCATCTCACGCTGGATTGTTCAGACTGTTCGAGCTGCGTATGAGTCGGCAGGGGATCAGTCCTTGCGGGTGTCAGGGGTTAGGGCTCATGAGGTTCGCGCTTTAGCTACTTCGTGGGCCTTATTTAATGGTTCTTCTTACGCTGAGGTCATGACAGCTGCTGTTTGGAGGGGTCATTCTACGTTTACGGAGTTCTATCTCCGATCTTTGTCGGGACAGTCTGACGGATTGTATTCTTTGGGCCCTCTTGTGGCTGCCCAGTCCGTTGTCTGTCCTCCCTCTTCTTTTGCATAAGCCTCATTATGTCTTCTCCGCGTGATCCGGAACGCTGGTCGTAATCAGGCTTTGTGTCACAAAAGGAAAGGGTATTTTGAATTTTTCCTCCGGGGGTATGGGTCCTATTGTTGGAACCCTTCATCGCTCCACGGAGACACCACTGCGGTAAGTCGAATTCGCATTATAATGACTGTGGTAACGTATTTTGAAATAGAATTGAGGTTTCTCTTGTGAAACCAATTTCTATTATAAATACTTACCACAGTCATTAGGTGAGTTCCCTCCCAGCCTCCCCTTGTCTCCTTGGCTCTCACTTTTTTGGGCTTTGGAATTATGAAGTGGGAAGCATGGCTTCGTGTCTTAAATCACGTGCGTGAATACTGCCGTCTGATTGGTGGGTTTCCCAGGGGTTCCCCATGGGGGGAAAAATTCTTTATTTACGTATGTAAAGAGCCAAGTAAGGTTGTAAGGTTGGAATATGCATTATAATGACTGTGGTAAGTATTTATAATAGAAATTGGTTTCACAAGAGAAACCTCAAAATTGCGTTACATTCCACGTCAGCTTTATTCAACTTGCTACCGGTTATGGCACACATAACAACCCTTATTGCTAGGTTACTTTATAATGCACGTACCTCCCACCCCGCATGATGCTTCCCTAACGTAGTCCCTGCAGTATCACTTATTGTCAGTATAATGTGACGAGGTGGAAAACTGTGCCGGATGCCGTCGGCATTTTATTTCAGTGAGACTATATATCAGATCGCTATCTGATCTGCGTTATCACAAGGAGGCAATTACACCAATTTCAATTTAATTTCTTTATTTCCAAATGCAACAGATAGCATATAGGAGTTACAATTCACATGTACATACAAGTAAATATTAAAATCCATTTATGTAAGATGGCGAAGAACATAGAGTAAGATAAAAGATGACATCATAGCAATGTTGACAACATACAAAAGAAGATGCACCAACCTATCCTGTATCCAACACACATACACACATGCACGTATCCACAACATACATAAAGGCACGTCTTTAAATGCCATTAGCTGTTAGTAAGACGTTAAACAAAATAAAACCAAACCAAAGCCTGTAGAATCTTGAACCATTTGACAACTCTTCGACTCGTTGTTAACGCGGTAACAGTTTTCACCCGTTGACACCTCCATGGCAAGCCATTTCATGTACCGTTTAAATAGTATGGTCAGACGCTTTTATAATCTCGTAATTTATTAGCAACTATACATTTTTATGAATATATTTCCGCGAAATCCGGCCATCATTTTTCATGAGGGGTTACAAATAATATATAACGCAATATTTGAAAGAATTTATTTAACACAATTTACTCTATGGTGATGTCCGTTTAACTGTCCATACTTTACTGCAACACTCGTAATGCCCCGCATACATTATACTGGGTTATTTGTTATTTCTTCTTCTCCAATTGTTTTATAATCAACATTCCCGAAATACGTCCTATCATAGATGTGCTTATATTTTAGTTTATTTTGCACTTGGGGAGAATGAGCAAATATTAAACATGTCAGCATATCACAATGACCAACATATGATCCATATTTTGATAAACCGTCTTCTTACTCATAACATTAAAAGTTCCGTCAGCTATAAAATCAACGTCTAAGCGAAACATTTATTGATAGTTTCAACAGGATGAGCGTAATATGTACTTGAAACGTCGATACAGATGAACGTAAGACACACACTTGTTAGGTGTGTTTTTTTCTCTGAGGTTATAAGTAGATTACTGTCATCACTAAGGATCTGTAGCACACAGGTAAGTATACTTGACTGGTATGTGAAGCCAGATGAGATACCAGAGCTTTGGTTTATGTAATTGGAGCACAACTCTCAACGTACTAACACGTATTCAAAAAGCAACAACGTTGTAACAAAATCTATGGATGACCGAGTTCTGTCACCTATCTTCACTCTAGACTTGCCAATGTGCACGTGTGTTCGGTTTGTTTTCATGTATTGTGGTATTTTTTTATTTTTTTTTATATGTTTTTGATCGAAATAACTGATTAAGGAATCGCCTTACTACTGACATTTAAAAGCACCAACAATGTAACACACGGGAGCCATAAAAAGACGAAATACAATCCTCCAATTTTGTGCCGAAACACCCTAAGGTTTAAACAAACATTGTTTCGCCAATGACCTTGTATGGGCCTCTACAATTGCTTGCAAACAAATAACCGAGTTGCTGCCACCTGTGTGTCAAAACATTCACGAGAATCATTTGAATAACAACTGAATCGTGACAGGACAGACTGAACGTGAATAATATTTGAACAACTTGAATGGTCCCACAAGACGACCGTACGAGGATGTATCATCAAAGAGAATACCTTTAAATTGCCCTTTAATACTTCAAAAACGTATGCTGTTTATTACGTAAAAGGTAAATACACCAGGTTCCTATTATGAAAGGTTATTTAAAAACAGCATGACTAAGATCAGTTTCAAATGTATATACCAATCTAAATTTTACAAACGCTTGACAGGGACTACTAATAGCGTAATCTAAACCTTCTAACCACTCCTTACACTGACGTATGGTCCGTCAGTATCGCACAGGTACAAAATATATACGCATGGATATTTAGACAAAGCGTTTTTCTCCTGCCGACACAACTCCAATAACCCAGGTGGAGTATACATTGGTCTGAGGTAGATGTTGCAGTATCTGTGCTGTAGCATTCAAGTGAGGTGGTACTATAAATGATGCCGTTGGACGCACGGTCCCACTGCAAACAGAACCCACATCACATCTCCAGCACACACGCAGGCATACACACATAGGGAGATATTAGCCAGGTGGCATAGGACTAGTAGTTAGCGCCTGATAAGACAGTTCCTGCGAATTCCTTAAAATCGTTTTGATGAATGTATGCTAATTGTATTAACACCTACAACAAATTTTGGTAAGACGTTCTTCAAAAATTCCGCAGGGATGTCGTCTTTTTCAGTAGCTTTTCGAAGTAGTGCCTCTGTAACCGCACGCGTAACTTCCTCTTTGGTTATAGGTAAGTTCAGGTATGTAGTATTAAAGGTAGTATCGATGTCAAGTGTAGGGTTGTCATCCTAAGCCTCCTGATGGCTGTTGTATAAATTCTTAAAATCGGATTTCCATCTTTCTAGTACAACATTACGATCAGTATGAATAACTACATCCTCATGTTCTACAGCACTCGGAATGCTCTTTTTTTGTTGATTTTAGTTGTTCCTCAACTTCTGACTGTTTTTTTTATGAATGTTTTTTTTTTTTTAAATTTACGATTTAACTTGTCAAACTCTTTTTTTCTATTGACAATACTGTAACAAAGTTATACCCCGTCTTTATTTCCTAGCTGACGTAAGCTTCCAGCCCACCAAAATTGTGTTTCACAATCCACGTGTAATTTACTGGGGTTCATCGAGTCCTCCCAGCCACACAGTTGAGATAGTATAGGAGCCATTACCCCTAGACTGACCACTCTCTGTTAAAAATAGAGATCTCTACGTCATGAGTGTGACTACTGTGCAGTTATATTGTGTTAGATCCATAAGGGATTTATGTGACTACTGTGCAGTATATTGTGTAAGATTCATAAGGGATGTATGTGACGACTGTGCAGTATAATGTGTTAGATTCATAAGGGATTTATGTGTTTACTGTGCAGTTATATTGTGCTAGATTAATACTGGATTTATGTGATCACTGTGCAGTTATAATGTGTTAGATTCATAAGGGATTTATGTGACTACTGTGCAGTGATATTGTGTTAGAATCATAAGGGATTTATGTGACTACTGTGCAGTATATTGTGTTAGATTCATAAGGGATTTATGTGACTACTGTGCAGTATATTGTGTAAAATTCATAAGGGATTTATGTGTTTACTGTGCAGTTATATTGTGCTAGATTAATACTGGATTGATGTGCTCACTGTGCAGTATATTGTGTTAAATTCATAAGGGATTTATGTGACTACTGTGCAGTATATTGTGTTATATGCATAAGGGATTTATGTGTTTACTGTGCAGTTATATTGTGTTATGTGCATAAGGGATTTATGTGATTACTGTGCTGTTCTAGTGTGTTATATTCACAAGGGATGTATGTGATCACTTTGCAGTATATTGTGTTTCAGTCATAAGGCGTTTATGTAATCACTGTGTATTAGTATTAAGTTGTATTCATACAGGATTGACAAGGTTATTGCACAGTGTTAGTTATGAGGGATTTAGGAAGTGACTGGATTTATATTGTGTTGCATTCATAAGGAATATATGTGGTGAATGTGCAGTGGTATTGGGAGGTCAGTACAACCAAAGTGTTGACGGTATAATGAGTTGTGTAGTTTAATTAGTTACTAGTGTTCAAGTATTTTGTGCTATTGGTGAAGGGATTATTATTATTCTGTCGTTGTTGGAATATTACCCGACCAGGAGATAGGGATTTATCGTCATATTATGTCATTGTGTTGCCTTACCAAATTTCCGCTATTAGTACTCCTAGAGGAATTTTACTTCGAGCTTACTTTCAACGTTAAGTTTTCCCCTCATATTTTGGATAGTCAGCCTATAATCAAATTCAATCATATTTCATTAGCAATTAGAAGAGTACGTGTTGTTATAGTGTTTACACTCGACCAGTGGATTAGATTTCATCAAAGGGAGTAACCAATGGTTATCACCGACTGGGGTGGCACACGTTCTCTCCCAGGCACTGTCGGGGGTAGCTGATTAACCGCCAGCTGCGCGCAGGCCCCAACGGAGAGGACACATCTCGAGGATCGGTACGTCTTAACCATTACGGAACCCACCTTTGTGGAGACTACGAACTTGGATATCACCTTTTGGCAATACCTTCGATTACGGAACCTAGGGATCAGGATCAAGACCAAGACTTCATATTTTATGTAAATAGTCGGCACACAATAAATGTACATATTTGTATTTAATGAATCATGGTTTTCATTTAAGTAAGTTACCGGAATCGCTTACAAATCTGGGCTCGTAACACATTTTTCGAACCTCAAGACCAGTAAGGCCTTGATAAAACTTTAGTGACGGCCTGTCAAATCGAGCCTTTGGCTCATTGCACTAGTCTCATATATTAACACATGTATATTTGAGGCTGGGTCAATAGCCATTTTACAAGACAGGTATAGTTTAGTTAATTAGTCGTCACGCACATATGGTGGCAGCGGTACTACTTCTCACATTACAGAGTTACAGACTTTGATTGATCAACCACTAATGACCATGGACGGACAACTGACGTATAACGCAGTCTAGACTTCCGTCAATACCTGAGGTCAAGGGCAGGGCCGTGACCGATAGGGGGGTTACGTCACAATACTTTGCTTTGAGTTTTTTATTTTTATTTTGCTGTGATTCCGTCGATTTTAACCACGTCCGTCCAGTTACACATACTTTATCCAATTGCGACTGAAACGTTTTTATTCCAGGATGGTTTATATAATGTCTTCTGACGTTTATTGTTTGTGGTTGTTATTCGTAAACATGGTACATGTAGGTCAGTGTCCATCTCTGTTCTAACAAGAGTGTGAAAGGCGTCGTGCGTGTCCTATATATTCATCGACACTTGGATACAACATTGTATTATTCTGTTATTTGTGTCATTCAGTAGACTTTGAGTATGGTATCGTCGTTTTCGAGAATGACTCTGCCAACATTGTCTAGCTTGTGTTTTGGTTTGTGTTGTCTCGGTTAACCTCACGCGCCTTCACGTGACCAGCGCGTCGCCTACACCTGTACGCATACCTGTATGTCACACAAAGGTACCGAACTGTCTGGGACCGTATTGGGCGTAAACTTGGCACTGTTTATCACTTCAGACATGGATATTATGTTGAATAGTGAAATGAAATCCAGTTGTTCGTATGGGACACAGATATAGTATATGACTGATTACCCGATGGTCGATACATACGTGTATTAGTTATCGTCAAAACGAAGTTTATATTTTTTACTGTCATTTCGTAATTCCCTGATCAGTGCGTGTTCATTTCTATGTTCGAACCAGTCTTTATCATTGTCTATGTATACATTTCTGTATCCCCTGATTACGTGATTACGGTCGCGATGATCACACCTTAGTTTGTTTTCGTTCCACGTGTGTAATGTCTATGTCCTTTAGTTTGAGTTCATCTCCTACTAGCGTTTACACGTTTTGTTTTGTAAACCTATTGCCTGTGTTTCCTTTTATCTGGTCGATGTCAATGTGGTTGTTTACTTGCAATTTTTCTTTTTCATCGACGTTTTCATACCTAATATCCCCTTGTCAAATTCCGATCAAACCTTTCAACCTCATCACCGACTATATCAGTTACGGTGGGTATAATTTTGTTTGTAATTTCTCTTACCGATTCCACCTTGTTCGGGCAACTTTCGTGTGGGCCTCCTTACACTTCTCCCACCTTTGGTAGTTTTTAGTTCCTTTCTTTGAATAGAGCTCACTTGCCATTACTGTTACCACTGCGTCTTCGTTCACGATCTGCTGGACCAATGTTGAGTGGGACGGACCCTGCTATTGGTACGGGTTCCAGTACGGTGATGGTGTTATCACCCTCCGTGACGTTGTTAGAGTTGACGGTATTGTTCATATTTGTGCCCATCATGGCGGGCTGGGATTCACCGGGGCGGTTGTTCGTGCATTCGAACTTGGACTGGAACTTACGAATGGGGCTCTGTGGCCATTTTCGTCTTAAACAACCAACAGCACAGCCAAACACGATGTGACACATTCTTGTCCTGCATGATTCACTTTTTGTGTAAATTTTGTAAGAAATCTTCGGTGTTTTGAGTCCGTGTGCAAAGACTGTCGAACAGATTGGTGAGAAATCGGAAGGTAAACGAAAGGAAAACGCTGAAATCTGTAAACTGAAACGTTGACACTCATGTACGACACATGCAACATCTTCATATGATCATAATATGTGAAGAGTTTTACTAATGTCTAATTAACTCATTGAAGCACTAATATGTGATGAAACTCACAAGGCTGCATAATACTGTCGCCCTACAGAGTTGGTAATATCTGTGGAAGAATGTATTCAGAAAACGGCAACTACTATGTTTGAAATCATCGATTACACTATAACGAATTGATGTAAATATATATATTCAAATTCATTATAAGAAAAGTAATGATTGAATTCATTTGCAAATAAAGAAAACGGGCATATATCACACAATATAGGAATGTTATACATGTGGTATAGCAATAGTACAGAGTACTTTACTGGTTCGTTCCCCGTGATGTTTAATACTTGTTGATATTGTTGTCATACTGTTAATACTGTTATATATTAAGATAGATGCACAGAAAGACTGGCCTCTATCACGTTTAAGACGTGATCTTTTAAACCTCGTATTCTTCTTAAATCGTAGTTAACTCACGCAAACTATTATGGATGGTTTGGACCTTTTTTTGGTCCCTAATTCCATCAAATTTTCAAAGCTTTCATTTAACATTCAAATGATAGTTCTTTGATTTGCTAGACTTCTCTGACAATGTTATGATAATTATCCGCATTTTTTATTATGAGTTCAAAAATGAAAAGATAAGAAGAATTTGATTATTTTTATATACATTGCATTGTATTATTATTTTCTATATTTAGAGAAAATAGCAACTACGCAATAATCTGACAAAGTTGACTTAAACTTCAAAGTTCATTAATTTATGAAAATTTCAAACATTACATGTACCATGCACAAATCTAATAAAACAAAAGTCATTCAAAAATTCAATTTACACAAAAAAAACCCACCTAATCCTTTTTTGTCAATTCTATCAGGCCACGTATGAGAAAAGAACATATGCTGTTATACAAATGCATTGATCAGTTTAGCAAACAACTCATCATACCTATTGTGTTGGCATCCGCTGGGTGCTTGCTTTGGTCGCCAGTATCGTATAATAATCAATTCTCAATAAGTGGAATTTAAATACGTCATAACCCTGTGGTCATCTTTATATCCTGCCAATGTGACAGCTGTTCTTTCCTTTTTATCGTTTTTTCATGTTGATATTAACTAAATCGGCATTGTGACATCTTTTCTTTCAACAAAACTCGAAAGCTGTCGACAAAACAAGTATACAAAGCCAAACTTACAAGTCGATAGTCTTCTATTCAACAAAACAAAAAAAAATGTGCGTTCGTCATCTTTAACTGATCTGTAACTGTTCGAGATCAGTGTCTGTCATTTTCAGCATATCTTAAACTGTTGATGTTAGACATTTAAGATACAGTTTATATGGACCGATTGTAAAGTCCGTTCAACGGATAACCGAAGATTACTGCAGTTCATTTCTCACGGGAGTAGTGGTCCTGATTGTAGTGTTATATTAGTGTTACTAATTATTGGCGGACTGGTCGAGTTGTTAACACTCTGGCCTTCCACGCAGGCGGCCAGGGTTCGATCCCCGAAGTCGTCGTTCGCATGGATATTCAGAGAAAGTGTTTTTCCCCTGCCCACCCAACTCACACTTCTGGAAAAATAAGGTATAACAAAATGATATCTTCAAACACATTTCTTATTCATGCAGATTGACTGATATTATTAATGCCCAACCAGTAACCCTCTATAGCACTTGTTACACCTTTCACTGTGCTGTGGTGCCACGTTTATCACCATCATATATGACTAAACCGTTGAGAGGTGTGTGTATGTGTGAAAGACATCAACACACGTTACCAGATTAGCAACTTTAAGATAGACGGTTAAGTCTATTGTACTAAATAAAACCTGAGTTATTTTTTTTAAACTACTTGCAACTACTTTTTAAAACTCTCCTCGTTGAACAGGATAAAGATGACCACAGGGTTATGACATATTTAAATTTCACTTATTGAGAATTGATTGTGCGGTTTCTTATGAATAGATATATACCTAAATATAACTAAAGATAAAGAGGAAAATAACATATCTCACTATATGTCGTTTACAGTATATCAATATATGGGCAAAGAAGTAATAACGACCGTGCAAACAAAGGAATTTGTCAATTTTTCAGGGCAATCCACTCCTTTTTCGAGAAAGAAACATGAACACTTACCATTGCACAACATATGACAAAGATACATGTGCTCATTCCCTATGAAACAAGACAACAGCATAAAATAAATATAAGGATTGACCTTCATTATGACGGCATATACGGTAGTATGAACGCAATATGCAACGAATATATTCTTTGGTGCGCTCCATAAAAATATGTTCGTTGCCAACTACGTTCATATTACCGTAAATGCTATACTAAGAAAAATTAGAAGCGGATTGCTACGATGGTAACTACGGTAGCTGTCGTTATAAGAATAATTTAGTTCTAGTAAATCTACATCGATATATTCGTAATTTTAGAAAATACAAAGCGAACAACACTATTTTCTTAATTTCGTATCTTTTAGATTTTAAATTGATTAATTTGGGTAGCCTTTCGAACACTTAATTTTTAACGGTCGTAATGTATGCGCATTGACTCACTGCTCTGAAAGTGAACCAGTCGCATGTTCCAGAACGAAGCCGCCATTATTTTCTTTTACGTCAGATATTTGATTGTGTATCCATGGAATAAGAAGCTTGTCATAATCCCTTATTACATTATTAGACATGATTGATCTCGAAAATGTGACATGTTTCAAGATGTTGAAGGAACCAAGCAATGCCTGTCATCATCTGACTATTGCCTCGCTGAACTTTAAACAGTGCCATAATTGAAACAAGTATCAATACACCGACCCTCTTTTAACTCCAAATAATACACAGTATACACAGTCTACTAGGATAAAGAAGGACGACATGTAAATATAGAGGTTTGAAATAGAAGTTTTAAGAATATAGGAAAAAGGACTTTGAAACTAAAAAAGAGCATTGACTCGTTTTCCGAGGTTTTTGTTGATATTGTTGTTATACTGTTTATATAACCACACACACACACACACACATACACACACACAATAGCCGATAAGAAGTTTCAAATAGTTAGGTCTCAGATTTAAACGTACAAATCAATGACATTTGTCAACGCGTCATAAATGGATGTGCTGTGACGAATACATATATTGATAATCCCTTTTGTGAATGGAAATACACGTCTCGCTATGTGTTGTAAAAGTAGACCTAAAGATGGGTTCCCGAGTTTTGACGGCTTATTTTATTTCAAGAAACAACTGTATATATTTGATCATAATGTGCCTTTATTACAAAAAAATGTCTTGAGTCAGTTCATCGGAAAAATGATNCCTGTGCAAGGACACCCCCTTCAGGACATTGTTCCGAACTGTCCACAATCCCGCGACGCCGGAACCCAAAGGCTGAGGAGAAACATCTGCAGAGGTCTGATGTGCAGCCTGCCCAGGAGAACTACATCTGCTAGTGAGTTGAGAAACTCCAGCAGACTGAGGTACCAACGAACCTGTACCACAGAACTCTGGATAAACTGAAGAACCAGACTCCTTGCCTTGATGAATTTCTCCTGAGTTGAAAGGACTATATCCCTGGCTACATTGAACCGGTAGCCTAGGAACACAAAGTCCAGAGAGGGAGACAGTTCTGACTTCTCTCGGGAGGGGATAAACCCGACCTAGAGAAAAAGACCCAGAACTAGTCGAGTATCCTGCACCAGGGACTAACTCAGTGAATGAAGCATGAGGGAATCGTCGAAGTAAATATGGATGTTGATACTCCGCTGGTGCAGAAAACCTACCACAACCTGCAGTAGTTTGGTAAAAACCATGGGGGCAGTGGTAAGGCCAAAAGGCTTAGTCCGAAACTGGAATATCTTGCCCTCGCATTAGAGGCAAAGATACTTCCTGTCCGACTTCCTGATGTGAATGTGGAAGTAGGCATCCTTCAAGTCTATTGAAGTAGCCCACATTCCCTCCCTGACTGACGCAATATTGCCTCTCGGGGTCTCCATCTGAAAGTGGGGAGAGTCCACAAACCGATTGAAGGCACTTAGGTCTATAATTGGGCGCCAAGCTCCCGACATCTTCTTCACCAGAAAATATCGGGAATAGAAGCCTGGAGAGAACAGGCGCCGTGGGAGCTCCTCGACTGCACCCTTCTCGACGAGGGTAGCAATTTCCCGTCTGACAGCTAGAGCCTTCTCTGGATCCCCAAGGGGTGGGGAAAAGATTGGCTCTGCTGTGAGCGGAGATTTGCGTAACAACGGGATGCTCAATCCTTCCGCAACTATTGGCAATGCTCAACTGTCCTGAGTAATCTCCTTCCCGGACTGAAACGGAAGAGTTGTGGAAGAAGGGGAGAAGTCAGTAGCACTGCTTCTTACCCCAGAGGGTTTGCCATTCTGCTTCCTTGGCTTTAGTCTTAAAGGTAGACTTAGTCTTAGCCGCAGACTGAGTCTGGTGAAGTCTCGGCTTAGCCTTATTCTTGGCCTGGCCCGAACCCCGAGGGGTTCCAGGGTTACCAGCAGCCGACACTTTTGAAACCAAAAGTGCCGAGGCTACTGGGTCCTTCTTAACTTCCTTCTGAATAGAAGGAAGGGCACCCCCGAAGAGCCAAGGACCCTCGAAGGGAGAGGACAAAGGCCTGGAATGGTAAGAACCAAATTGGCCAGCAGTGTACACTGCAAAGCTGCAGAGGCCTTCAGACAGTTGTGCAAGGATGAGGTCACCATATCCTGCACAGCCCGTCTGTCACTATCATCAACCTCTGACTCCCCGATGGTCACTTCCGATAAACGGAAAAGGATCATTGTCAGGAAATCAAAATATGGGAGTACCTGGAGAGAAAGCCGCAGGATTTCTCCAGTTTGTGGTGTTCCTTGTCAGAGAAAACCATCTGGTCAGTCGCCGGTCCTGGCCATTGTTGAAGCTCGTGGGTTTCCAGCTTAGCTAGTTGCCTCAAGTTTGGCGTTGGGAATGGCGTCGTCTGAGGATCTTACCACAGACAAATCTGCCAAACTCAACTGTAGGCCAGCTGCACCAGATGCACGAGAGGACGAACCAGCCTTCTCTGCCATCCTAGCATGGGCAACAGCCAAAAACGAGGAAAAACCAGAACCCTCAGGCAAAGACTTGTCGGAACGAGCCGAAACCTTAGGCGGAACAAGCTGACTTGTCGCCTCCGGATTGGCAGACGCCGCAGGAGGAGGACAAACCTCTTCCCCGAGGATTCTGGCCACGTCGCCGCGAAGCGCCCGCATGCCAGCCAGAGCACGGTGGGCTTCAGCCTCAACCACAGGCTCTACCTCAATCTCCGCCGACACCTCCTCATCATCTTCAGATTCCGGAGAATCTGAATCATGACGAGGTGAAGGCGGTTCTGACTGAAACTCAGTCATCACACTACCAGGTGACAGGCTGAGGACGTCATCGTCCTGTACCCCTTCTCCATTTCAGTACCCTTCCTGGAAGTAGACACTGAAGTACATGTATCTACTGTTAAGGGCAAGGTAGAGTTCTGAAGACTCTATGAAAAAGTCCTCTTACGAGCTCTCTTATGCTCCGAAGGGCCAAGATGAGGCGGGGACATTGGTCTTGGAGCGAGTTGTCCTAAAAGTCCTAATAGGTCTTTTAAACACAACTTTCTCCCCAGTCTCAGAGTTGGGTAGGAGCTGAGCATTCAACAAGCCCACAACCTGCTAAGGTGAGACCGGTCCCGACCCTGATTAAATCCCGGAGGATAACCTGAGTTGTACCCAAATCCCTGCAGAAATGGGGCCCTAGGACCATAAGGAAAGGAGTGACCCCAGTACTTACCAAACTGACCAGTGAGTAAATGGGAAGGAATATCCTGACCAAAAGGAAAAGGTGAACCGCCACTCCCTCCCGGGGGGAAACCAGAAATGACAGGCCTAGGGCCAGACATTTGACCAGTTTGCTGCTGGAAAACACCAAAACCATGATGCATAGTACCCGAAGCATGAGGTCCAAAGGACTCATACGCGAGACCATTGGGTGTCGCCCAACTCTTGTCAGACTTGTCACCTTCTCCATTTCCCATGGGCGCGGACCACGGGTTCCGTATGGTGCAAGCTGGCACGGAATCGACCCTAACAGGGTCGATACCGGATACTTGACCAGGACAGAGAAAGAAGGGACCGTGAAGAGTCATGAGAGGTGGCAGTGCTGCTACACTCTGTGGGGCCCAGATAATTCAAAGAATTACCAATCTCCATCACAGCAGAGGACCCCAAATGATCCTCATACATGACTCTATCCCCACCAACAGACGATCCAGGATTGACTAAAAAGTCAGAGACTGGAGGAGGGCTCACCAACCAGACCAACCTCCCTGGCAACAGGATAGCCAACACATGTGCTTTCTAGGCTAGAGCCAGCTCTTGGGACCCGGCAGGACCTCTGCCAACGAGGTACCTGCCGAAAGACTCTCCGTGGGGTCGCCGGTACTACCGGAGGAGGACATAGCCTTGTTCTTCCTCTTACCCCGTTTGTCAGACTTGAAGGAGTCCTTCATGATAAACAAACAATTCAGCCTTTAATGTAAAATAAAATAATTTTAGTTCACAAAAATCACCGTAAACTAAAACGAAAGTGAAGGTAAACACTCACGAAAACGAACGGGGACCAAAACACGTGGCAATGGTACCGACGTTTTACAACGAAAATACGGTGAAGAAAGGCAAAAAAGATAGATAAACAATAGCAGGGAAATTGGTACAATAAACGAAGAATGAAAACAAACAATGACACAGGCTACCGCCCTCGGAAAACTTCAACGAAGTCCAGGGTAAAAATAACGCTCATGTGTTTCTTCGGGTTGAAGAAAAGAGGATGTTAGAAGGGCGCGCGCATCCTACATCCGAATGTCGGGTTTGGACAGGGAGTAGTTTCGTATTTGCGCGGGGCATTTGAAACTTTCGTTTGGCAGTTAAAGAACTGGTAGTTAGAGATCATTTGCATAATCATTGGACGTGGTAAGTATTGTTTTTTTTATATGAAATTGACAATATTCGACAAACTCACCTCGCTAACAAAATCATCAAGCTGACAAACTCACCTTCACTGACAAACTCATCAAGCTGACAAACTCACCTAAACTGACAAACACACCTTTCACTGCCAAACTCACCTTTACTGCCAAATTCACTTTCACTGACAAACTCATCAAGCTGATAAACTCACCTTCACTGACAAACTTACCTTCACTGCCAAACTCACCTCGCTGACAAATTCACCTTCACTGACAAACTAAACCTTCACTGACAAACTCACCTTCACTGACAAACTCATCAAGCTGCCAAACTCACCTTCACTGACAAACTCATCAAGCTGACAAACTCATCAAGCTGACAAACTCACCTTCACTGACAAACATACCTTTACTACCAAACTCACCTTCACTGACAAACTCACTTTCACTGACAAACTCATCAAGCTGATAAACTCACCTTCACATACAAACTCATCTTCACCGCCAAACTCATCATGCTGACAAACCCACCTTCATAAACAAACTCACCTTTTCTGACAAACTCAATTCGCTGACAAACTCACTTTCACTAACAAACTCATCAAGCTGACAAACTCACCTACACCTACAAACAAACCTTCACTGACTAACTCACCTTCACTGACAAACCTCACCCGCACTAACAAACTCACCTTCACTGACAAAAACACCTTCACTGACAAACGTTCCTTCACTAACAAACTCACCTTCACCGACAAACTCATCTGCACTGACAAAGTCACCTTCATTGACTAACTCACCTTCACTGACAAATTTACCTCGCTGACAAATTCACCTTTAATGACAAACTCACCTCATTGACAAACTCACTTTCACCGTCAAACTCATCAAGCTGACAAACTCATCAAGCTGACAAACTCATCAAGCTGACAAACACATCTTCAATTTTCAGAAATTTGACAATATTCGACAAACTCACCTTCACTGACAAACTCACTTTCACTGACAAACTCACCTTCACTGAAAAACTCACATTTATTGACAAACTCGCCTTCACATACTGACAAACTCACCTCGTTGACAAACTTACTTTCACTGACAAACTCATCAAGCTGAAAAACTCACCTTTACTTACAAATCCACCTCGCTGACAAACTCACTTTCACTGCCAAGCACACTTTCACTGCCAAACTCACTTTCCCTGACAAACCCATCTGCACTGACAAACTCATCAAGCTGACAAACTCATCAAGCTGACAAACTCACCTTCACTGCCAAACTCACCTTCACTGATAAACTCACCTTCACTGACAAATTCACCTTCACTGACAAACTCACCTTCACTGACAAACTCACCTCGTTGACAAACTCACATTCACTGACAAACTCACCAACACTGACACTCACTTTCACTGATAAACTCATCAAGCTGATAAGCTCACATTCATTGACAAACTCACCTTCACTGACAAACTCACCTCGCTGACAAACTCATCAAGGTGATAAACTCACATTCATTGACAAACTCACCTGCACCGACAAACTTATCTGACCTGACTAACTCACCTTCACTGACAAACTCACCTCGTTGACAAACTCACCTCGCTGACAAATTCTTTTTCACTGACAAACTCATCAAGTTGATAAACTCACATTCATTGACAAACTCACCTGCACCGACAAACTAATCTGACCTGACTAACTCACCTTCACTGACAAACTCACTTCGCTGACAAACTCACCTCACTGACAAACTCACCTTCACTGACAAACTCGCATTCACTGACAAACTCACCTCGCTGACAAACTCTCCTTCCCTGACCAACTCACCAACACTGACAAACTCACCTTCACTGACAAACTCGACTCACTGACAAACTTGATGAAATATTTAAGTTTACATAGCCTTCCTTTCATATTTATTACATTACCGTTTACTACCATGTCGATTTAAATAACGTGGCAGACACAGTAAGATCGTCAAAATGAACGGTTTTCCACCAGTATTTCAGTGTCTTATATTCCTAAAGACCATTCTTTATGCCTTATAATTAAAATGTATACTTTATAGTATAGATCATGTATAATTTAAAAATATAGAACAGATGCCACTCCAAGTCCCAATATTTCGGCCTCTTTGCCGTCTTCAAGAGCGAAAGTCAACGGTTGTTACAAGTAACATTCGGAGGTACAGACAATTCCCTGTACCTCCAAATAAGCAAGCTAGACGTTACTTTAAACAACCGTTGACTTTCTCCCTTGAAAATGGCCAGAAGGCCAAAATATTGGGACTTAGTGACATTTGTTCTGTATTTCTCTGAAAATTCTTTATTTTTTCCCCTTTGGAAATCATCTGTTGTTCCTTATCATTAAGATGATGTCTTATAATCCTGTTTGTGATATTTTGTTATTTATATATACATTACGGGGCCCACATGGGGAGGATGAACCCTCCACGGCACCTGGTGTTGTCTTTATTTCATGGTGGTAGTCACGATGTTTTCTCTTTTGTTTTTGACATTGTCCATATCACCGTATCATTCGATCCGATTTCTATTTTATCACGTTTGAGGACTGGCCATAAAAAATAAGCATATCAAATAGTTAGAAAAATATCTTTATTCCTTTTCATGTTATATAATAACGGAGAAATAACAAACCTTCAATCAGCTAAGGACGTTAATTAGCATCATAAAAGGGGGTTTTCTTTCCATAACATTAGTCTAAATTGAATATTGTGACTTGAAATAGGGCAGAAAATGCTATAAATGTGAGCAAAAAATATGATATTATTGGATCCATGACGTCTCGTAAAACGGAAAATGTTGCAAATAATGTGAATGCTCCCAATTTGATTCATTTCTGAAATGTCATTCATAGTAAATATTGTATCACATGATTGCCGTTTTATGCAGTGAATTAATCCTCTGTTTCTCACAATCATTCAGTATTACCAATCCTGAATTCGTGGCATTGAAGACAACAGACCCACAGGTAAACCTTGATTAATGGATTTTTTACTGAAAATCGATAAACAAGGGCAAAATATCAACAAAGGTAAGTTTGCATGGAGACCGTTGAAAATGTCGAAAACTAATTACTATGACATACATATGTCATCAAGTTGACAATGATTTGATATATTCAAGATTATTACTATTGCATGTATATGTCATCAAGCTAACAATGCTTTGATACAATTGTACCCAAAAACCTGTTGCGCCACCAAGCGTACAAAACGTTGATAAAAATCAACCCAAAACGTTAAAATGTTACCATCAAGCTAACAATGCTTTGGTAGAGATGTATCTAACACATGTGTTGTACATGTAACAAAATAAAAGTTTGAATTAATATTTATGCCCATTACATTATAGAATCAATCAATAGTATGTAGTTTGTTCAAATAATTTGAAATAAAGAAATATTTTATCAGTAAATTGGTTGCATTCATGATAAAGGTAAATCTACTTAGCGCATTCTCACAAAAAAAACCATGATGTATCCCAAAATATTTAGACCTCAACGTTCTGAGCAATATGTCATGTGTATGATTTCATAAAAAGTCAACAACATGAATCACAATTATACAACTGTCCCCATACACATTTACCTAGGGCCTCCATAGAATTTACACTTTACAATGTGATAGCACCAGGTCGTAGGTTCGGAGGTGTCATTTCATAACCAAACATAAGAAAATCCATTTTGTAAACTTTCTGAATTTTTGCAATGGTTTCCTGCCCAACATCCGCGTATGCTATTGACACGGCAGACCGTCGCTGGAGTGCCTTGTCCTCTTTTCCTAACGGAAACCTTTCCATCTCTTTGATGATTAATAACGTTATAGCATCTGCGTTGAACGTTTTCATCTTTTGAAATTCACGTTTAGGATACGCTACTTTCGTGCTCACATACCCTTGCACCTGCAGAGTTTTCCAGACTTTTTCAAAATGACTAACTTTATTTGGACAGTCAACGCTGTACGTCTTGTAATCTGATAAATACGAGGACACTAAAG
The DNA here is from genome assembly GCF_002113885.1 of Mizuhopecten yessoensis. Classification (NCBI taxonomy): domain Eukaryota; kingdom Metazoa; phylum Mollusca; class Bivalvia; order Pectinida; family Pectinidae; genus Mizuhopecten; species Mizuhopecten yessoensis. Next base: position 35,628 of record NW_018406628.1, read on the forward strand.
CATAAAGTGTGTTTTTAATTCCCTTTTTCAAAGAATTTTGAAGATCTGTTTTCTTGTTGTCGGATAATTTAAGTTGTTCTAAAACAAACTGTGTGTCCTTAGTGAGTGTTTCCTGGCGACTGATAATATCAAATTTCATTCTGCAAGGATCACAGAGTTTAACAATTGGCATAAAATGCTCGTTCAAGTCTGCTCCTTTGAGGGCATTATCGGTAACAAAATTTAAGAAATCTACAAATGACACGGCATAGCCACATGGTCCTCCATTCATCATAAATGGTCCCTTCTTTAATGCGTTTTTAATTTGTCGACCAAGAGCTCCAAGCAGGAAATACTTATCGACGTAAGCGGAGAACAGTCGAGTGTAGGGCTCGCGGGAAACCATCAATCTTAGTGAATCTTGAGTCAAGTTTCGAAATTGCTGCATTCCAATTAGGTTCCTGTTGTGGACAGAGTTCCGGTTGGTATGAAATGTATCATCGGCGTTTTTTTTAGATTCGATCGCTAAGATGACTGTCCCCCAAAATGAACTTCCAGTTTTTGGAGTTCTACAGCAAGCTAACTTTGCTGTTCGAGAATAAAAGAATGATGGAGCCCGTCCTGTTGTTTTCACACTATTGTTAAACTCTTCAGCACAAGCTTCCTGTAGAGTAACGCGTCGTGACTCAAACATCTGTGCCATTGTCAATGGAGGTGTAGGAATTGTTGAGTGATCATAATGCGCTGTCAAACCAGCCGTAGAGCTGTTACTGAGCTTCAGTCGGTCCACGTGCGCGATGTATAACCTTCTACCTGGAACATACAAAAATCAAGATGACGTGATTATAAAGGAGCACAGATAAGATCGTCGTACATCTTAAAAGACACACAGTGGCTTCGTACATATTGAGAGACACACAGAGGCTTCGTACATATTGAGAGACACACAGAGGCTTCGTAAACACTGGGAGACACACAGAGGCCTTTTACATGTTGGGAGACACACATGAGGGCCGTACATGTTGGGAGACACACAGGAGCTTCGTATAGGTTGGAAGACACACAGGAGCGCCGTACATGATGGGAGACACACAGGAGCGTCGTACATGTTGGGAGACACACAGGAGCGTCATACATGTTGGGAGACACACAGGAGGGTCGTACATGTTGGGAGACACACAGGAGCGTCGTACATGTGGGGAGACACACAGGAGCGTCATACATGTTGGGAGACACACAGGAGGGTCGTACATGTTGGGAGACACACAGGAGGGTCATACCTGTTGGGAGACACACAGGAGCGTCATACATGATGGGAGACACACAGTAGCGTCGTACATGATGGGAGACACACAGGAGCGTCGTCCATGTTGGGAGACACACAGGAGCGTCATACATGTTGGGAGACCCACGGCAGCGTCGTACATGATGGGAGACACACAGGAGCGTCGTCCATGTTGGGAGACACACAGGAGCGTCATACATGTTGGGAGACACACAGTAGCGTCGTACATGATGGGAGACACACAGGAGCGTCGTACATGTTGGGAGACACACAGGAGCGTCGTACATGTTGGGAGACACACAGGGGGGAGTACATGCTAGGAGACACATATAAGCTGTTTTACATGTTGGGAGACACACAGAGGCTTCGTACAAGATAGGAGACACACGTAGGCTTTGTACATTTTAGGAAACACAACGAGGCATCGTACATATTGGGAGACACACAGAGGCTACGTACATACTGGGAGACACACAGAGGCTTTGTACATGTTGGGAGACACACAGGCGCGTCGTACATGTTGGGAGACATACCGGGGGAGGGGGTACATGCTAGGAGACACAGACAGGCTTTTTACATGTTGGGAGACACACAGAGGCTTTGTACAAGTTAGGAGACACAAATAGGCTTTGTACATGTTAGGAGGCACAACGAGGCATCGTACATATTGGGAGACACACAGAGGCTTCGAACATGTTGGGAGACACACGTAAGGGTCGTACATGTTGGGAGACACACATAAGCGTCGTACATGTTGGGAGACACACAGGTGCGTCGTATATTTTGGGAGACACACAGGCTTCGTACAAGTTAGGAGACACACATAGTCTTTGTACATGTTAGGAGACACAACAAAGCGACGTACATGATTGCCCACTGCGATGCATCGGTGGACCATTAACCAATTTACTTGGTTTTGTTTTCTTGAGTATTTTAAGGTTATGGGTAAGTCACTAGGTCCTTTTCATCTTATAATTTTAATTCATGTTTTCCTGATAAGAATTAAATTTAGGTTTGGGTACTCATGAAATGCAGCTTCGTTTTTTGATAGATTAGTCCTGGGAGTGAAAAATTAGGTATAAAGTTAAGATAAAATAAATTATCTTATTATTAAATGAATAAAACTATATATTTAGTAGTTACGACATTTAAATTGTATTGGTAAAGGTTTAAAAGACATTGAAAATAATGAAAAATATAGAGGCAGAAAGTGGAACGCACTATAACTAACAAAAGGGAGGCGCACCTGAGCCTGTTTTATATGTTAGGGTTAGAGTTAGGTAAAACACAAACATGAGAAAAATGATAGCTACCTTTATACTGAAGTACAATGTATAAAAAGCAACCTTCTAGTAAGATGTTTGAAATTAAATTTGAAAATGAAAAGAGTATAAAAGAATATATATAAAAAAACACTATACAAAAGTGCTATAAATCGTGGGCTTAAAAGGATCTTATCTCACAAAGTAATACCTTTTTCTGCATATATAGCACTGATCTTAATGTATTGTAATTTTGCGAGAGCTCTCATTTTTCTGAACACATCTTGTAATTTATTTTCTCCCGTAACCACTATAGGTTTAACCATTCCCGGCTGATTACCCACCAGTAGCTTACACCCTGGACGTGATTTCTTTGATCAATCTTCTAATTATGACATCAAGTTCGATAAAAAATATTTACCAACAATCACTCGTTAGGGACCTTTACAACTGATGTGTATTGCGATTGTTGTTCTGTTTATTCATACAGATGTTTGTTGCAAAAATCACTACAGTACTAATGTTGTCTTGTTGTTCCTGTGTGCGACGTTAACGTACATTTCTTGACTCTAGACTCCTAACTTTTTACTCTAAAATCTGTTGACTTATTTATATTATCCGGGGAGTTACTGCAAGAACACACTGGATGTAGGTGTAATGGAGGGTGTCTTATGTCCCCGGTATATCAGATGCAGAGTAGCATATATACGTCTATGATTGGCTGAACCATGATAATTTCACCAGAAAGAGCAGCTGTTTTGTGTTTGTAGATGTACACTCGCTCCATTAAGTACATTTGTCATATACATGTATTTCTACCACAATACACTGTGTTATTCCACTCTCATTTTATAAACACGCAGACTGTTAGATAAATATGAGTTATATACCACACGTGGTATATGACCTTCAAGAGTTTTGATTGGTCGAGAAGATGAACTTTGACCGGGGAGACTTTTTCCACGTGCTTTTTGCCACCTGCTGTTTTGTGTACGTCGTCGGCTGTCAACATCCGACAAATGTTGGTGACATTGTGAGGTTATGCGGAAAAGGGGGTTATTAAGGCAATATTAAAAGATGAAACTTAAAAGATTTGATCGCTAGTTTCAGGCAAAATTGCTACAGACGCTCGATATCGTTTCGACGTCACACCGTCGCGTGTCCAGGTCGGGAAACCGAAACAAGATCGATCTGTCACAGTGTCGGGAAATATTTCGTTCTCCCAACGTCCCGTTATCGCTATTTAGACGGTCTGACTATGGCTAAACTTTCACTATAAACGTCAACCATAGAACCGTCACGAAGAAACGTAGGCCTATGGTTGTGGATATTGGCAGCGATAAGTTCGTCTACAACGGTGAGTTACAGTGAGTTCATCACTTGGCGGGAGGCAGACTTCGTACGATATGCTTACGCGCAAATAGTCCGTGGTTAATTTACATAAATTATGCAATACTGCTACTCTCAATATTTAAAGTCGTTCATCAATTTTATTTTTTCGTTAAGTTGTTGCCGAAACATTAATTTTGACAATAAATAAACTTGTAAAAAGAAAGTCATTTTTGAATATTAATGAGTGACTTTTTACATATGGGTCATATCACTACGCCAGCCTTGTCAACAAACACATGTGTGTATGTTATTTCCGACTGATCATGAGATTGTGGTAGAAACAGATCACACGACTCGTGGTTGTTGAGTATGGGATTTATTTCACTCTCGTTAGTTAATTTTCAAAAGTTACAGAAAGACACTCGCTAAAGCTCGTGTCTTTTGTAATTTTTGAAAATTAACTAACTCGAGTGAAATAAATACCATATTCAACAAACACTCGTTGTGTAACCTCTATATATTAAAATTAAAACCGGTCTTAACTTTCGGTATTTAAATCGTTTTAATGGCTTGATTTGTTTGTGTTTTACGTCCTATTAACAGCTATGGCCATTTAAGGACGTGCCAGGTTTTGGTAGTGAAGGAAAGCAATAGTTCCCGGAGAAAAGACCACCAACCTACGGCCAGTACCTGGCTACTGCTAAACTTAGGTGTGGAACCCGCGACCCAGTGGTGGAGGGCTAGTGGTAGCAGAATGTCTGACGTTTTTTTGGAAATGTCTGACGCCTTAACCACCTAGCCTACGCGACCCCCCGTTTTAATGGAGTTTGAAACATACTTGAAAATGTCCTAAAATAACACCACATGTAAAGAACCATAGACCCATTTTCCAAAATAACTTGCTTTCGTCATGTACCGAGACGGTTAACAGGAAGTCAATCATTCGCCACATCCTTCTTGTACCACTTATACTCCTAAAAACGCGTCAAAGAAGTACGAAAAACGCCTTAATCGTACATTTGCCAATTCACCACCTAAAGTCGACTTCCTATTCATCAGCAAGTGGCTCGTTGAAAGATTTAGTTTGTGGTTCTTAACACAAACTGTCAGATTCAATGTAGAAGATCAAGAACTGTTTTCAAATTAAATCGCCAGCCTCAAAAGAAGCTTAACTAAGCCTGGATACTTTTATAATCTTATTTTTATTTCGTAATTAAAAATAGCACTCAATAACATATGCTGCGAGAACACTAGATGAGAAAATCTGATATATAGTAGTCTGTCGCTTTGACGCTCTTACGTCAGCACGGTAACCATGACAATAGATGTTAATTGATAAACAAGATCACACAAACATTGAGAGAAACGCCAGTCTTTACAATGAACGATTATAATTCTCTCCTGGCAATAAACACTATTTGTACCTCAATCAAGCGTGGGTATGACTGTTTGTGTGTTCAAACACGTGTAACGAAACGGCAACAGAAATGCATGACGAACTCGTTGAAAGTGCACTGACTTTCCCCGTTAGGTGATGATGTAGTGGCATCAGTGTGTTGCATCGATCCAAATCTCTAGGTAAACATTGATCAAGCAGTGTACACTCCTCTTTCTGTTTGGTCATATCGACCGGACACTAGGGATAAAATCTCGATAGTACAAGAAAATCTCAAATGTTGCGGTTCTTTGGCCTGTATGTTAAATCAAATTATCAAATAAGTTTTCAAAAGATGATAAAAAGTAAGGATCATTAGAAACATTTATATGCTATCTAAAGATGTTCATTTTAAATTGAGAAACATCTTCATTTATTCATTGACTTTTACTTTATCTATTTATTTATTTTTGACAGATGGGTGCTAGCTCTTATTGATATTATTGCTTTTTTTCTTTCTTTTAACCCTTTCATTTAAACCATGCGGTTCATGTATACATGCTTTATCTAACACGAAGTAAGTCATTTGAGTCCTCACAAACAATAAACATTTTTGGCAAATTGTGTCTTCTACAAATCTACTGCACCGATTGCAATATTTGGGATCTTTCTCTTTCTTTCTACTTCTAACTTCCTATATTTCATAGCGCCTTGCTTGGCAACACCTCACTTTTGGCTTGAATGTTGAGCGTTTGCCCATGTAAGGAAGGCAATGGGTTTAGTCCCTAGGCCAGGACATACCAAAGTCCTTAAAAACTGTAGTTGTTATTCCCTGCTTTACGTTCAGCAAGAAGGTTAATGGCAACAACTGGTTCACCCGTTGTTAATATAATGTGACCGGGCACAAATCTGTGCTTGGTGCCTACGGAATGGGATTTCCTAAGATAGCACTATAAAGTCGGCATCAGATCCGCGCTATCACAAGGAGGCAAGCACAACCAACATATCCTGTCTCCTGCATACACACACCTAAGGTCATGCACAGTGTTGTTTTTTTGGTAAACAATTTTGAACCAATCTAATCCCGATTATAAATATGCCTCGTCCCAATTGTCCGAAACAGAAGACATTCTCGGCTGCAAGAGCTTTTTTACAACGTGAACTGTGACTTTATTCAGTTTTCATTACGTCTTCTGATGTTACATATATCTGAACTCATAAATTAATCATGTATGTCATTGTTACTCGATAATGCATTTTATGTCTGTATCACATTAAAATATGAACTGTTGCATGACAAAGCAAGAACAAATTAAAAAGATTTAAACTATTCCACTGAGGGCTCCATCATAAAACTTATTTCATCCCTTCTCACAACCTGTATGGAATTACAATGTACATAGTAAACGCAATCCGATACATGCCCGTTTAGAGACTTGGAAAATGATCCCCTCATATATGAGTACATATATATGAATATGTATTAGCAAAATCCGACCGTCATTTTACCGTGAGGTTAGACTTACTTTATAAATTCGTGCAGTATTTAAAGAAAAAGTCATTGAAAAATATTTTTCACCGTGATGTCGTTTTAACAGAGTTCAAATAACCAACACTTTATAACCTATTTTTCTGCCATATCTCCCTCAGCGATATAACATCTAGATAGTGTGGCATCCAGATTAGTGGTGTCTAGATAGTGTGACATCCGGATTAGTGGTGCCTAGAAAGTGTGACATCCGGATTAGTGGTGCCTAGAAAGTGTGACATCCGGATTAGTGGTGCAAGATTAGTTGAAAAAACAAATAGGTGAAGGTTGGATTTTGAGATGGTTATATCATTTGAGAGGAAAACAGTGTTAGGATGGAAGAACCTTCACGCGATCATTACCTATAACACCTAACACAAACACACATGTTGTCTGTTGTTAGGTACTGTTCATCACCTTTTATTTACGAGATATTTTCTTGTAAATTTGCGAGGAGAGAATATCGCTAGAGTTAAAATCGATTCAAAATGCATAAACAGATAAATTACAACCGTTGCTACGCAAAGTCAAAAATGCTGTTGGAAGCTCAATCGCGAAAATAAATATTTGCAAAAGTTATAGGCAGTAAAAGTGTCTGATGCTATATATGCGTGTTTGTGACCATGACTACAAAGGCCACAAACACGCATACATAGCATCAAATGCGTAACCATGGAGATAAACACGTAACCTTGGGGATAAACACGTAACCATGGATATAAACATGTAAACATGGAGATAAACATGTAAACATGGAAATAAACACGTAACCATTGAGATTAACACCACGAGAGGTTAAAAGAGAGAGGGTTGGATGATTTGGCAATGTTAATTGTCCCATACCCGACTCCTTTAATGGGAAACCTATCGGTGTTGTATCCGGGTACTTCTTTCTGCCTGAAATCATAACATTATAGTCAAATTAATGATATGCCATATATTTTACTGACAAATGAAACAGGTTCCCAGCAAAAATTATAAAAAACAAACGAAAACACTTCTTTGCTGTATCTATCACACACGCATTCACCGAATGACCCAAACGGGCCTGCATCGCTCACCTGCTATTAATCTGACAAGTTTAGCCTTCAAACTGGACAAAAATAAAAATACATGTAAATAGACTAAAAAAAATACACACTCTTTTTCATTACCTATGGCACAAAAGAACCTGTTACAAGATTTTAACACATTTGACTCTTTTGACATTGAACATTTATAAAGGTTATTCAAAAACAAAAACTCGATAGCCTTTCATCCCAGCATATAAGACATTTGATTATTCAGAAGAAGTCATTTACAGGTTTTAACCACATTTGACCTCTGTTACCTTGATTATGGGTGAAAGTCTTTCCTTTCAATACACATGATGGCTCATCATCCAAACAAGCTACTGGCCAAACTTTCAACACATTTGACCCCTGTGATATTGAATAATGTCAAGATAACTTCATTCGCCAAATGTTTTGGCCTTATCCCAGGAAGTGCCGGTCAGTTATCGTGATTCTAGTTCGGACGGACGACGGACGACGCACCACGGACGACGGAGGGACGACGGACGACGCACCACGGCCATTGCTCACTTACCCTTCAGGGAGATGGGCTTATATTAATTGCAATCAATTTTGAACTAAATTGTTATGTAGTTCCTCATATATTGAATTGTTATTTTTTCAATATAAACTACATTCAAGGTTAAACCAAGGTGAATCAATATCCAAAGCTGATTTGATCCATTGGTCAAAATATAGGACGATCCCTGCCTTTTGTTGTAGACACTATAAACATTTAGAATAACGCCAACCAGTTAATAACAAGCAATACACGAGTTCCTACCTGTTCACATATGCAAGTAATACATATATATTGCATTTTTCTGTATTAAATTTTGACGCCATCATGTTCAAAAACCAAATGTAAAAATCGGAATTCATACATGTAACTAATCATATATTTGAATTTTGACATAACCTATCAAAATGGTATTGTATTATATTGTTTATGAGCCTAAAGCCTTGCGGTTCATAGGCATATTATAACAACATTTATTACATATTTACTAATAAATACAGGGTTTTTGTATATGCGATACGACATAATTACTCTAACCCATATCAGCCCTCGCCGTATCACACCCCAAAAGCCGTATCAGCCCCCGCCGTATCAGCCCGCAAAACCCGTATCACATCCCTTTTGGAAATGTTTCGTTTTTCAACGTTTCAAAAGAAAAATAGATCAGAAGATAGTAGCTTTTTTAAGTAAGTATGTAATAAACAGAATAATACATGCCTTTTTCCATATCACACCAAGTATCAACCCTCGACCAATATCAGCCCTCGGGCTGATATTGCAGTCTCGGGTTGATACTTGGTTTGATATGGAAAAAAGGCATGTATTTTTCTCTATTTATACAATAATAACAATGAAATAAAAATCCTCTATAATGATATGGATTTGACATCACCGAGTACAGGATTTGTGAAAAACTTTCTAGACTGACAGTATCTAGAAGGAAGTATTATCCTGTACAGGTCATACACAACTATGAACAGTGTGTATGTAACTTCACTTTTCTATTCAAATACCTGTCTAAAATTGAGTATAGGCATTATTTATGCGATTACATTATTTTTTAAAAATATATTTATAAAGTGGAAAATGGACATTTATAATTAGCAGGATCCCCTAAGAGGACATGTTTTAAAGAAAAAGGTGAATAATTATTTCGGTAACTTGGCCGTGTTGTAAGGCTTGATTACAAATGGACAATTTATAGTAAAACACATTATATAATCACCTGAGATACACTGAGAGGATACTCGTTATCCCGTTCATTATATAGGAGACAAATCTATACCACACGTTCATAACCTTGAAATAAGTTAATAATTGTACAATATACGAAGTTTGAAATCTAGACCGTACTACTAGTACATGCAGAATAGACTTTGTCAAATATTACTGGAGCGTAAAACTATTTATAAAAAAACTCGTAAAAAAACATTTTGATGAATTTTCGACAAAATCGTTCCGCTTTTGAATGAAATTGTCTATTAAACGCTGCTTAACACATTTTGAAAACAACTTTTCGTTTTTTAAATAGTGATCTGCTTTTATTTCATTACTGTGACTGGTAAAAAACAAATGTTAAGAAATGTTTTGATTGATTTAGATAGTTGGCCGTCCTAGTGACAGTCAAGGTCATATATAGTTATCATGTTCTTTGTGCCATAACTACATTGCACCAGGGGTGTTCTTAGGGTTCGAAATGAAAATATAAGAAGTTTCTATTCACATGACACCATTCATATATTGAAATTACAGTTGTTTTCAGAAAATGTATTCCATTAAGGAATTGAAATTACATGTACTATATCTAATATATCTTTCGATTAGAAATAAATGTATTTATAGATTGAAAGTTGGCTTGATATTCAGTGAATATTCAATAACACGTCACACGGTTTACAACAAAGTTATTGCTACAACCAGATCTGTGGTGGATAGATAGTGGGACAACCGGATTACAGGTGGCTAGATAGTGGGACAACCGGATTACAGGTGGCTAGATAGTGGGACAAACAGATTAGTGGTGGCTAGATAGTGGGACAACCGGATTACAGGTGGCTAGATAGTGGGACAGCCGGAATAGAGTTGGCTGTATAGTGGGACAACCAGATTAGTGGTGGCTAGACAGTGGGACAACCGGATTACAGGGGGCTAGATAGTGGGACAACCAGATTAGTGGTGGCTAGACAGTGGGACAACCGGATTACTGGTGGCTAGATAGTGGGAAAACAAGATTAGTGGTGGCTAGAGAGTGGGACAAGATAAGTGGTGGCTAGTTAGTGGGACAACAAGATTAGTGGTAGCTAGATAGTGGGACAACATGCTTAATGGTGGCTAGATAGTAGGACAACAAGATTAATGGTGGCTACATAGTGGAACAAGATAAGTGGTGGCTAGTTAGTGGGACAACAAGATTAGTGGTGGGTAGATAGTGGGACAAGATAAGTGGTGGCTAGTTAGTGGGACAAACGGATTGGAGGTGGCTAGGTATATTGGGACAACCGGGTTAGTGGTGGCTAGATAATGCAACAACCGGATGAATGGTGGGTAGATAGTGGGACATCCGGATAAATAAAGGTGGCTAGTTAGTGGGACAACAAGATTAGTGGTGGATAGATAGTGGGACAACCGGCTTACAGGTGGCTAGATAGGGGGACAACAAGATTAGTGGTAGCTAGATAGTGGGACAACAATATTAATGGTGGATAGATAGTGGGACAACCGTATTACAGGTGGCAAGATAGTGGGCCAAACAGATTAGTGGTGGCTCGATCGTGGGACAACCGGATTACAGGCGGCTAGATAGGGGGACAACAAGATTAGTGGTGGGTAGATAGTGGGACATCCGGATAAATAAAGGTGGCTAGTTAGTGGGACAACAAGATTAGTGGTGGCTAGATAGTGGGACAACAAGATTAATGGTGGCTAGATAGTGGGACAAACAGAGAAGTTGTGGCTAGATAGTGAGAAAACCGGATTAGAGATTGCTAGATAGTGGGACAACCAGATTAGTAGTTACTAGACAGTTGGACAACCGGATAAGTGGCTGCCGGATAGTGGGACAACTGGATTAGTGGTGACTAGATAGTGGGACAAACAGATTAGTGGTGGCTATATAGTGGGACATCCGGATAAATCAAGGTTGCTAGAAAGTGGGACAAACGGATAAGAGGTGGCTAGATAGTCGGACGAATAGAGAAATGGTGGCTATGAAAGAGGACAACCGGATAAGTGGCTAGATACACAGTGGGACAACCGGATTATTAGTGGCTAGATAGTGGGACAAACAGATTAGTGGAGGCTGGATAGTGGAACAACCGGATTAGATGTGGCTAGATAGTGGGACAAACAGATTAGTGGTGGCTAGATAGTGGGACATCCGGATAAATAAAGGTGGCTAGTTAGTGGGACAAACGGATTGGAGGTGGCTAGGTATATTGGGACAACCGGGTTAGTGGTGGCTAGATAATGCAACAACCGGATGAATGGTGGGTAGATAGTGGGACATCCGGATGAATATAGGTGGCTAGATAGTGGGACAGCCGGAATAGAGGTGGATAGATAGTGGGACAGCCGGAATAGAGTTGGCTGTATAGTGGGACAACCAGATTAGTGATGGCTGCATTGTAGATATAGTGGGACAACCGTATTAGAGTTGGCTAGATAGAGGGACAGCCTGATTAGTGGTGGCTACATTGTAGATATAGTAGGACAACCGGAATAGTGATGGCTAGATACATAGTGGAACAAGCAGTTAAGTGGTGGCTAGATATGGTAGGACAACCGGATTAGTGGTGGCTAGATATAGTAGGACAACCGGATTAGTGGTGGCTAGATATAGTAGGACAACCGGATTAGTG
>NW_018406628.1:48555-65275 GCF_002113885.1 Mizuhopecten yessoensis
GATTAGAGGTGGCTAAATAGTGGGACAACCGGATTAGAGGTGGCTAAATAGTGGGACAACCGGATAAGAGGTGGCTAAATAGTGGGACAACCGGATTAGAGGTTGCTAGATAGTGGGACAACCGGATTAGAGGTTGCTAGATAGTGGGACAACCAGATTAGAGGTGGCTAAATAGTGGGACAACCGGATTAGAGGTGGCTAGATACACAGTGGGACAACCGGATTAATTGAAATTCACATCAGTCTAGATTTGTCTAAGATTGAGCTCACACGGAGTAGTGGTAGCTCGATTTTGAGATGGCTACATTAATTGAACTAAATCATTGTCTGAATATCAAACCTAACCACATTGAGATTAAACAGTAGAACTTTTACACATTCAGTATCTACCCCACACAACACAGACGGGGTTTCTACTGTTCGGTGCCGTTTGAAGTCTATAATTTGCGAGCTATTCATATTTGCGTTAATTTGTAAAGGAAACAAAGTCGCAGATATTCAAAAAAAGTTTGTAAAACAAATTCAGAAATATTTAAACAAAAAAGCTACAGTTTCGCAAAACCAAAACATTGAAAATATAGGGTTAGAAGAACAATCGCAAAAAAAATTAATACTCGTAAACATCGAGTGATTTGGAGAAGAGTTATATTTAAACACGCAGCTACAGTGAGAAACATGCAGATAGAGTGCCAACAGTCCGACGACTACTGAAAGACAGAGAAATGGATTATTTGACAGAACAAATGCGACAATAAAACAGTGTGATTTAGAGTAGTTTTATCTTACACGCTACCAGAGTGTCAGACAGACTGAAGGTGATTGAGAGAGAGAGAGAGAGATGACTGACAGACACAGGTGGTATCATACCCGATTTGCTTAGTGGCACACTTAATGGTGCTGACCATTGGAGGAAGTTCTTCAAGCCTGAAATTACAACAAGACTGTAATAGTAAATAACGTATAACTATCCAATTCTTACATTCACAGATTTGGTCCACTGCTGGTTCTTTTGCAGAGCAGTAAATTGCATTTGAAGGAATTCGTACTTAGAAAACTACGTAAACAGCTCTAAGCTTGCTTTCCAATTTCTTTGACATTGAATGAAATACATGCATGACTATGATGAATTATTCAATACAATACTATTTTAAATAAGATAAGGGGCTACTCTTGACGTCACATCCATTTCATTGCATGGACTATTACACGGAACTGTACACCATATGCCATAGTCTATGAGACAGGTATACCATTTGAGAGCATAATCCATCTGTTTAACTGTTCTCTTGTTAAAACCAGTCATTTGATTATAACCTCTGATTTATTTTGCTTTGGTTTAAGATTCAATTAAAGACCAAATCGTTAATTGAGAAAATCTTCATTAAGCTATATGATATATTTATTATAAATCATAAATTTCTGCGATGTGCCTCTGTAAAGTCACCTAAAAAATCTATGAGTTATCATCAGCATATTGAAATATTAAAATGGGAAAATCATTAGTTTTTTTATGTAAGAATAATTATAATATAAAACATTTGATACAGCGTCCGGAAACATCAATAAGTTGGATCAGATATGGTATCATTGACGGCCAGGAACATCAATAAGTTGGATCAAATATGGTATCATTGACGACCAGACACATCAATAAGTTGGATCAGATATGGTATCATTGACGGCCAGAAACATCAATAAGTTGGATCAGATATGGCATCATTGACGTCCAGAAACATCAATAAATTGGATCAGATACGGTATAATTGACGGCCAGAGACATCAATAAGTTGGATCAGATATGGCATCATTGACGTCCAGAAACATCAATAAGTTGGATTAGATATGGCATCATTGACGGCCAGAAACATCAATCAGTTGGATCAGATATGGCATCATTGACAGCCAGGAACATAAATAAGTTGGATCAAATATGGTATCATTGACGGCCAGAAACATAAATAAGTTGGATCAGATATGGTATGATTGACGGCCAGAAACATCAATAAGTTGGAACAGATATGGCATCATTGACGTCCAGAAGCATCAATAAATTGGATCAGATACGGGATAATTGACGGCCAGAGAGATCAATAAGTTGGATCAAATATGGCATCATTGACGTCCAGAAACATCAATAAGTTGGATCAGATACGGTATAATTGACGGCCAGAGACATCAATAAGTTGGATCAAATATGGCATCATTGACAGCCAGGAACATAAATAAGTTGGATCAGATATGGTATCATTGACGGCAAGGCACATCAATAAGTTGGATCAGATACGGTATCATTGACGGCCAGAGACATCAATAAGTTGGATCAAATATGGTATCATTGACAGCCAGGAACATAAATAAGTTGGATCAAATATGGTATCATTGACAGCCAGGAACATCATTAAGTTGGATCAGATATGGCATCATTGACAGCCAGGAACATCAATAAGTTGGATCAGATACGGTATCATTGATGGCCAGAGACATCAATAAGTAGGATCAAATATGGTATCATTGACAGCCAGGAACATAAATAAGTTGGATCAAATATGGTATCATTGACGGCCAGAGACATCAATAAGTTGGATCAGATACGGTATCAATGATGGCCAGAGACATCAATAAGTTGGATCAGATACGGTATCATTGACAGCCAGAAACATAAATAAGTTGGATCAAATATGGTATCATTGACAGCCAGGAACATAAATAAGTTGGATCAAATATGTTATCATTGACGGCCATAAACATCAATAAGTTTGATCAGATATGTTATCATTGACGGCCATAAACATAAATAAGTTGGATCAGATATGGCATCATTGACGTCCAGAAACACCAATAAGTTGGATCAGATATGGTATCATTGACGTCCAGAAACACCAATAAGTTGGATCAGATATCGTATCATTGACGGCCAGAAACATAAATAAGTTGGATCAGATATGGTATCATTGACGTCCAGAAACATCAATAAGTTGGATCAAATATGGTATCATTAACAGCCAGGAACATAAATAAGTTGGATCAGATATGGTATCATTGACGGCCAGAAACATCAATAAGTTGGATCAGATATGGTATCATTGACGGCCAGTGTAAAGTATTAACCTCCTCAAAATAAAATAAATGAAGGAAAAGTTGGAATAAATAATTATTTTCAGTAACCTATCTGAAAATATCTATTCTCGTTGAATGCAACATACATTGTTTTTCCAACTTTCCAAGTATGGACACAGGAACACATATATTTTTGGTTATAGCTCATAACAATGAAATACACAATATTTATGATAAATATAGAATTATGATGCCCCTTTTCGTGTCACATATAGATGTATCATTAAATAGTTTTACAACCATTGAGAAAACGTGTGGTGTGTGCACTTTTGATAAACGATTTAGAAATACAGGTCATTTTAAGCATAAAGTAGAGCTATATGTTTTGTAACAGGTTGTTGTTTACACATCTATAATAAAAGTGTATAAACCTAGCACACGTAAAGCAAAACCAGGTTTTCAGACACCAGTTTCCCGACACACCACGAGCTCGGGAGGGTGTTCACATGTATGTCAACCCTCAACAACCCTTAATGTTACTGCTGTACATAATTGACAGCATCGTAATATATCGTATCAGAAACGGCGTTGTTGTCAGGCGAATCGTCATCAGCATGTGTCGCCAAAGATTAGTAGAATATATCCCCGATGTTAGGCATGGATAAGGTAACTCAAAAATCCGAAGGATAAAATATTGAACAGAAGGGTCTTCTGCTAAATATTTTATCCCGTGGGTTGGAATTACCTTATCCATACCTCACATCAGGGATGGAGTCTATTTCTTATTACCTAAAACCCGTTAAAAGGGCATTTCTACATTGAGATATCTTAAATAGATTTAATCTGTATTTTGTTAGATGATGTTTACTCTGTGAATTTGTTTATATTTCCAATGGGGATAAGTTTGTCTGAAATGGCGTCTGGTATCTTCGAGAGAGAAAAAATCGCTTTCTTATTATCACACTTATCTAGTCCACTTAGAATCCGTCGCTTCTACACAACATTGCTGCTGTGGTCATTGAAAACAAATAAACATGCATGTAAATGGAGTGTGTGTATAGTGTTCAAATCATGAATGCGAGTTTCAAACGGGCGTTCGATCATTGATGAGAACAGGGACCTGCTAGTTGCCACGGTAACTTGGAAACTATCAATTTCGAAACTGAACGTTTTTAACACTGGTTTCAATACGTTTATCTTGCTGATTGCTTCTTAATCAACACTAATGCAACATCCGATACATGTTTCCTGTGTAAGCACTAGGAATTCAGAAGTTCAAACCACAACAACGATTCGTTTATTGAATTGATCGAGCATCGCTTCTTGACAAAATATGGTGGCACGGACTGTCTGGATATGGAACAGAGACGCCTAACGGAGAAAAATGGTACTAGGGCTGGTAAACCAGTTTAGAAAACGACTATAATTACTGCGTATGTATGTATTGTTTCAGTCCCGTAATAGCAGTAATTTCAACCACCGCTCTTTCCGTCTGACAGGTGGTTTTATTATCACATGGAGCATTGAAATCATCAATTATTGATATGACGTAACACTGGCTCGTTATCTTAAAACGTATGTAGATTTTTTTATCTTTATTTCTTCCAAATACCGGGGTGCATTGTATGTCCACATTTTATAAATCTTACAACTGAAAAACCCGAAACTGTTCACGGTAGATCAATGGGAACCGAGCATAGGTTATAAGTAAACTTCCCTTTCATTTATCTCACTTTCATTCGAGTTCTATTTACAAAGTTTGTTTAATATATAGGACCGATCACACGTTATCTCTACTTCATTAATATGCTAACTAACACTAAGTACTTTAAGACTATATGTACTGATCTGCTGCCCTAATACAGACACACGTATACATTATCCATTAGGAGATTGGCCAAAACAAACCATTGTATTTGCAAATAATAGCGTAATTAACATTTCTTGAATTCAAATTTATTAAGTCCATTTTTCTATTTTGGATTTATTTTTGAAATTATAAGGTTTACAATTAACATTATCTGAACAGTACAAGGCATTGGTCTCGTACATATATCCGAAGCAATAGCAGTACAACATCTTGATAGCGACTCAAGTTCACAGACCAAAACCTGATTCATCCTTTAATGACCATAGTTGTTGAAAGGGCATAGATTTAGAGCACAAACGAACATACAAAACAAATCAAAGACCTTCTTACATTGCCAAGCGTGCCAGGAAAGCGTATTTATCGATAACGTGAAAGTCGACAGTTAAACTAGTCTATTATTCCACAGGGTTACCATGGTACCCGGTAATACGATGCTATTCAGGTATTCTTATGCCTCCCTTGTATAAAACATGAAAGGAATCCATTAAGGAATGAAATGCTTGTGTGATGCCACATGTGTGGGACAGGACAGCAGACGGTCGTGTCGGGTATTGGTAGCAATGGCTCCCCAACTCCCTATGCAATTGCGAGAGCATAAACAAACGCGTGGTCTGTATTTTATTGTTTTTTTCCCCCACAAATTAACAGATAGGCCTGTTATCGGATTGAGTAAATGACACAACGACTATGTTCCAATCTTGGATATGGAAGGTTTTGTCTAGGACATTAAACGTGCCAATCACTTTCTGGCGCGCTAACAATGAATGAATATTAATCGGTCGATAACGTCGATGATTGCTTGCACTATAGCTTTGAATGCCATAAACATGCATGTTTATATCAGCGCTAATGATACTCCTGATCGTAACTGAAAGGATTGTCGGACGTAAACACGGGGGGCCATTCGGTATCCTCTGCTAGGTTAAGTAAATATCTATGCAAAATGTATGTGTGATTTCTGATTTGTCAAGGGCGAATAGTTCTGCAAACAATTGAGATACGAAACTGCTTTCCATCAATTAAACATTATTGTTAGCATTATGTTATCAATAGGGGTCAGTGAATAGGATTCTGCTAAATTGTATCTTATGGGTAAAGTTAATTAACCGCTCAACAATAATAATAGTAAATTTAAATTATTAAGTGTAATTTTATTGGTAGTTATCGAGGTGGAGATATATACCTCCATCAATGTATATGATGGTAAAATAAAAAAAATCTGAAGCTTACTGAAGGAAGCAATCTTGATGTATGATATCGTAATAATACCCTGACACTACAAGCTCGCGATCCTTTCCAGAAACGTCCCACGCCACTAAAACGTTTAAAGGTTGTAAGGTGCAGTAAGATTAGCGTTAAAAAGTCTGCTCTTTTCACTTCAGAAAAAAAGAAACACTACAGTCAAACCACTAGTATCACTACAGAAAATAGCAAGACGCCCAGATATTTGTGCAATCATGGGAAAACATGCACATTTTACCCCGCAACGGATAACTCAACTGCAATTGATCATATACTAATTGAGTCAAAGTCCACATATCTTGCCTTGTACTGTAAAGTTTTAGACGACAATGCAAATGTTTCAGAACATTGTCCTATTGTTTGTTCAGTACGTATACCCAAATCTTTTACGGATAGTACATCACATTGTAACAGATATAAGTGGAAAAAAGCGTTGAATGACGGTTCAATATGTAATTATAAATGTTATGTAAAACGTTTACTGGATTGTATCACAGTCCCTAATGAAAATCCATCCTTCCAAGATATAGATTGTTACTATAGCGACATATGTTCGGCCCTGCTTGAAGCAACAGATAAGTGTATACCCAAAAATGTATATAGAAATTATCAAAAACCTCACTAACAACGCTCCATAATGAAATGTTACGGAAGAGATATGTGTGGATACGATCCGGAAAGCGTAGACGATATTGTCAAACATTTTCTGAATATAAAAACCGTAAAAAAGAATTTCGGAACTCAGGAAATCATTTGAATCCTATATGAAAAGCCAATTTGCTGAAATTGATAGATCGGGCGAACTTGACCAGAACCTTTTCTGGCAGCTTTTCAAAAGGAACAAATCAGCCTCGAAGGTGAAACAAACTGAGCTGAAATATGAAGGGAAACTTTTCAGAGATTCAGAGATCCCCATGGTACTACAAAAGGTTGGTCTCTACACTTTCAAAATATATTTAAAAAAACACGATGCTAAAGAATTTGACTGTCATTTTTGCGACGAGATTGAAAACAGAATCAAAATGTTAAAATCTAGTATTCATTCTGATGAAGACTTGTTTTTATATGATATTTTTACTTCTAGTGAAATCAATCTAATTGGCAAAAACCTGAAGTCAAATAAAGCAGGCGGACATGAAGGTCTGGTATATGAACATCGTAAATATGCAGGAAACTCTGTAATTTACTATATACAGAATTTATTCAATCTTGTTGTTAAACAAGAATATATTCCTAGAAACTATATAAAGGTCACGAGAAAGCCGAAAGATGATCCTAACAGTTATAGGGGAATAACCCTCTTGCCAGTATTTTTTAAAATGTTTGAAATAGCTATTGCAAAGAGAATTAACAATATAATAGAGTCTGATATATTCCCAAACAAGCAACAGTCAGCATATCAGAAGAATCTATGTAGTCTTTGTACTGCGTTTAATTTGCAGGAATGCGTATATTATAATATGGAAAATGGTTCAGATGTATATGTGTCGTTTTTAGATAGCGCTAAGGCGTTTAATACTGTTTGGCACGACGGTCTACTAGTAAAATTGTATGATATTGGCCTTACTGGTAAAGTGTGGAATATTTTAAATTATATGTACACGGATATACACAGTTTTATAATTTTTAATGGTTTAACCTCCGCACCAGTAAAGATGGAGCGAGGTATCTTACAAGGCGGGGCTCTCTCAGCCAAAATGTACTTAGTTTTTATTAATGACTTGTTGAATGAAGTTGAAAACTGCGGTAGGGGCGCAATGATAATCGATAAAACTGTAAATGTTCCAACTCAAGCAGACGATATATGTTTGGTTAGTACAAATATTACAAGTCTAAATAAAATGTTAACTATTTGTGAATCATACAGTCGGAAGTGGCGATTTTTGTATTCTGCGTCAAAAAGTAAAGTTGTCGTATTTTCAAATAAAAGAATCATAAACATTAACTGTACTGTACGTCTTTATGATAATATATTGCCTGTCGTTTCAGAAATTACTCATGTAGGTATCTTATTGAATGCTAAGCACAATTCCATTGAAAGAACAAAACAAGCGTGTAAAAAAATAAAAAGTGGTACTATGGCCCTTTTACGTTCTGGGGCACATCAATGCGCACTAAACCCATTAACTGTTGCTAAAATTGTAAAAAAATAAAGTCTTTCCGTCTGCGCTTTACGGTTGTGAACTCTGGGTTCTTTCAAATACTGAGTTATTGATGTTAGAGAGCCCACCATTTTATTGTTAAGTCAATCCAAGGTTTCGGAAAAAGAACAAAAACTGATATGTGTACTTCTTTAATCGGATGGTTTTCTATAGAGGCGTATATCGATATCAAAAAGCTTTTGTTTTTAGGCAGGATCAGCAGAATGAATAGAAGTAACTTAATCTGCAGAGTATTCATTTTGAGGTATTTTATGTATACAGTTAATAATTATAGTCAAAAAGGTTATATACCAGACATTGTCAGTTTACTAAAGAAGTATAATCTTTATGAATACATTATACAATTTCTAGATGATGGTGTTTTTCCAAATAAAATGTATTGGAAGTCATTGATATATAAATCCGTAACAAACTATGAAACTAATACATGGATGCAAAGAATGTCTAATGACACAGACTTTACACGATTTTTATTGCTACCTGACTGTCTAAAACCTCATAATTTATGGAAATTAGCCTTGCGTCACCCAAATTTTCTTGACAATATCGGATATATAATGAAATCGATTGTATCGATACGTGTAAGTAACATACAACTTTTATGTCATCATTGTGGCTATTTCTACACAGATTTTGTATCTCATGTGATTCTGCATTGTTCTGTAACAGAAAATCTTCGTGACAGTTTATGGTGTATTGCCTGCATTTCAAGTATTGAACTCAGTTCATGTCTGCATTCACTGCCTGACTATTCAGTTATTCACATTTTACTAGGAGGCCCAATGACCTATAATTTAAAAGAAATTGATTTAGAAGATTTTAGACTAGAATCCGTATATACGATAAAAAGAATGTTTGACTTATATACGTAATAATAATTATTACAATAATGTCTTACAAATACTTGTCTTTTTAATATAAGGAAAATGTAAAAAAAAAAAAAATCGAACATAGGCATGGTATTATCAGGGAGAACACATCCCTGGTATTATTAATATTATTATGATTTATTTTTTTACTGGCTACATAAACCAGTATTATATCACTGATATTTAATTATTCGTATATACATTTGTGAACTTGTATGAATGTCACGATTGTTGTCATTTTGTAAATAATGTATTGTTCATGTACTACATGTATCATTGTATCATGCTCTCCAATTTGGAGGAAATAAAGATGATATATATCTAATTATTTGTAGGTCTAAAGCAGGGAAATGTGGGGCTCCCAAAAGGGTTAAGTAAATTTCCGACTGTGACCAGGATGTAGGCCAAATTTTGTATTCAAGGAAACTTTATATCACTCTGTCCCAGGTACCTACCGGTTAAATTCAAAAGAAAATGTTTAAACACATTAAAATCAATTTGACCCTTGTGATCTTTAAAGATGGTAAAGGTAATTTATTCAAGGAAAAACATTAGTACTTCATGCCAGGAACGTACCTACTGGCCAAATATCATTTATCTGGGCCTGCTAGTTAACCAGAAGAAATTGTTTAAACGTTTTTACATATTTGACGCTAATGGACTTGAAAGAAGGCTAATATTATTCATTTAAAGCGACTATATATCACTCTTTCCGAGGTACCTACTGGCCAGGTATCAGTACTCTGGGCCCACCTGGTTATTTAAAACATCGCTCTTCGTATTGACAGGATTTTAGTGTTCTGCCACCTGATGTTGATTTGAAAACTCGGTCATGTCGGAATAAGTGTGAAGGTGAATGTAGATAGGGCTGCTAAAGCTGTTCATAAACTATTATCATTTTAAACCATTAATAGCGACTTTTTATTATATTGAATTGGCAAAAGAAATGCCTGACGAAATATACATGTACAACAAATTATTTGCAATTCAGCCTAACGTAAGTTCATGTGCAACAGCAAAGATGAGGCCATACATACGTCACACATAGTTATATTTGACGTTAGGAAGTCTAACCTTATTGGCATGCATGTGATCAGCCATTTACAGTCAAACATGTTATGATTGAATGCGCTGATTTCAAACAAAAAACGTGACAGATTATATATTGTATTGTCTATAAAAAGTATATTTGATACAGTTTCCATACAATCAATATATGATTATTTACACTCGATTGCTCATTATCATTAAATCATATTTTACAACCAACTCGGTCACTGTTGATGTGTTTTTACATTTGTATATATTTCACATTTTTATTTCTAGTTTGACGTATTCATTACTGTGCATGTCTATTTTACAGTGTTGTTTGGTCCTAAACGACTCGCATTGTCGATGGGTATGGGTTGATAGTATTTTAATGTGGATACATATATATTTTTTAAAAATAGAAACAAGGAAAAAGCACAGGGCCCTGACATTTTGTTACAACCATATTTGAGCCAAAACTGATGTGCTCAGAGTAATTTTACACGTTTTAGGGGTTGTGGCTCTATGACTGCGAAAAACTCTGAAACTCTGAAATGGCGTGTTTTTGGAAGAAACGGGATATCATGTCCGCGAAAGGAGAATACACTTTACCTTCATATAGTAGGTTTTTAAAAGGAAAATAATTATGCATCTTTTCTACGGTATGATGCATTCGTACGTCAACTAGAAATGTTGTTTATTTTGCAAGAAAGTTTGGTGGGGTCGACTTTTCGACATCCATAGCAGAGAGTTTTTCACCCTTCTATATATATATATAATCATTGGGGGTAGCATTTTTACCGAAAGTCTATCTAAACCCCTTAAATTTATAAAATTACTCCGAACACATTTGTTTAGGTCCAAATATAGCCGTAACAAATTCTCAGGTCCCTGTGTTTTTAACCTGTGTTGATGCTGCTGTAGTATTTTTTGTGTGAGTATATATATTTCATTTCACCTGTGCAAAATGTTTAAAGGATACGCATACCGTTCATCGAATGTGAAATCAGAATTATCAATATTTTCAGAATGACAACTATGGCTGCAAGCCTTTAAACAGCCTCGGCCATCTATTAATTAGGCCATTCATACCTTTGTTACAAATATTGACCGGTGGGCAGGTTGCTATAGACCTCACGTCTGCTATGCCGATTATTCTGTAGATAATGTAATGACAGGCGAGGCCTCGTTACGACTTCTACCAACTTAGCAATAATCAATACATGTAGTACAATAGATTCACCTCATCCCGCAGTTGCTTCCGAGGTTTGTTACGGTAGCACGTTGTGGCGGTGTTTCCAGGATACCCTGGTACTAAGGGGAATGATACGTTCGATTATTCAATCACAGCACAGTTTTCTTGCCAAATTCTTGCATTAACGTCATAAATAAGTTACGTTGTCCATACGAAGGTATAGTTAATGTTAATGTCCAACTCACTCGAACTGTCTACCAATAATTAAGCTTATACGTGTTACAATTAACATTTGATAAACTGAAAGAGCGAGTTATACAGATACAGAAATTTATTGAGGGTGTTGCCCAAACCAAACATTTAAAATAAGTTTAGAATTAATTTCGCCACGATTTAATGCACTTGTACTTAGGAATTCGCATGAAGATTCTATCCTATTTTCTCTGTCATTACCTTATAGGGATTTATATATAGAGCATATGCAGCTGATTATAACTAGTACAAGTTTTATTTATTTCTTACTCTCGGCGAATGAAACCTAAATCAAGGTATATGTATACAGCTGACACTGGTGATTGATTGACTGTTGTATCACTTCGGGGCTCCAATTAAACGATGTGCTCTAGATTAAAACATGAGGTAATGCTACGAGTTTGAGGGTTTTTTCCTCATTGTTTTTATATATACATAGGTACATATGCCTAAACTCCCTAGAAAAGATTTGATAATATTACACACACACAAAATAGGACATATGTACTGTTTTTTCCTTCTAATCGTTCTGTTCAACTACAATGATGTTCCTGTGATATTTGCTTGTTGCATAAAATATAATAATTTCAGATAACAGCTTCTGGCAAAAAACATCTATTTAATATCTGATCCCACATTCGACTACCAAAACAATCAATACATAGCATGATCATCACTATATGTTGATAGATATTCCGTACACTGATCATGAATGCATTTGGGACTAGCATGCCAAACAATAGCATATTCAGTGGGGAACTATGGATTGAATTATTTAGCATCAATTGTATAAATTCCCCCTTTTGTGATAAACTAAACATGAAATATGATGTATTTGGTCAATTCTGTGCATTAGCAAATTCTATGATATTGGAAAACTACAGATTACAATCACAATAAATGACTCTCAATATTGATATATCTTTGAAACCACAGGTGAATATGCAGGTAAAAATAAAATAGACTCGATCTACCTCTATCGATCAGCCCATATATAATGACTTAACCTAATTCCTACAAATGGTATAGTCCACTCCCCTCTGACAGGGGTGAGTACAATACAGGTACATGTAGTACAGGAATATCCAAGTAGGGTCAGGTAAAACAAAGACCAGATGATCATTGACCTGACTGGACACATGAGATTAATCCCCTATCGTTTAGGTTAGTGAAATCAGAGGTGTTTGGCCAACACCCTTAGGCCTAGAGTTAATGACAATGTTAAGCCTCAGTCACACATTCAGGATTTTTACTGCCGTCCTTGAAAGGACCACTCCCGATTAAAATTCGTTCAAATGAATGACCTTCACTTATATTAAAGGTCACAGGGGTAAATTTTCTTTAAACAAAATCAAACAACTCATTCTGAATAACCAAAATACCCAGGGCGATGCTATTTGACCAGTAGCATGCTGGGATGAAGGGCTACCAAGCTTGTTTAAATGATTGACCTTCACTTATATGCAATGTCACAGGGGTCAATTGTCTAAAAAAAACACTTTAAACGACGTCTCCTGAATAACCAAAAGGTCTATGGTGATGATATCTAGCCAGTATTTTGCTAGCATAAAGGGCTATCAAGTTTATTCAAATGAATTACCTTGACCTGTATTTACGGTCACAGGGTCAAATATATTTAAAATCTTGGAAATAAATTCTGCTGAGTAACATAAAGGCCCAGGGTGATGATATCAGGCCAGTAGTATGCAAGGATGAAGGGATACCTAGTTTGTTCAAATAAATGACTTTGAATTATATTCAAGGTCACAAGCATCAAATATGTTTAAAACTTTAAAGACTTCTTCTGAAAAGCCATAAGGCCAAGAATGTTGATATCTGGCCAGTAGCTTGCTAGGATAAAGGGCTTCCAAGTATGTTAAAATGAATGACTTTGACTTATATTCAAGGTCACAGTGGTCAAATTTATTTAAAATCTTAAAACGACTTCTTCTGAATAGCCATGAGGCCTAGACTGTTTAAATTTGGACAATAGCATGCTTGGATGAAGCGCTATCCAGTCATTTGAATGACCTTGACCTTCTTTCAAGGTCACATTTGGTCTTATATGTTTAAACCTTTGAATGATCTAATCTCAATTAACAAAAGGTCTGAGGTGGTGATATTTGGCAAGTTGCATACTGAGATGAAGGGCTATAAAGTTTTTTCAATGTAATGACCATGTTTGATTTTCAAGGTCACAGGGGTCAAACGTTTTAAAATCTTTTAACATTATTTTTTTTGAATGACTTATAGTCATAAATACTGATATTTTACCTGTAGCTTTAGTTTAGATCGCTTTTAAGGTTACAAGTGTGGAATTAATATGCAGGCCCATTGGGCCTCATGTTTTATTTGTAACTACATTGTAGGCATGGACACAAAATAGATATCTATTTCATGCATTTATGTTACTTTTAGAAAGTTCTTCTGAAGTCATTTTAACACAAGTTCAAATACAAAGAAATGTTCTTTCTGAATTTTTCAACAAACACAAAGATACTTTTTTTTCTTCTGCATTTTCATCTCGGAATATTGTATAGTTTTCCTTTTCGTGATTTTTAAGAACACGATTTATTTTTAAAAGGCGCTATTTACTGCGAAATAAAGAACAACTAGAAATATGTCAGAATGACATGAAAGTCACCCCATCATTCTGTATGATCAGTTTCCGATAAATCATTGATCAAGCTACAACGGATATATTTCCACCTGTCAATCAAAATGGTAAACAATGACCAGGTGTAAATGCATACATGCAGTCAGGTAGCTATGCCAATATATAGAATTTATAAGAAAACATGTCGTAAATATAACGTTAGCGTTGACTGAAAACTCGAAAGTAATTGGAATATAACGATGTTGTTTTCACAACAATAAGTTTCAGAAAAGATTCAATCTTATAAACGGATAAATCTTTTACTTTTTTTTGGTTATGAAATACACTTTTCCAAGTGGTTTTCTGATCGTCTGCAAATCCGACTGAATCGGTCATCGATATCGGCAGAATGTGTACCCTTAAAGGCAGTCACTCAAACAGGACCGACAAGGATCGCCATCAGCCAAATTCGCGAGACAAGAAGAACACCAAACAATTGTGATTTCATCAATTTCTCCTTCGAAAAGAAAAGATCGGAATGTATTTGGGTGTTTTGAACCCGTTCATATTTATTTTTCTAACTCAAACCTTTATCATTATCGGTTCAATTCGCATGGATGTCACCTTGTAAATTCCTGCTGGTTAATAGTATCACGCGACCTTGACTCTGCGGTACAACTGTTTTGGATGCAGAACAACTTTTATAATGAAAAAATCGACATGAGTCCTATGAGACATTTTTGGTTTTTGGGTAATTCCACATTTTATCCGAACGTCTGCTCGTCAAAACCTTCGCGGAGTCCATTTTTAAACAGTTTATATCAAGAATAAGCTTATTCCTTTAATCCCCCCCCCCAGATTAAACGCTCAAACAACCTGACGTCTGGTGATTAATTTGTTCTCCCTACTTAGTAACTAGTATACTAGACATGTAACCTTTCTATTACTAGATACGTTATCCTGTTATTACTAGATACGTTATCCTGTTATTACTAGATACTTTATCCTGTTATAGCTAGACACGATACCTTGTTATTACTAGATACGCTATCCTGTTATTACTAGATACGCTATCCTGTTATTACTAGATACGTTATCTTGTTATTACTAGATACGTTATCCTGTTATTACTAGATACGTTATCTTGTTATTACTAGATACGTTACCTTATTATTGCTAGATACGCTATCCTGTTTTTACTAGACACGTTATCCTGTTATTGCTAGATACATCATTCTGTTATTTCTAGATACATTATTCTTTTATTACTTTATAGGTTATTCTTTTATTACTAGATACGTTATCCTGTTGTTACTAGATACATTATTCTTTTAGTACTAGATACATCATCCTGTTATTTCTAGATACATTATCCTGTTATTACTAGATACTTTATTCTTTTATTACTAGATACATTATCCTGTTATTACTAGATACTTTATTCTTTTATTACTAGATACGTTATCCTGTTATTACTAGACACGTTATCCTGTAATTACTAGATACATCATTCTGTTATTTCTAGATACATTATTCTTTTATTACTTTATAGGTTATTCTTTTATTACTAGATACGTTATCCTGTTGTTACTAGATACATTATTCTTTTAGTACTAGATACATCATCCTGTTATTTCTAGATACATTATTCTGTTATTACTAGATACTTTATTCTTTTATTACTAGATACATTATCCTGTTATTACTAGATACTTTATTCTTTTATTACTAGATACGTTATCCTGTTATTTCTAGACAGGTTATCCTGTAATTACTAGATACATCATTCTGTTATTTCTAGATACATTATTCTTTTATTACTTTATAGGTTATTCTTTTATTACTAGATACGTTATCCTGTTTTTACTAGACACGTTATCCTGTTATTACTAGAAACATCATTCTGTTATTATTATATACGTTATTCTTTTATTACTAGACACGTTATCCTGTTATTACTAGATACGTTATCCTGTTGAGACTAGATACATTATTCTTTTATTACTAAATACATGATCCTGCTATTATTATAAACGTTATTTTTTTATTACTAGACACGTTATCCTGTTGTGACTAGATACATCATTATCTTATTACTAGAGACGTTATCCTGTTATTTTTATAAACGATATCCTGTTATTACTAGATACATTATTCTTTCATTACTAGATACGTTATGCTGTTATTACTATATACGTTATCCTGTTATAACTAGATAAGCTATCCTGTTATTACTAGATACATTATCCTGTTATAACTAGATAAGCTATCCTGTTATAACTAGATACATTATCCTGTTATAACTAGATAAGCGATCCTGTTATAACTAGATACATTATTCTGTTATAACTAGATACTTTATTCTTTTATTACTAGATACATTATCCTGTTATAACTAGATAAGCTATCCTGTTATTACTAGATACATTATCCTGTTATAACTAGATA
>NW_018406628.1:69106-95769 GCF_002113885.1 Mizuhopecten yessoensis
GCTATCCTGTTATTACTAGATACATTATCCTGTTATAACTAGATACTTTATTCTTTTATTACTAGATACGTTATCCTGTTATAACTAGATAAGCTATCCTGTTATTACTAGATACATTATCCTGTTATTACTAGATACTTTATTCTTTTATTACTAGATACGTTATCCTGTTATTTCTAGATAATGTATCCTGTTATAGCTAGATACGTTACCTTGTTATTACTAGATACATAGTTATCCTGTTATTATTAAAAACGATATCCTATTATTACTATAAACATTATTCTTTTATTACTAGATCCGTTATCCTGTTATTTCTAGATACATTATTCTTTTATTACGAGATACGCTATCCTGTTATTACTAGATACATAATTCTTATATTACTATATACGGTATTATTTTATTACTAGATACGTTATTATGTTATTACTATATCCATTATTCTTTTATTACTAGATACGATATGCTGTAAAGTGAAGGGCCCCTGCGCTTGCGCCATTCTAAATTTCTCTACCCCAGACATAATTTTTGTGATTTTCATATTCAGGACATCAAACTGATGTGATCTAAACCAGATTTGGTTTTAAAAAGTCAAATAGAAAAAAATGCTTAAACCCTTCATTTCAACATTATGGTAGAGTGAAGGGCCCCTGCCTCACCCTAAATTTCTCTACCCCAGACTTAATTTCTGTGATTTTCATACATTGTATTTAGGACATCAAACTGATGTAATCTACACCAGATTTGGTTTAAAAAGTCAAATAGAAAAAAAATATGCTAAAACCCTTCATTTCACCATTATGGTAAAGTGAATTGCCCCCGCCCCACACTAAATTTCTCTACCCCAGACTTAATTTTTTGTCATTTCAGATAGAATACATCAAATTGAAGTAAACTTGAAAATGAATGGATCTTCACTGATAACTTTTTCATGCATGTGTTTTGAATTTCGGAAATATGTAAAGACCATTTTGCATCTGCACTAAATATTACGCCTAAATATTTATGACTTTCAACACAATTCAGAGTCTCCGTACCAAAACAAATCTGTAAAGGAAGTATATTTCGCGAATTAGATATTAATAACACATCAGTTTTCTGTTGATTAAATTTAGTAAGCCAATCCCGTGACCATTTGTCAAGTTTTTCCAAATCTCTGTTGACACACATTTCAATATCAGCATAAGAAGACGAAGAATACATCAAAGAGGTATCATCAGCAAATAAGCGTGAAATACTATTTAAATTATCAACAATATCATTAATATAAACCAAAAATAACAGAGGACCTAACACACTTCCTTGTGGTATACCAGCATTTATGTAACCTATATTAGAATACACACCTTTAACAAGAACCTGTTGTTGTCTGTTTGAAATGTAATTTTTTAACCAATGTAGTAAACCATCTCTAATACCATAAGTATGCAATTTATGTAAAAGACCCCTATGCCAAACTCGGTCAAAAGCCTTCCATATATCACAAACAATTAGACAAGTGTTTTTTTTCTTCTAATGAACATATATTATGGTAAATTTCTATTAACTGATGGACAGTGGAATGATGAATCATAAAACCAGATTGCTTTTCGTAAAATAAAGAATGATCAAGGAAAAAATTATAGATGTGTTTAAATACAACTCTTTCAAAAACCTTACCTATACAAGACAACAAAGTAATAGGTCGGTAATTTGACACCAAGTGTCTATCACCCATTTTGAACAGAGGTTAAATAATACCCTTTTTCCATATTTCAGGGAATATTTTAGAATTTAGTGACATATTAAAAAGAATTGACAATGGCTTACATATAGAATTTGCTGTAAATTTTAGCATATGATGACTTATAGTATCATGACCAGGTGCTTTTCCTAATTTCAGAATATTCAAAATATCACATATTTCATCACTTTCAACCACAATAGAATCAAGTACAGAATCAGTTCTGGAATCAAAACTGGGTAAAGATTTACCAATGTCATCTATGTTTGAGATAGAGCTAAAATAATTGTTTAGAATATTTGCTTTCTTATCATCATATTCAATATTTCCATTACAAGGATTAACTAGTGGTGGAATAACCTCCTGAGAACCCGACTGTTCTAATAATTTACGAACTAGTCTCCAATATGACTTAGGATTACTGGTATTAAGATTATCTATAATATCACCAACACTATTATAAAACATTTCTCTTGCATATTTTTTCATATTGTTAACCTTATTTCTTTGTCTTTTAAATTTCTCCAAGTTGGATATGGACTTAACACGTTTAACGGCGTTATGTAACCGGTCTCGTAACTGAAAAGCTTTTCTTAATTGGGAATTCATCCACAATTTATCACGAGGTCTTATATAAACTGTTTTTTAGGCATACATTCTTTAGCAAGTTTCAAAATTGTTCAGTAAATTCAAACACATGCTACATTAACAGAAATACAGTTTTGAAAAAATGTAGGCCAATCAAAAGTATCTATTAAAAAATTTAACCTATTAAAATCAGCATGTTTATAGGCCGAAATTTCTCGAGTGTAGGTACAAGAGACATTAACAGGTATATACAAAAATGCAATACATGCATCATGATCACTTATATTGCGATCAATCGGAATTACATACGAATCAGTACATTTGGTAGGATCAGTTAATAAAATAGGATCAAGTAAATTATTTCTGGTTGTTCCACGCCTAGTCGGCTCATTAATAACGTTAGTTAAGACCATTTCCAACATGACTTGATGTAAAATATGTTTACGTGATATCGTTAGCATTTATCTACATTTATATCACCAACAATAATAACATTCGAAGTAATTTCTAAAGCTTTTTCAATCGAATACTTAAAATTCTCCCTAAAAGGGTGACGTGCATTTTCTGGTCTATAAACGGTACATATTAATACACTATTGTGACCCAATTCTACCTGTATCCAAATTATTTCTCCATCCAGAAATTCGAGATCATTCCTCCGGACACATTTTAAGGAAACAGAATAATATACTAAAACACCACCACCGGAGAAATTTCTGTCTTTTCTAGATGGTTCCACAAAACCCGGTAGAACTAGTTCAGAAGTAGGTACATACTCATCCAAATGCGTTTCAGTCATACATAAAATATTGAATTTATTTGTAATATTTTCAATATATTCTAATTTATTCCTTATATTTCTAACATTCAAATGAAATAGAGATAATTCATTAACTGAAGGACCTGGATTAGTTTCTACATCCAAGTCCAATATAAGTAATAACAATAAAATATGGCAAAAATTTATGTTTTGAAACTGTGACTGTAAGCACATCAACATGGAAGATGCTACGCTTGCTTTAACAATCCTGTGCGATATTGCTGACATATCACCGATTAGCCATTATCAAAAACAACATATTGCACAGGATTCCCCCTGGGAGCGTCTAAAGAAAGCATATACATGTAACAACTGTCAAAGAAAAGAACTTCTTTGTATGTACGCATGAATTACTGCACGTGCCAAGTAGTCGATCTAAGGTCACGATAGGGTAAACAGAGAGAACGTTGTAGAGGGTCGGAGTTCTGACGTTAAGGTTCATGTAAACACTAATAATTGACCTTCAGGTCCCTTTATTTCATGTGTAAATATAACATTTATTACAAGCTGTGCTGAATTGTCCTTTTCAATATTAGAAGTTATTAATTCAAACTCCCTATAGCCATGATTGAACGTTTGCCACGCACTCAATAAATAGTGTTATAAATGAGTGACTCGTGAATATTTTGCCACTTTTTGAGGGAAAAATTAGAACTGATAACCTATTCATGTTTGAGAATTGAAACTTTGGCAAAAATAAGATATTATATACAGTGATGTACTCCTATGAAGTAAATTATGTTTAAACATCCATAGATGGATTTTGGTTAAATCGAAAGTCATCGTGTTGTCCAATGGAGGCCGCCATTTTTAATTTTTTAGCTGTCAAAAATGGTGATTATTTCCGTCACAATCACAAGCGATCGGTGCGTCCATAAAACACCAAACGACACGAAACAGATTGCGTTGACATCGAATAAACCATAAATAACTAGCACAGGTCGTAACCAGGTCTTTTGTCCATATTCAGACCAACTTTCTGCCTCTTCGTATAATTTTCGTACCGGACGTCATGGCGATATCGCTCCGCAGTTAATTTATAAAAATGTCAATATTTCCTGTCATAGTTATCAAAACAAGAGTATAACTCCTTAAATAATAAAATACTTTTGATTCCGAATTGAATTACACAAATGTAGGAGTATTACTACAGAAAAGGAAATCATAATATCTAAGATCGGACTGTTTGTGCGGCATCACTTCCGGCAATGTGCATCAGACGTCAACAACATGAAGCTGAGGAGAAAACGCTGAGATGCAGAAGATCGACAATGTTTATTTGTTTTAAGTATGGTTTGTGGGATAGAATACAGTTGTTATTTACATAAAGTTAACATAGATAATGTATTGCTTGGGTCGATGTCCTGGTAAGACGAGATTTGTGTGTTGTATTTTGACAAGTGACACAAACAGGAAATGCGAAATGAAGGCATTTTTTTTTTTTTCAAAACAAATTTACAAGTTTTTGGCACATTTTGGTCAATGCATATGTTCTTTGTTGTGAAATTGATTTTTTTTTTTGAAAAAACGATTATTTATATTACTGTTTGAAGTGTCAATAAAAAGTAAACAATTTATGGAAGCATGGAAAAAGCACATGTGTCAAATTAGTGTCTACTGCATTGAATTTCAGTGAAGCAGCACTCAAAAAGACGCCGTTAGTATGCTATGTCAAAATAAATTAGTCTGCAAATAATCTGAATGTGAATTTTTAATAGACATTGAATACCAATTAATTAACACTAATGATAACTTTTAATTTATTTTATAACACAGGTGTGTAGCACAATTAATTGAAGCCATAGAAGCACATGTCAAATAACAACATTGCTGTGAACATATGAGGAGGAAGCTCTAAAGACCCACTAATTCCAGAGTGTTTACATCTGCATGTAATGTACTGGGAATAGATGCTCGTCAACGATGCATGTTTATATTGCATCCTGTCATCTTGCCTGTGGTAGTGTGGTCATGTAGGTGTAGCAATGGTAGCACTGAACTCGTACAGCTCATCTTGACGAATTGAAGCCTCATCCAAGAGTTCCTTATAGGTAATACATCATTGCACTAGATTTATTTATCTACCCAGATACCAAAACATTGTCATCTGGTCCAAATGTTGCAAGGTACAAGAAAATGAATGGTATATTAAATGTAGGGCCATGACAAGTGAATATTTTAAACACTTGGGGAATTGACATTTCACTTGCGATGGCCTCGCAGTTTTTTCATGAGACATCATTAAGATACATTTGTGAAATTTCTTCTGGATATTAAAAAGTTTTTACGAAATATCAAGATACTTTTTTTAACACCTAGCTTTGTTATTGTCTATTCCAGAAATGCACGAACAACATTGAATGAAATTTTCCACCAGAGGACATTGAAACACACAAAGTGGCAATCTACAACTGTACAGTACTCAGTTTTATAGGAATGATGGATTTGATGATGCAGTGTATAGAAATCTCTATGAAGGGGATGACAAGGTTTACAAATTGACTATTTACGGATTACTTGGTTGCCTGACAGTTACGTACCCCATCGTTGTGTGTTTGTAAATATTGGTAGCTACAATTATGATATGGTGATATCCGATGGGATGATGTTGTCGTGGTATCTTTCCCACTAAGCAAAAGACATCTAAGCTTTTTTTCACATCTGCAACTTCATGTCAAGCACCATTCTGAAGTTTGTACACTCGCGTGTGATGTACTGGAGCACTCAAATCGTACCAGAGTAGCCAATGGCGATAGTAAAACTTGACTGATTTAGTTGGCCGAAGTATTGCAGAGAATATTGTTTTACGGACATGTGAATTGGTAAATTTGCCAGTGTTTTGATTACGTTGGAAGAAATGTGATTATTCAAAAAGCTTCAATAATGATGTACGGTGATCAAATTAAAATTTGACACATGATCCAACCGCTAAAACGATAGCGCAATACATCAACTTGAAATCTTATGTATGGAATTTATGTCAATTTCATTGAAGAATTGGTATTTATTTTCATTTAAAAATTACAAATATACCTAGTAACTTTATCGCCACCCAACTATTCCGTTGACATAAAATAAGGTGACACTGGGTTAACTGTTTTATACGATGATACAAATGTCTTGTATGTGTATGCAATATGCTAATTAATGTAATTATCAATATAAATCAATACTGTGATCCAATATTTGTTATTGACTCTTTTTTTTAACAAACCATAACATTATTTTTCGGTTAAAAAGATGGTTTTAGAAAAATTCGATGTTTGGTATTACACCACATGGGCCTCCATAGTTTTAGAAACGTAGTTCCAATATGGCTGATTTTTTATGGTGAAATTAACTAATGACTTGACTTTGAAGTTGTGATTATCAGTCTTTTGGAGCAGTTTCATTAACATTCAACAATCCCACTACCTAAAACGAGTCCAGAGGAAGATCTTGACTGATATTTCCTTGCAAGTCGACTCTGTTTTTCGTAGATATGTTATTTCCTGCATAACGTGTAATTAATGCTATTAAAACAATAAATATTAACGAACTGAACTTAAATGAAAGCTAATAATACTTTTACTCATATCCTAATGAGCGTAGTGATACCAAAATAAGGGCTATCGAGGTAAAATTCAAGAAATTATAACCTTTTGTAACTTAGTTGAAAACAGACTTTACATGAACCTTAATCGACAACAGACCGATATAAAAAAAGTCGATAAAACGTCAGAATAATTAGGACTAGACTAGATTCAGATCATTCTACCCTTATGTGTACGGAATTGGGGGTCAAGTGTTCGTTTTGGTCTAAATTCTACGCATGACCTAACTTGTATTGGCCGAGCTACCTGGTCACCGACTGCCACCAACCCAAATATACCGCTGTGGTTTTATACAAAAAGACACTGAATGAGGTCAGTCGATATATGAGAACTAGAAAAAAAATCAGTGTCCCGGGACGGCAGCAACCGGGACAGGAATCCTTCAGGATTCAGTCCCAGTGTTCCTAGTTATATCTTTTACGAAGTAAAAAATACTCGGTAAACTTTGAGTTCCATCACCGTTAAAGGGGCATCACGGTGAAGTAACTTTATTTTTTGTCTTTTTTTTTCAAATACTACATAAACATATCAAGTGAGACTCCTTATGAAAAATTAACGATCGGATTTGGCAGAAATAGATTCATACAAATGATTAAATCTAAGAAAATCATCGGTATTTCTACCTGTCTGACCAACGTTTTGTTCAGGGATTTCCCTCTACTAGCGCATGCGCATAGCACACCATTTCTTTGTTAACAAAATGACTGGCCGTGTGAAGTAAGCGAAAGAAAAGTGTTGTACCGTGTCAGCTACGAAACGAAAAGTTGCCAAATGGTCAAAAGATAGCGCAAGGAGTACGTTACGGAATCATTATTGCAGGTGGGCAGTATTCAAAGGAGAAAATAACTGTCGTAGCAGTTAGTACGGTGCATNCGACGCTTATACACTAGAATTATCCTTTTTTACAAAATTATACACAGAATCGTAGCTTTAAACCCAACACATATACTCACACCTGTAGACCCCCGCACCAGACAGGTACACCCGTACGCATACAAACACATATCTGCTACAAAGGACACCTACAAATACTCATTGTTCCCACACACAGTAACACAATGGAATCTCCTCCCCTTAGCAGCAGTCCAATGCACAACACTAGAGGACTTCAAGGCACACTTACCCTACACAGCCCTTGAAGCCCTCATCACACACTAGTACATACACCAGATTTTAACTTTTTATCTATACCTTGCACAAAAAAAAATCACAAAAAAAATAAACCCCCACCCCTAATCACTATAAATAACCCCTTCACGCCTCTACAATATCCAATTACTTATTATTATTTTTTTTTTAAACTGATAATACGCTCGGTGGTTATAGGAAAGCTGCAACGTATGTGTTCTGGCCACGTGCGGGTTGTTCCGTTTGTTTGTAAAAGAAGGGATGAGTCAGCCACCCCACAGCAATCCTATGGCTAATCGAATTTAACAACATTATATATATATGCATACATGTACAGGTACACATGAATACACATATATGTACCGCCGGGGAGCGATGTACAAGCTTAAGCTTTTTTTTTTTTTTTTTTTTGTTGAATATATAGTTTTATTTATCAAAGATTAATTACTACCTATACGGTCATGTCACATACCAACTAGTTTCTGGTCACCCGTCCCTCCGGCTAGCCACACCATACAGACACAGATATAGGTATACAGGTAGCAGGACAAACTATCAAGTCTGTTAAATAGTGTAAATATAACTAGAAATAATTGAAATCAATTTAAAATAAAGTATAAGTTTTCCTTCTTTGCATAAACAATACATTGTATAAATCAATAAATTTCACACAACGAGTGCTGGTCCATATGTGTAAGCAAACTTAACATTATATAAAAGAATAGTATTTGTGTATATAACCAATCATTGGTGTTATTTATCATATATTTATATATATGTTTATATACATACAAAGAGCGAAATAATATATCAAATGTGATGTTTTCCAAAAAAGGTAGATATATATATGTATTTTAAATATATATGTTTTCACTTATTTTTTCCTTCTGTGTTGATAAATTTAAACAATACACACAAAATTCTCAAATAGGGAGCATGTTCCCATTGAGAGAAATGATTTTGTATTGTGATATTTCAAAGATATTCATACTGTTTACAATAACACTATCTCTGTATTTCATTTGATCATGAGAGTAACTTCCACATTTTGAGAAACAAAACTAAGAATGATTCCATTAGCCTGCTAAATATCTAGTTATCGGTCTTTCTTTTTGGTATCTATTTAGAAACAAATCCATGAAACAGCGACCTTCTCAAACAGAATTTACATGTGACGGTCAAACGTTTAGAGACCCAAAAATTGTTGTAAACAAATGGGCATCTCACTTCGAAAACATTTTCAAGAATGACTGCAATAGTTTATTTGATGAAGATTTCAAACATGACGTTTCGAGTAAAGTAAGAGATATAGATGTCCAAATCTGCGAAGAGGACAAGTTTTTGAAGAAATCTGTTACTGTATCTGAAATCGAAAATATATGTAAAAAGTTGAAAACAAATAAGGCAGGAGGTCTAGACAATCTTGTTTATGAACATTTGAAATTTGGAAACTCGTTGCTATATGTCCACCTATCAAAATTGTTTAATGCCGTAATTAAGTGTCAATATATACCAAAAGAGTGGAAAATGGGAACAATAATTACTTTGCACAAAGGAAACGCAAAACCTAAAGATGACCCTAATAGTTATAGGGGAATTACTTTGTTACCAGTCATTTTTAAAGTTTTTGAAATGATTTTAGCTAAAAGATTAGATTCAGTTCTTAATTGTAACAACTTTCCGAATAAGCAACAGTCAGCATATCAAAAAGGACTATGCAGTTTGTTAACTGCATTTAATCTGCAAGAATGTATACATTATAATTTAGAAAGAGAAGAAGATGTTTATGTGGCCTTTTTAGATAGTAACAAGGCATTTGACACCGTATGGCATGATGGTTTGTTGTATAAGCTAAATGAGATCGGTATCACTTCAAAGACATGGCATATTTTGAAATCAATATACACAGATATAAGAAGTAGTGTTATATTTAATGGTTTAAGTTCAAGATGGATCCGTATGGAGAGGGGGATTTTACAGGGGAGTGCGTTGTCTGCCAAAATGTATCTTGTATTCATAAACAGTTTATTAGACAGTATTGAAAAATGTGGGAAGGGTGCACTTATTGCCGATTTAAGAATTAATATACCAACACAAGCAGATGATATATGTCTGGTTAGTACACAGCGTAAAAGCTTACAATACATGCTCGAGATGTGCGAAGCGTATAGCAGAAAGTGGCGTTTCACATTTTCTGCAGTTAAAAGTAAAATAGTGTATTTCTCTAGAAAAAAGAAGCGAAATCTTAGTACGAAATTATATCTATATGGGCATCTTCTTCCAGAAGTTGAGGATATAACACATGTTGGCGTGATGTTGAACTATAATTTTAATAGTATGGAACGTACAGTACGCGCATGTAATAAGCTTAAGAGTGGTGTCATGAGTTTAATTAAAAGTGGTGCTCATCCATGTGCATTAAATCCTTTAACGATTAGTAAAATACTGAAATCAAAAGTATATGCTTCAGCCCTATATGGGTGTGAATTATGGTGTCTTCAAAAAACCGAAATTTTAATGTTAGAAAGAGCACAACGTTTCATTTTAAAGTCAATTCAGGGGTTCCATACAAGAACCCGTACAGATATGTGCACAGGCCTTCTGGGTTGGTTAAGTTTAGAAGCATACATAGATACCAAGAAATTATTATTGTTTGGAAGATTATGCAACTTGGAGAAAAACTGTATATCTTATCTTGTGTTTTTTACTCGTCTTTGTATGGCAGTTATAGGGACCAATGTGTATAATAATGGATTTATGAATGAAGTAATTAGGGTACTAAAGAAATATGATTTATACAAATTAGTACAAGAATGTTTATCAAATGGAATATTTCCAGTGAAAAGTATATGGAAAGCGAAAGTAAAGCATAATGTACAGTTATATGAAGAAAAAGGATGGAAGGAGAGAATGAGTGGTGACCGCGATTTCTGCAGATTTATATTTGTTCATGATAATTTGGCTCCTCATATATTGTGGAAATTGTTAATAAAATTTCCTCAAAACAGAGAAGCCATACATAGTATAATGAAATTGATTGTATCTCTAAGACATTCAGAAAAAACTGAATTATGTCATAAATGTGGACAAATGTATAACGATATATATACCCACATAGTTTTACAATGTGATTGTACTGAAGACTTACGAGATCAGTTATGGTGTCAAGTCATTAATACATGTGAACTTATGTTTAGTGTATATTTACACTCTCATTCAGACTATGAATTATTTCACCTACTGATTGGTGGCAATATAACGTATGAACTGAATACATTAGAGTTAACAGAATTTCGTATGGCATCAGTCAATCATATTTCAAAAATGCTTAATGTATACTTCGAATGATTATTCAATACTTTTGGGTATATCATTCTTAACATTATTAATTATGTATTCTTTTGTAAACTGTACTCAAATTGATTAACTTATTTCTATTATGTTAACTTATTATGTTGTGCAATAATTTTTGCCTTACCATCTATTTGATTTTGTATCTATTATCTTATATATCATTATAATTACATTATTCTGTTTGTAAAATCTTCTTAAAGGAGGAAATAAAGAGAATAATAATAGTGCGGTAAGAAGTTGCAGTTGCCTGACGGCCCCTCTCTGGGGGCCCCTTTGGAAACCGGCACCACTTGTGTTTACTGCCTAGTCAGGTGACGTTATCGGCGCTATTTTTAGCAGGGCTTTCCCGAACAATTCAAGTGGTCAAACTGGACATTTGAAACGGACTATGAATATGGGGATAGTATGGTGGCATTATGGTGGCATATTTCTGCCATCCACTTGCGACTTACGAGTTACGTATGTCGACATAATTATTGAAAGATGTCGACATAATCTGAGAAGATGTCGACATAATCTGAGAAGATGTCGACATAACTTTTAAATAGCGATGTAACATAAGTGGAAGTGCATACTATACATACTTTCATTAAAAAAATAATGCCTTTTCACGTGATGTCCCTTTAACACTTTTTTTTTGTGTACGTATTCTACACGTTCATTTCCCCTTACAGATATTGCATATATCGAAGTAATATTTACAGGTATACTACACACAATGAAGCGATGGAATTATTTTGGTTCAAACGTACACGCCCATTTAACTAAAACAACTTTCGCCATATATAGTTTGTAAAATTACTCTAAAGCGCTTGTGAAAGACCTGATGCCAGACCACGTCTATATAGGCCAAATATCGTCTACTAGGCCAAATATCGTCCATTACAAATGTGAAGAATATATCTGAATTATTACCTTTGTCATGTTAGGTTAGGTAAAATGATCAGAATGAAAGCGTTATATAAGCTACTGTATACTAGTGCCGAAGTACAAAATACAGGTAAGATCTTACTGATACAAACAAGTGTCTGTTTCCGAGGTTTTCTTTTTCTTTTTTTCTCTCTCTTCATTTTGTTCGTAGTTAAAGTGAGGAACTAGAGAATACTCGTTGTCCCTGAGTAGTGGTACATAGCACCTCATTGTTCAATAGACCTACCTTGTCCAACATGTAACGTGCTCAGTAATCCAATCGCGAATAATGCCACGATTGAAAGTAGCGTCACAAACACTTTCCTGACAGATAGCAACATCTTCGAAAACTTCGCATTAATCAAAAATAGAGTTGTTTTCGTTAATTTTACGAAAATGGAGGCCCACTTCTGAATTCGTCCGTCAGACAGGTAAGACGCGCTTGAGTGATTTCCTTTCCTACAAACTACACGCCGTGCATAGGCTTCTACATGTACAACGCAAAGGTGTGTTACGTACGTTTCGCCCGTCGATTTCAGGTATAAATCGAGAACATGTTGACATTGGCGAATTGTACAAAGGAGCTCTTTGTAGTCGCTCATTAAGCCATATACCTGGGGCATACCTGGGGTGGGCTTGTGTGTATAGAAGTACAACACAATGGTAACGTCCACTACTATGTCCAGTTTCAAATAGGTTTAATTTAATCCCGGCTGACCTGGTAATGGACAGGCTACGGAATAACACCACCGTGGCAAGTATAAACGGATTTCAAAACTTATTCGCATAAACGTTTCCCCTTAATAATAATAATAATATTTATTCAGGTAAAATAGGCATGTTATTACAAGATATCACAATTTAGAATAAAATATATAATTAAGATCACAATGCAGCTTGCAAATAAAAAGAATATTTTGTATTAAGACTGAGAATAATAATAGATCTATTATAATAAAAGGTTTCTTAATTCGTTCCTTGACATATATAACAGAGTATAAAAATCTGAAAAAAAGTCTGATGCACACTGTAAAAAAGGCAGATATTACTATAAAATGAGACAGACTGTTTTTAGTATATGAAGGTAGATATAAATAGGTTGCATAATAGGAGTAGTGTGTGCCATTTACCTAGGATAACCCATAAAAGCCACAAAGTGGCTTATTTCCCATGGGGTCCTTTAAAAATGGAAGAAAATAAAAGCAAAAAATAAGAAAATAAATCCGGTAACGGTTCAGATAGCACATGTGTGTATCATATTAGATAATTGATCTGTAGAATTGTATTTCCATTTATATAGAAAACAATACAACATACATAATAATTTTTATTTATAGTGGCAGACAACCTCTTATAGTAGCAAATTATAAAATATATAAATTAAACGACCGCTTCATTGGAACCTTGGTTGAGAACGACATTGAAGGAACAGTGGTTTAATTTTGGAATGACCTGTAACTAAGGCATTTCGTCATAGAGAGAGTTTTCAACAGGGTAGCCCTGTGTAAATGTGAACTCGAGACATCGAAATATCTCGTCAGTTTGAGATTTGTCTGATTTATTTACGTCCTATAACAGAAGGTGTCACTGATGGCGTATAGTCTATTGTAGATGAAAATTGTTTATTTTCACAACTATACTAATGCTTGTAATAATCAACAATAAAACAAAGATAATATTAATAAAATTAATGATAGCATAGGTTTAGTTTATGCAAGATGAACAACTGGAACGACAATGGCTAGCAGCCGTTCTTTCTAATATTACAGTGTACCAGCTGTGATACGGTTAACCAATCACAGAACGTGAAACAAAGCACAAAACCAATTTTGAAATTAAACGACAGGATTGCGATGAGTAGCCATTAAAATTGGGATACATACAATGTAGCCTTGTTGTCCAGCGTGGCACCATTAGAATATGACATCAAATGTTACACTATTAGCTGTTTTGACCCAGTAATGTGTTCATCGTTGTTATATATAAGTAGTTTCAAAATGTAATAATATAATCTTGCTTGAAACAAGCATTTTCATTGGCTTAAAAGTGTATGTTATCAGTCCATAATGTAAAAAAAAGACGTCGCCGTTTGTAACGTTGCTTTTGATTGGCTGATACTGCAGCGTAATAATTTCTAAGAGAAAAGAGTCCCTCAATACAGGGATTGTGTATATAGAGAATAATACATGTCTTTTTCCATATCACACCCAGTATCAACCCGAGACTGCAATATCAGCCCAAGGGCCAAAGGCCCGAGGGCTGTTATTGGTCGAGGGTTTATACCGGGTGTGATACGGAAAAAGGCATGCTTTATTCTGTTTATTCCATACTTACTAATAAAAGCTACTATATAGAGAGGATCTAGCACGAGTGTTCATGTTAGATTGAATTTATTGAACGAGTATATTAATTTCATATGAAACGAGCCTTTGGCGAGTTTCATATGAAATTAATATACGAGTTCAATAAATTCAATATAACATGAACACGAGTGTTAGATTCTATTTATTATATAATTCGAGAAACCTACCTACATAAGTGGTTTCAATACTAACGTCTCTATATGCAATGACGACGAGAAAGGACGCATCACATATACTAATTTGAGAGCATGTTCCGCTAACAAAAGTAGTCCGCAGAATTTTATCAGAATAATAAATGGCCAACAGTTTTACTTTTAACGATCATTTTAATTGTGATAACAATTGAAATAATAAAAGTTTACAAAATATGACTTCTTTTTTTTCGCTTCGGAAAAAAACTGTTTTTTTTCATCGGTGACGTCATGAACAGTGTAAGAGCGCGCGCACTGTGAAGGTCGTCGGAAACCGAAAACACATGTGTTGGATATTAGGCCTACTGAGAATCACTGTCACTTTCTATAACACGGGCGCGTTTTTTCAGAGGAGGTCCTTGGTAAACATGAACTTGTATGTTTCCTCCTGTGACAGCACCTGAAAAGATACTTTGGAAACCGCCCTGGACCCTGACAACAGAGGAAGTTGACTGGTTACACGCCATTGATTGTTGTGTCAGTGATGTTGTGTTGCATCCGGTCTCAGGTGCTGTTGGATTTCCGTGCAGTATTTTGGAGATTTCTTTGTGTTGATTCGTGTTGATGTGTGAATAATTATTAATAGAAGAAATGTTTCGGTGACCAGAAATTTGCATTATATGGTTAGCGGGGATGTTATTATCGTTCAATTTCTGGACAAGATATTTCCTCGCACTGTGATTTGACAAGTGTTTGTCAGTTTGGATTCCTGCTCCCTTTATGGCACGTTGCATCATGGATTTTAGCTTGTTGATACCAACGGGTTGGCGCTTGAACCAAGTCTCATGACTCATTACAATAAGTTTATATAATAATAATAGCGACTAAACAACGACTGTTCTGAGTACATCTTGACTAAATTAGATGAACAGACCACAT
This sequence comes from Mizuhopecten yessoensis, assembly GCF_002113885.1. NCBI lineage: Eukaryota > Metazoa > Mollusca > Bivalvia > Pectinida > Pectinidae > Mizuhopecten > Mizuhopecten yessoensis. Next base: position 84,658 of record NW_018406628.1, read on the forward strand.
GGGCGTAGGAATACGACCTAGTTCCCACGGTGTCGCGCGCTCATTTGCATCTTTATTGCACACGTTCAATATCAATTTTATTGCACCCCTTTATTGCACTGCAGAAGCCTTATATTATATAATAATATGATATATTTTTCTTTTGAAATATTGAAAAACGAAAATTTCCACAAGGGGTGTGATACGGGTTTTGCGGGCTGATACGGGTTTTGGGGTGTGATACGGCGGGGGCTGATATGGCTTTTGGGGTGTGATACGGCAAGGGCTGATATGGGTAACAGCAATTGTATCGTATCGTATATACAAAAAAACCGTATTTATTAGTAAGTATGTAATAAAACTCCATAACATGAAAAATATATTTAAGTTGATCCTTAAATATTTACATTTCCTAGATGTTTCTACCGGGCCCAATGTATGTTATTTCCGTATAACATACATTAGGCTATTGTGACGTCGCTATGTTTATGACGTCATAACTGTAACGTTGGAGATTGCACTGCTCCACTGTCAACTGGTGGCGGTTCTCTGTATGGATTTACCCTGACGTTGAAACTTGTTCAGACTAACATTATGTCTTTATTTCTGCGCGAACTGTAAGTTGATTAACATAAAATGTAAATATAAGTATGCGTTGTCATATTTTTGACATGCATTGATGTGTAACATACATTGCCTTACCTACATATTTAACATGGTGCGCGCTACTATGATGGCAGTTAGCGGCCGTCACGTCGTATATATGTATACGAATTGTCAAGCAACCCTACACAATGACACAGAATTAAAAAACTGAGGGATAAATTTCATCCAAATAAATGTAAATATATGCATATAGGAAAACATGTATCAGAAAATAATGTAACTTCCTACCATTAAGCAAATGATATCCTTCTAGTCAACAGATACTGTAAAAGGATAGGAGTCATTATTGACAACCAACTCGAATATGAGCAACATATATGTGAAAAAATCAGGAAGGCAAACGCAATGGCCGTAGTCATCAGAGGAAGCTTCCAACACCTGGACGGAGAAACATTCAAACCACTGTAGAAGAGTGGTAGGCACACAGCTATACTTCTCATGTTCTGTATGTTCATCTAAACCCCCGCTCAAAGTCTACAAGTCAATATAAAAAGAAAATGTTTGTCACCAAGTCACCGAGGCGTGAAATGTAGGTCAAAATCAGCATCAATCATGAAAGTATCGAAAGGATAGCAGTTGTAGTAAGGTATTCATAGACGAGACCAATTCTTATTAATCGGATGTACGGACGGACGGCCGTACGGACGTACGCACACACGGACGGACGCCATTTGTATATCCCCCGCAAACTTCGTTGAGCGGGGGACATACACCTATTAGATGTAAGATACGACGGTCGCTATCGGCCATCGTAGAATACCATATACCTGTATGTTCACCCGTGCTTCGAGCTTGTGCAAAATAATATTACTTAGCCATACTCGTTAATTTTATCTAGGTAATAAAATATAAGTCAGATATTTCGGAACGAGATTGCTGACAAATATAATTACGCGAGTTTGTGCCACGAAATGATTAATGATTATCGGTTCAGCAGTATAACCCAATCAATTATACAACTGAGTTCGGTATGTTTACATAGTTGGCACGTAAAACATATGGTATACAATAGACAACCACTAAACAACCTCCTTTTCATAGTTTATAGGGTAAAAACTGGTTTGAATATAGCGAGGATGGGGGTTTGTTGGTATGGTGTAGAACGTTTTAGCAAGGAATTAGGTCTAAGTCCGTGGTCCTAGCAACATTTGTATATGAAGACCGCGAGATTATTTAAGAAATAATCAACATATGTGCGTGCATTATGGTGGAATATATAACGAGGGGGGGAAAATGTTGATAAAATTTTCCAAAATTTTCGAGCCCCGAGTTATATATCCCACCATAATGCACGCACATATGTTGATTATTTCTTAAATAATCTTGCGGTCTTCACATACAAATGTTGATCATTTTTATTCTACCACGTCAAATGTAACTAATTGTAAAGTTTTGCTGTCTTATAAGGCGACATGACCTAGATAATTTATTATGCAAATTAGACGCTGTTCTAAGATTTATCACGTGCAAGATTTATCACGTGATCGCGTGCAAGATTTATCACGTGATCGTGTTGCCTCGTTTTAACTTGATCAATGTCGCGCCAACATTTCTAAGTGCGTAGGGTTGGGATTCCCGGATTGCGTTTACTTCTAAAACCATCATCATCGTACCGATATCAAGCGGATTTTCTTGGAAGTGCCAGTGATACAATATCATACGATAGGCCTGACATGAGTTGGCATATTTAGTTGGTTGCCATGACGTGATGGAAAGTCGCTGACCGGCTGATCATGACGCGACCTTCACCGTCACCGACTTCACCGGACAGCTGTGTTTTGCAACCACTGTTCAGACCGATGCTACTTTTTGCAACATTATTCTTCACACACGGTATGTACACGGTAGGCGAATGCTCGACATCACTTGACCTTGAAAGCAGATCAGACCTTGCAGACCAGAAACAACTGAACACGTGTGACGTCAGATACGATGTTTATTTCAATCAATCAATCAATCAAATATTGGCACGCTATCGACATCGTTCGTCAAAACATGAAATCAACGCTTGACAGTACATACACACACTGCACACATCGTGAAATGTACGGTACTACCCAGTGAAGTAAAAACAAGAAATTTATAATTTACCATTTTGTCTTCAGACCTGTACATTTTAAATAATTAATAAACCATTTTCACTGCACGGACCCACATGCTTTAGGTCTATAAATCCGTGTAATCTTTTGAATGGCAGGCCTGTCAAATATGTTGATCCCGCCTGACAGTTATGCTATTTTTGTTAATTCATGATAAAATACGGGGAGGTTGTTGGAACAGCATGCGTGCGCACTATTTCAAGTGCATTGGTTATTGGCACGCGCATGGTATATCGCTCAATAATGCACTCTTTTTATCCAATGAAAACCGTTGTTACATCACAGACGTGGTAGAATTTCTTTTAAATAAAGCTCTTCATAGATAACCTACACTAGTATATGTATATGGAGCAGATGTTGCATCAAATATTTGGTTGGCAGATTGTATGAGTTATTGGAAGTCTACCACGCCATGTGTTGACTTTATATAGAACGTTATATATGTCATATGTTAACTTTATATGGGACGTATTTGTCATGTGTTAACTTTATAAAGAAAGTAAATGTCCTGTGTTGACTTTATATAAAAGACATTTATGTATATGTCCTGTGTTGACTTTATATAAAGGACATTTATGTATATGTCCTGTGTTGACTTTATAAATAGGACGTTTATGTATATGTCATGTGTTAACTTTATAAAGAAAGTATATGTCCTGTGTTGACTTTATATAAAGGACGTTTATGTAGATGTCCTGTGTTGACTTTATATAAAGGACATTTATGTATATGTCCTGTGTTGACTTTATAAATAGGACGTTTATGTATATGTCATGTGTTGACTTTATATATGGGACGTTTATGTATATGTCCTGTGTTGACTTTATAAGGGACGTTTATGTATATGTCCTTTATTGACTTTATATAGGATGTAGATGTTCTAATTTGACTTTATATATAGGACGTTTATGCAATGTCATGTGTTGACTTTATAATAGGACGTAGATGTTCTGTGTTGACTTTATATAAAGGACGTTTATGCATATGTCCTGTGTTGACTTTATAAATAGGACGTTCATGTACATGTCCTTTATTAACTTTATATAGGACGTAGATGTTCTAATTTGACTTTATATATAGGACGTTTATGCAATGTCATGTGTTGACTTTATAATAGGACGTAGATGTTCTGTGTTGACTTTATATATAGGACGTTAATGTACATGTCATGTGTTGTATTTACATATAGGACGTAAATGTTCTGTGTTGACTTTATATATAGGATGTTAATATACATGTCCTTTATTGACTTTATATAGGACGTAGATGATCTGTGTTGACTTTATATATAGAATAGGACGTTAATGTATATGTCATGTGTTGTATTTATATATAGGACGTAAATGTTCTGTTTTGACTTTATATAAAGAATAGGACGTTAATGTATATGTCATGTGTTGTATTTATATATGGGACGTTGATGGTCTGTGCCGACTTTATACATAGGACGTTAATGTACATGTCCTTTGTTGACTTTATATATAGGACGTTAATGTATATGGCCTGTGTTGACTTTATATATAGGACGTTTATGTTCTTTGGTGACTTTATATATAGGACGTTCATGTACATGTCCTTTATTGACTTTATATAGGACGTAGATGTTCTAATTTGACTATATATATAGGACGTTTATGTTTATGTCCAATTTGACCTTGTATCGAATGTATAAGTGCTGTGTTGACTTTATATAAGACGTATATGTTCTGTTTTGACTTTATGTATAGGGTAGGACGTTTATGTATATGTCCTGTGTTGATTTTATATAAAGGACGTTTATGTATATGTCCTTTGTTGACTTTATATGAGGGACGTTTATGTATATGTCCTGTGTTGATTTTATGTATGGGACGTTTATGTATATGTCCTGTGTTGATTTTAGCACGCCAGGTGTGAAAATGTCAATAAAAGAATTTAAAAACTCGACCACATTTCCTTTTATATAACGTTGCCACAATGAATTCTTTTCAATAGCGATGATATCAATCATCTGGAACAGGTGTGTTTCTTTGTACGTCCCTTTAAATTAAAGACAATCAACCAGGCAAACAATTAACCCGTACTCCATTGTCATAACAAAACCTATCACTTCCGGTTACCCTCCATCCAACAAAATGGCGGCCATACAAAGACTGAATCAGCATTATCTCATTCTGAATAAGTAAATATTATTCTGATTCAGTATTATCTCGTTCTGAATCAATCAGTAAATATCAGAGATTAACAAAAGCTACGTTCTTTCTAGGCTTTGCCTTTTCGTATTATCGTTTGGTGAAATTTTGAGACAACCTTTCGTAGCTAAATCAAGTTTCATTTAAATACTTTCAACAAAAGTTATTCATCTATGAGTATAAGAACCACTAATGTAATGCTTTACATTTACGATGAAAAATGTGTTTGTTTACTATTCATAAGTTATAGCCAGAAATTAATTACGAAACTCTTAATATCAACTGCTAGTATCATCACAATATTACGTCTAAAGACTGACTTCTTGCAACATTCATAATACTGCGAAAACACTCCGCGTGTTGTGTTTCGATAATTTAACAATTTTCATAATCCCAAATCTCACAGCCACGTAACGTAGTTGGTACAATGTCCATTCGCTTGATCCAAAATATTGTTTGAAAATTAATTTGCAATCATTGAATTCAAAAGAAACATGTTGTTGGTAGCACAATCGTTTACGTGCTCCATTGCCAATGACAGAGAACAATTTTTAGAAGAAAAACAAAATCAAAATTCTCTAGAACGTTATTAAATATATGGAGTTTCGGAAATCCTCGGCACTTAAAACCAACACGAAAAATGTTAGTTTTAGTTGTGTTAACAGACAGTTTCAATTGTTCTCAGTGCTCTTGAAAATTGATAATGTCAATGTCATTTTCAGTATTTTAAGCATGTAAGATTTGTTCGAAGGTCATGTATAAAAAAGTAGGGAAAAATTAAGCCACACTGTCTGGCTGGATGTCTGCCGTCCCCAGTAATTTGTCCGGAAATTTCCATCTTAGCTAACAGGCATATTTTATTGAAACTTCACTTGAATAATCAGTATATCATGTTGTTGTGCACAGGCATTTTAATTTCAGATTTCAACACTTTTTTTAAGAGAGTTACGGCCCTTTATGCTAAATAACTTGTCCGGAAAACACCATCTTTATTAACAGGCAGATTTTAATGAAACATCACTTGAATGATCAATATATTATGAAGTTGTGCACAGGCATTTTAATTTCAGATTTCAAGAGTTTGTTAGGGAGCTATGGCCCTTTGCGCGAAATATTTTCTCCAGAAAACTCCATCTTAACTAACAGACTGATTTGATTGAAACTTCACTATAATGATCAGTATATTATGTCATATCAAAGCTATACTTTTTACACAAGCAATGTACCTATCAAACGTGTCGCAACGTTTCAAGACCGACTGGTCATTTTGTCAAACTATGACTCGTCTATGACGCATAAGTATATTACGTCGTTGTGCATCGGTATTTTAATTTCAGATTTCAACACTTTTTAATGGAGTTACGGCCCTTGGTGCGAATTACCTTGTCCAGATCCACATCTTGATTAACAGACAGATTTTATTGAAACTTCACTTGAATGAGTAGTATATTATGTAATTATGCACCGGCAATTTGATTTCAGATTTTAACACTTTTTAAGAGAGATACGGTCCTTTATGTTAAATAACTTGTCCGGAAATTCCAAGGTCAATGTCACTTAATATGATAATATACTACCAGGATCTGCGAGGGTATAAGTTATCCTCCGGTTGAAAGTTCTAGTTGAACCTTCTTTTCCTTATTTTCACGACATGTTGCTGGAACCCGTAAATCAATAATAAATCAATAGATATTGAAACACCGGTATGTCTACGCATGCTTTCCAGTATGTGAAATATCGAATTATTTACGGCGCGAAAGAAAAACATTAAATTCCTTTTTATTTTATATCTTTGACATTTTTCACATCCAGAGTGCAGCATAAACGTCAAGATAATAACATTTGCTATGCACATGTAAGTAAAAATAACAATGCCAGATTTATCCTGTTAAATAAACCGGAGTTACCCGGAGAAAGCCCACGAGGTCGGACAAAACCTCAAATCTGTTCACGTCCGATCGGGGAATCCAACCCCGGCTGTCTTGGTTAAAGGCAAGTTCGCTATCCGCTGCAACACACGGCCACCGTGCTAAGCATTGTTGACATCTTGGGCGTTTTTTCTCGGTAAATGTTTGTAAGGATATATATATAAACAGCCAATCTTCGATGTTTCGAACTTTGCGGGACCAACGGGAAAATTCGAAACATCGGGACTTAGACTCAGATCGAGTAACGAAAATGGAATATCGAACATCGAGATAGTGCACATAAAGCAGAGTGTGATTCTTATGTGACGAAACACAAGCTAACAAATCAAATTTTAAAGTACAAATATACCTTGACAGAAATAACAATAGTTTCATTAACACATTGTGGTTTGCATTGTGGTGTTATCAAATTCAAAATTTCTTTGTTTGTTTCTTATGTTTCGAAGTCTGTGACCCGTTTTAATATTGTCCATCACGTTCGCCAAATTGCTGAGAGCGATTGTACATGTAGTTGGCCATGTTTAAGCCTATGTTTACCATTGAAAAGTACTTCCGGTGAATGTATCTTACGGAATCATCAACACTATATTGATTATCACTTTGTGACATAAATACTTCACACTGCTGTTTTCAGAAAACGATACTGAATTAATCAGGGTCAGTTTATAACCTGGAAATAATGATAATGTTAAAATGACATTTCATTGATCTCGTAACACAGGTACATTTTTTACTTCGATATATTAGTTGTTATTTCGACTGTTTCCATAAAAAACGAGCCTTACTTATACTTCAAAACAGCGATAAATTCGACTCTTAAAACTTCGATTCGTAAATAAAATATTCGTAGTGTTATATATGGGAAAATATCCGGACTTTGTCGTAAGTTCGACACATCGAGAAATTCGAATTTTCGAAGTTCGAGTAATAGAGGTTTGACTGTAGTGACGAGTAATATTAATATTACTCCTCGCTTTTATATCCTTAATAAAAATGATCGACAGGAAACGCCCCAGTGCCAGCTATCAGCAAACGGCCTCCTTCCAACCCTGTTTGTACTTATCGCACATTAAGTGTTGACTTTTCAAACTTTTTTTCGCTTATATCTCACTGGGATATTTTTTTTACTTGTATCTTCTATATATGTCTAGTGGTAGGACGCCGGGCTCGTGACCGAAGGGTTGCGTGTTCCAGTCACGGCACGGCACTTTCCGTAACGTTGAGCAGGATAGTTTACTTGGCTTGTTCCAGTCTACTCAGCTGTGAATGAGTACGTGGTTGGGCAGTGCTATACTTGTTGAATGCTAGCTGTCAGCGCCGAAATGGCAGCTCCGGCTGTGTGCTCCCCAGGGAGTTGAGAAAGATATTGGCTGGTTGCAAAGGCCCTACATGTATAACCACGTTGCACGGATAATAATTTGTGAACCGCTTTGAGACGACCTACGGACTAGGTTGTGATAAAGCGGTATATAAGAACCTCAAATTATTATTATTATAATTATATGGGCCTGTGCCCTGTCTGTGATAGACTCGGCATTATGGTTGGTATATTTTACACTCTGTTGTCTGGGGGTATAATTTTATCATCGTAGCCTATTCTGCAGCGTGTGGGATACACTATGTTCGGCCCTGATTAGCTCTGGCCGTAACTCCTGGTTCAATTTGAGCTACCTGAATTACAAGCGCTTGTTATGCCTTGCCCTCGAGCTTTACAAACATACCCGTGTAAGGGACTGGTTGTATCTTTCCTTTTCTTTGTGTGCTTCCTACTCCTTTAAGAAATAAATGCACAGATGTCCAGACAACTTTCACCTGACAATCAACTCCCGGAGTTGGTCCGTGCTTGTATCCTGTATACATGTACCTGCCATTCTTAAAGGAGTTCGATTTTCAATTACTGTGGTCAAAAGTTCTCCCTACAGCTCGAGGCTGTTAATAAATAATGAACTGGACCATGTTTGATGATCATCAAATGGCCACTGTCTGAAATAGCTGAGACTGTTTTTGTTTTGATTGTCGGGTGAATAGGTAAATATGTGAATGTGAAGGTAGTAGGATTAATAATGAAAGCCGTAGAACGTCTTATACATGTATAACCCGCTACAGGATAGATCAAACATACACCTGTTACTGTGCTCGTGTAATATAACTCCCTACTGAAGAGGTCCAAACATACACCTGTTACTGTGCTCGTATAATATAACTCCCCGCTGAAGAGGTCCAAACATACACCTGCTACTGTGCTCGTATAATATAACTCCCTACTGAAGAGGTCCAAACATACACCTGTTACAGTGCTCGTCTACTAATATCTGCCCTTAGGCTGCCCTCATCTCTGCGTTGTATTTGGGAGAAATCCTAAGTTCCTGTCATTAGCCATTAAATCCTTATCAGCGAAATCTGAATGTCATTTTCTATCAGGAGACCCACTTTATATATTCATGCAGTATTTCAATTCAATTTACTTCAATTCAATTCAATGTATTGACTGTAGGCCTTACGGCCCATGCGTACATATTACATATTACATACAATACATAATAAGGTTGTGAAACAGCAAGACAAAAGTGGAGTACGAGTTAAAGAAATAAAGCTCTTATCTTATTTGCTTCAAAAATATATTTGCCGAGACGGCTTAATTCCTCGTTGTTATTGATACTCGATAACTGTACTAATTTAAACGTTGAAGGTGTTAGCCAATATAATGTTTTGATATATTGAATTCTTAAGTCATTGTGCATATTAAAGGATAGTCGTCCTCTACTTCAGTAGTCGACTGACTAATTGCACAATATCTCCTATTCCGCTCAATATTTCAATAACGGTTTCAATTGCCAAAGAATGTGCAGACATACGAAGTTTTGTTAAACATATTCTATATTTCTTAGACATGTACTTAGTTAAATAAAACTGAATGGAAAATGGTTTACAATATGCTTATAAAAAACATTTCCAGGAATTCTCTAATAAACCTCTCAAATATTGTTGAGCTTGGTCAAAAATTCTTTGACTTACAAGGTAAAATGGATTTAGCGTTCGATGGTGATTGGCTAAGCCATATTTCACCGAAACCATGAGTACATAGCAACTCTTATTTAAAGGGTCTATTTAGTCAAATGACAACCAGAATATCGAGCCGATTCTGAAAGTATATCTCTTCTAACGAATGCTTTGATGTTCAAATAATGGTTCTAATATTTACTCTTCTACTCCAAAATCTGCCCCAATCGCCAGGGGCCTGTTCGATTATGCGGAACAACCGGTTTGTTTGTTATTAAATGTAACTTTATTCGGACATATACAGGCCTAGCAAGGCTTTGTCAAAGTTCGCCTCAAAGCAGCATCAAATTACTAGGTCCGAACTTATTTCATAAACGAACAACTCTGGTCAACCTTATGGATTGCGATAAACGAAAACGACCATATATCCTACTGGTACATTTATAATTGTATACGCACATGATCGCTATCTGTCCGTGAGGTGTCTAGTGTACCAATACCACAGACGTACATCTCTATGTCAAATTTAATTACAATTACATACTCTGTACATATACCACTATACAACTACACAATCAAAAATGACACCAACCCACTTCCGGGATAAACAGATAACCTAACCACAATAACCTAGACATGCCGTTAAGTAACAACTTCTTATTTACAATGGCATTGGTGAAGATTTTCACACTCACCGGTGAACCGTGTAAAATAAACAGCACTATCAACACGGGAGTGTCCTAGTACATAACTAAATTATATTTATATAATACATGCGTACTAATAGTGTGTGTACACCCTCTATAATATGATTTATGTGTTAACCCCGTGTAAATAATGAATTTGTTCTTAATTAAACCAAACTCCCATGTGCTTATTAACACGCTAGTACATATCTTTAATCTGTTTCTTGGGGGTCGAGTGGTGTAAAGGTGGTTGGGTGGTGAATTGGCTAGTTATATCAGTTTAAATACTTTGTTTCATAATTTTTTGTACAATAAATAAATATTTATAACCTGTTTCTTGAACACGTATCTTTTAAAAAGCATGGGAAGGAACAATGTTGTTTTTTTTCTGTGTACAAGTCTGACGATAAGTATCACGTCAACAAAATACAGGCCTTATACAAGTCTGACGATAGGTCTCACATTAACAAACTACAGGCCTGAAACAAGTCCGACGATAGGTCTCACATTAACAAACTACAGGCCAGAAACAAGTCCAACGATAGGTCTCACATTAACAAACTACAGGCCTGAAACAAGTCTG
>NW_018406628.1:99712-100086 GCF_002113885.1 Mizuhopecten yessoensis
GAACTACAGGCCTTATACAAGTCCGACGATAAGTCTCACATTGACAAACCACAGGCCACATGCAAGTCTGACGAAAGGTTTACCGTCAACAAACTACAGGCCTCATATAAGTCTGACGATCAGTACCACCTCAACAAACCACAGACCTCATACAAGGCTGATGATAAGTATCACGTCAACAAAGAACAGGCCTCATACATGTCTGACGATATGTCGGAAGTTAACAAACTGCAGGCCTCAGATCAGTCTGATGATAAGTATCACGTCAACAAATTAAAGGCCTCATACAAGTCTGACGATAAGTATCATGTCAACAAACTACAGGCCTAGACGATCTAGAACAATATTCCCGGAGAAACTGTCTTAAGTTCCGA
>NW_018406628.1:105744-168105 GCF_002113885.1 Mizuhopecten yessoensis
ACTACAGGCCTCATACAAGTCTGATGATATGTATCACGTCAACAAAGTACAGGCCTCATACAATTCTGACGATAAGTCACTCGTCAACAAATTGCAGACCTTATACAAGTCTGACGATAAGACACTTGTCAACAAAGTACAGGCCTCATACAAGTCTGACGATACGTCATTCGTCAACACACTGCAGGCCCCACAAAAGTCTGACGACAAGTATCACGTCAACAAACTATAGGCCTTTTAAGTCGGACGATAAATATCACCTCAACAAACCAAAGCCCTCATATATGTCTGACGATACGTCGGAAATTAACAAACTACATGCTTCATACAAGTCTGACGACATGTCTCACGTCAACAAACTACAGACCAAATACAATTCTAAAGATATGTCTCACATTAACAAACTACAGGCTTCATACATGTTTGACTATATGTCTCACATCAACAAACTACCAGCCTCATACATGTCTGACGATAAGTCACACGTCAACAAACTACAGGCTTCATAACATGTTTGACTATATTTCTCACATCAACAAATTACCGGCCTCATACATGTCTGACGATAAGTCTTACGTCAACAAACTACAGGCCCCACACAAGTCTGACAACAAGTCACAACTCACACTTAACGAGGTACAGGCCTCATACAAGTCTGACGTTCAGTCACACGGCAACAATCTACATGCTTCATACAAGTCTGACGATACGTTTCACGTCAACAAACTACAGGCTCATACAAGTCTGATGATAAGTCATACGTCAACAAACTACAGGCTTCATACAAGTCTGATTATAAGTTTCATGTCAACAAACTACATGCTCATACAAGTCTGATGATAAGTCATACGTCAACAAACTAAGGGATCCATACAAGTATGACGATTGGTTTCACGTCAACAAAGTCTGCATGAAGTACAGGCATCATACAAGTCTGACGATAAGTCATAAGTCAACAGACTACAGGCCTCATACAAGTCCGATGATAAGTCACACGTCAACAAACTAAGGGCTTCATACAAGTATGACGATTGGTTTCACGTCAACAAAGTACAGGCATCATACAAGTCTGACGATAGGTTTTTACGTTAACAATGTCAGGCCTTATTTAAGCATTGAACTGTCTTGTATGGTATTTATGATATATTCGAGTGACACAGCTTTGCAAGCAAACAACATAATGCGCTTGCTCATTATGATTTGTTTGCTTGCAAAGCCGTGTCTAATACCATACAAAAACAGTTCAATACTTATATTTACGTTTTCTCTGCCTCTTATGTTCTTTTTTAACTTATAATTCATATTCAAAATTTAAAATGCCGCCTTATCGACAGTCCACATAATTTCGTTCAATAGTTTGAACAGCGTGTTTGTCGCGTGTTGATTGGCAAACAAAGTAGTACTTTGAAATGTTAACAAACACTTCAATGTTATTCCACAATTCAGTATCGATAGAATTGTGTATGATATGTCTATAGAGTGATTTAAGTTAATCAATAGAATTCTGAGCTGAAAGTTAGATTTGAAAGTGCTCCGATTTTTCCCCGGAACAAATAAATTTAGCGCATGGATAAATACAGTGAACACCGTAAATCCGACCTTGCCCTCCACGAAGGAGTTATTTTTGGAAGTTAATTCAAACTATCCAGACGTGAATTTATTTGTTGATTGTATGGGAATCTGACTATAGTCTGTAGATTCTATAACAGCCTCGTTATTTGACATGTCGTCAGAAACTTAGGAACCGTGGATGCGAGACGCGTGAAACTGATATCGTTTGAAGTGAGTGATCTTACGACGGAGCACAGGTTCGTTACAAATGTCTGAAATGTTTATGTGTGCTCTGACTCAGATCAGTAGGTCCGTAACATATGTGTCAGTAGGTCTATAGAGTATGTGTATTTCAGACATTTGTAACAAACCCCTGTTGATTGGTGCAGTGTAACACACGATATTTCTGATAAATTGCATGAGCGTTAAAAATGTTTCCATTGCCCGCATAGGTGATTTCAACCGATGTGCATTTTGTACGATATTGCAGACTTTGGTCTTGTTTTCATTGTAATAAAAGTTTTTTTTATTTTGCACATACATTTACAATGACATTGTCAAATCTCACAATGCCCAGCGATATTTCAGCAGCCGTCATGTTTATTTATATTGGATAAATACGCTAAAATTGTGTCTCGTGATGCATGGTAATTAAAGTCCCATCTACGAAACAGCTTTCAAAGAGGCTATATAGTGACAATGCCATGCAAATGTAAATATATAAGTTTGTTGGTAGTTCTCCTGTCAATAAATGTCAAAAAAAGTATTGGCCTTAATCCGTACTTCAATATACTTATTTGAATTGAGATAATCGACAGACTGTGTATTGTGTGAGACATGTGCACGATTTTCCATATATGTACTAGACATCTATCAAAAACAGTCTGTGCATTGTTTTTGTTTTAAATCACTTACTGAGTCGGTACTTCTCAGCTTAGTACTTCAAGACTTTCCTGCTTCTTGATCCGAATACAAAAATTGACACAGTGAACCAAAAAATGGGTGCCTGCGAATACCTAAGATTTTTGGAAAATCAGATATTTGTTCTATATGTTCTCCTTCTTACCTCTGTTATAGACACCATGAGTGTCCAAATATGGATTGGTGGCAACTGTTGTTCCTCAGTTATCCATTACAAAACCCTTGTTTTTATGATAATAATGATTTGAGGTTCTTATATACCGCTTTATCACAACCTAGTTCTTAGGTCGTCTCAAAGCGGTTCACAAATTATTATCCGAGGTTATTCTGTTTATACCGACTTGTCGTTGTGTTGTTGATCTTGTTCGTTTTCCAACATGCCTTCTAGCAATTGTTCCACTTGGTTGTATGTGATTCTACAATCTTGAAAAACACTTTGTAAAAAAACTAAGATTCGTACATGTACAATGTAACTACCTAACGTTGAGACATACTGGCGTCTATTATTCCGATATTTCTGTAAATTTGTGTTTCACCAAGATGGTGTCGAGTTTGTCTTTGGGCCATATTAAAATGTATATAAATAATGGACGAAAATGTTCATCAAAAAATCTTCCATAAAATGTTCAACAGCGGTTACTCGGAACAAACATGCTAGTGAACTGTGTGCATATTTATGTACATTTATCGATAGCTAAACACACATATTTTACTGAAACCTCTACACAACGAACACATTATTTTTTTCAATATAAAAACGAAAACCTTATATCCAACGCTTTTGTACAAGAAACAAAATATAAGAGACCCGTTGCAAACTTTGAATAAAACATATGTTTCCCCCGTGTCAAACAGCACATTCTATTTGAGCCGCATTCCAAAGGAATTGACTCGCTGTACATAGGCACAGGTAAGTCAACAATGAAACCATTAAAAATTAATGTAATAGACCACGGACAAGATACTTTTAGAATAATATACTCTTGTCATTAAGTTAATCGTAAAAAGTTTAAGCTCTTTCAACGTGTCAACTGATGTAAAGAGAACATAGAACCTTTGTACATGCATGAAAAACGTGAGCATTTTGTTGTCCCTGGGTTTATACATTGAAGGAGTCTTTCAGGCGATACACCGATAATGATGACGTAGTTTTCTGTAAGGTTAGGCGCAGTATTTTTAATTCTACCTTACCGGTTGTTGCAGTTTCTCGCGTGCATAACACGAAATAAGCATTTGGTTAAGTCTTGATCGAGAAACGCATGTATCAATAGCCATAGCATACAAATACCTGCGGACGCGTCATAAAAGTACACGGCTGGACGCGTACACTAATTGTGGAGAAATTGGCATAGCAACCCGCCATTACTCTTTACTAGTTCTTACACAACCGTAAGATCTGTACTTTTCAACTACACCTCATTCTGGCCTACGCCCAGTTTTATGTGTAATGTATATGTGATTCATAAAATACAAACACAGGGGAGTAGGCTGTTATTTGAGATGTCATACCTCAGGTGGCCTACATTCATCGCAATGCTTTCAACCATCAAATTTAATGCTTTAAATACAAAATCTAAATGTTTCAAAGTTAAAATGTTTCCTTAAGTTCCGTAAACCATGCACGGATCCTTTTTTAAGATGCGATTGAAATATATAGGGTGGTTGCTCTTAGAGAGTTACGTATATTAAAGATAGTATATTAAAACAGAACTCTTTAAAGTATCCAGTATCAAGTCACGATACCAAATGCAATTTATCGTTATTGTACAAATTGATAAAATCCTTATAAAAATATGTCGGTGACGATGTCGGCCTTCTCTGAAGATCAGAATAAATACCAGAACTTATTAATCATTGGTTGTGACAATTTAAAATCGATGTAGCGTGTTTATCTCGCAGTATATCAGGTTTTGTTTTACGGCATCAACACATTTACTTTGGTCTGTATAATGTAATGACAAATGTACTCCTGACGTAAACAGAGAACTACACAATACCATGAGTTTATACACCACAGCATTTAAAAAAGACATTTAAAAAAAACCACTATACTAAAAACATCTGGTGAGATGCATGTATACCCGTAACATGGTAACAAACAATTTAATTTGATGTCCCGTAATTTCACAACGACTATCAAACACTGTACCACATAATTGTATTCATCTCGTAATCGACACCAAACAAGTTTTACCATACGTCTTGTGACCGACATTAACACAACTATCACACATTTTGTCACCGATACAAACATCATTGTCATCATACTCACCGACATTAACAAAAATACCACACATTTTGTCACAGACTCAAACATTATTGTCACCATAAGTCTTGTGACCGACATTAACACAAATATCACACATTTTGTCACAGACACAAACATCAGGGGCATTATACTCACCGACATTAACACAAATACCACACATTTTGTCACAGACTCGAACATTATTGTCACCATAAGTCTTGTGACCGACATTAACACAAATATCACACATTTTGTCACAGACACAAACATCATTGTCATCATACTCACCGACATTAACACAAATATCACACATTTTGTCACAGTCACAAACATCATTGTCATTATACACCTTGTCACCGACGTTAACACAAATACCACACATTTTGTCACAGACACACAAACATCATTGTCACCAAACTCACCGATATTAACCGTAATACCAAACATATTGTCACAGATACAAACATCATTGTTATCATACTCACTGATATTAACCTTGATACCACACATATCGTCACAGATACAAACATCAACAAACATCATTGTCACCAAACTCACCGATATTAACCGTAATACCAAACATATTGTCACAGATACAAACATCATTGTTATCATACTCACTGATATTAACCTTGATACCGCACATATTGTCACAGATACAAACATCATTGTCACCTTACATATTGTCACCGACATTAACGCAAATACCACACATTTTGTCATAGACACAAACATCATTGTCACCTACTCACCGACATTAACCTAAATACCACACATTTTGACCCAGACACAAACTTCATTGTCATCATACTCACCTACATTAAACTAAATACCACATATTTTGTCACAGACACAAAACTCATTGTCATTATACTCACGGGCATTAACACAAATACCAAACATTTTGTCACAGATACTAACATCATTGTTATCATACTCACTGATATTAACCTTGATACCACACATATCGTCACAGATACAAACATCATTGTCACCGTACATCTTGTCACCGACGCTAACACAAATACCACACACACATTTTGTCACAGATACTAACATCATTGTTATCATACTCACTGATATTAACCTTGATACCACACATATCGTCACAGATACAAACATCAACAAACATCATTGTCACCTTACATATTGTCACCGACATTAACACGAATACCACACATTTTGTCAAAGACACAAACATCATTGTCACCAAACTCACCGATATTAACCTTAATACCAAACATATTGTCACAGATACAAACATCAACAAACATCATTGTCACCATACATCTCGTCACCGACGTTAACATAAATTCCACACATTTCGTCACAGACACAAACATAATTGTCATCATACTCACCTACATTAAACTAATTACCACACCTTTTGGCACAGGCACAAACTTCATTGTTATTATACTCACCGACATTAACAAAAACACCACACATTTTGTCACAGACACAAACATCATTGCCATCATATATCTTGTCACCGACGTTAACACAAATATCACACATTTTCTCACAGACACAAACATCATTGCCATCATACATCTTGTCACCGACATTAACACAAATACCACACATTTTGTCACAGACAAAAACATCAATGTCACCATACATCTTGTCACCGACATTAACACAAATATCGCACATTTTGTCACAGGCACAAACATCATTGTCATCATACTCACCGACATTAACCCAAATATCACACATTTTGTCACAGACACAAACATCATTGTCATCATACACCTTGTCAGCGACGTTAACACAAATACCACACATTTTGTCACAGACACAAACTTCATTGTCATCATACTCACCGACATTAACCTAAATATCACACATTTTGCCAAAGACACAAATATCATTGTCATCATACTCACCGACATTAACACAAATATCATACATTTTGTCACAGACACAAACATCATTGTCATTATAAACCTTGTCACCGACGTAAACACAAATACCACACATTTTGTCACAGACACAAACATCATTGTCATTATACTCACCGACATTAACACAAATACCACACATTTTGTCACAGACTTAAACATTATTGTCATCATACACCTTGTCACCGACGTTAACACAAATATCACACATTTTGTCACAGACACAAACATCATTGTCATCATACTCAACGACATTGACACAAATACCACACATTTTATCACAGATACAAATATCATTGTCACCGACATTAACACAAATACCAAACATTTTGTCACAGACACAAACATCATTGTCACCATACATCTTGTCACCGACATTAACACAAATACCACACATTTTGTCACAGATACTAACATCATTGTTATCATACTCACCGATATTAACCTTAATACCACACATATTGTCACAGATACAAACATCATTGTTATCATACTCACTGATATTAACCTTGATACTACACATATTGTCACAGATACAAACATCATTGTCACCATACTCACCGGCATTAACAAAAACACCACACATTTTGTCACAGATACTAACATCATTGTTATCATACTCACTGATATTAACCTTGATACCACACATATTGTCACAGATACAAACATCATTGTCACCATACTCACCGATATTAACCTTAATACCACACATATTGTCACAGACACAAACATCATTGTCACTATACATCTTGTCACCGACATTAACACAAGTACCACACATTTTGTCACAGATACAAACATCATTGTCACCATACTCACCGATATTAACCTTAATACCACACATATTGTCACAGACACAAACATCATTGTCACTATACATCTTGTCACCGACATTAACACAAACCATACAACTCGTCACCGACGTTAACACAAACACCACACACTTTGTCACAGACACAAACATCATTGCCATCATACATCTTGTCACCAACCATACATCTTGTCACCGACATTAACACAAGTACCACGCATTTTGTCACAGACACAAACATCATTGTCACTATACATCTTGTCACCGACATTAACACAAACCATACAACTCGTCACCGACGTTAACACAAACACCACACTCTTTGTCAGAGACTCAAACATCATTGTCATCATAGTCACCGACATAATCTCAAATACCACACATTTTGTTACAGACACAAACATCATTTTCACCATACATCTTGTCACCGACATTAACACAAACCATACAACTCGTCACCGACGTTAACACAAACACCACACTCTTTGTCAGAGACTCAAACATCATTGTCATCATAGTCACCGACATAAACTCAAATACCACACATTTTGTTACAGACACAAACATCATTGTCACCATACAACTTGTCACCGACGTTAACACAAACACCACACACTTTGTCAGAGACTCAAACATCATTGTCATCATAGTCACCGACATAAACTCAAATACCACACATTTTGTTACAGACACAAACATCATTGTCACCATACATCTTGTCACCGACATTAACACAAATACCAAACATTTTGTCACAGATACAAATATCATTGTTATCATACAACTTGTCACCGACATTAACAAAAACACCACACATTTTGTCACAGATACAAATATCATTGTTATCATACTCACCGATATTAACCTTAAAACCACACATATTGTCACAGATACAAACATCATTGTCAGCATACTCACCGACATTAACAAAAACACCACACATTTTATCACAGATACAAATATCATTGTCACCGACATTAACACAAATACCACACATTTTGTCACAGATACTAACATCATTGTTATCATACTCACCGATATTAACCTTAATACCACACATATTGTCACAGATACAAACATCATTGTCACCATACTCACCGACATTAACAAAAATATCACACATTTTGTCACAGACACAAACATCATTGTAATCAAACATCTTGTCACCAACGTTAACACAAATACCACGCATTTTGTCACAGACACAAACATCATTGTCACCATACTCATCGACATTAACCTAAATATCACACATTTTGTCACAGATACAAATATCATTGTTATCATACTCAACGATATTAACCTTAAAACCACACATATTGTCACAGATAAAAACATCATTGTCAGCATACTCACCGACATTAACAAAAACACCACACATTTTATCACAGATACAAATATCATTGTCACCGACATTAACACAAATGCCACACATTTTGTCACAGACACAAACATCATTGCCATCATACATCTTGTCACCGACGTTAACACAAATACTACACATTTTGTCACAGACACAAACATCATTGCCATCATACAACTTGTCACCGACATTAACACAAACACCACACATTTTGTCACAGACACAAACATCATTGCCATCATACATCTTGTCACCAACGTTAACACAAATACCACACACTTTGTCACAGACACAAACATCATTGCCACCATACATCTTGTCACCGACGTTAACACAAATACTACACATTTTGTCACAGACACAAACATCATTGCCATCATACATCTTGTCACCAACGTTAACACAAACACCACACATTTTGTCACAGACACAAACATCATTGCCATCATACATCTTGTCACCAACGTTAACACAAATACCACACACTTTGTCACAGACACAAACATCATTGCCACCATACATCTTGTCACCGACGTTAACACAAATACTACACATTTTGTCACAGACACAAACATCATTGCCATCATACAACTTGTCACCGACGTTAACAAAAACACCACACATTTTGTCACAGATACTAACATCATTGTTATCATACTCACCGACATTAACACAAATATCACACATTTTGTCACAGACGAAAACATCATTGTCACCATACAACTTGTCACCGACATTAACACAAACAAAACACATTTTGTCACAGACACAAACATCATTGCCATATCATACTCACCGACATTAACACAAATATCACACATTTTGTCACAGACACAAACATCATTGTAATCAAACATCTTGTCACCAACGTTAACACAAATACCACACACTTTGTCACAGACACAAACATCATTGCCACCATACATCTTGTCACCGACGTTAACACAAACACCACACACTTTGTCACAGACACAAACATCATTGCCATCATACATCTTGGCACCAACGTTAACACAAATACCACACACTTTGACACAGACACAAACATCATTGTAACCATACATCTTGTCACCGACATTGACACAAATACCACACATTTTATCACAGATACAAATATCATTGTCACCGACATTAACACAAATACCACATATTTTGTCACAGACACAAACATCATGGTCACCATACAACTTGTCACCGACATTAACAAAAACACCACACATTATGTCACAGACACAAACATCATTGCCATCATACATCTTGTCACCGACATTAACACAAACATAACACATTTTGTCACAGACACAAATATCATTGTCACCATACATCTTGTCACCGACGATAACACAAATACCACACATTTTGTCACAGAAACAAGCATCATTGCCATCAGACATCTTGTCACCAACGTTAACACAAATACCACCCATTGTGTCACAGACACAAACATCATTGGCACCATACATCTTGTCACCGACGTTAATTCAAATACCACACATTTTGTCACAAACAAAAACATCAATGTCACCATACCTCTTGTCACCGACATTAACACAAGTACCACACATTTTGTCACAGACAGAAACATCATTGTAATCAAACATCTTGTCACCAATGTTAACACAAGTACCACACATTTTGTCACAGACACATTAACCTTAATACCAAACATATTGTCACAGATACAAACATCATTGTAATCATACTCACCGACATTAACACAAATATCACACATTTTGTTACAGACACAAACATCATTGTCTCCATACATCTTGTCACCGACGTTAATTCAAATACCACACATTTTGTCACAAACACAAACATCATTGTAATCAAACATCTTGTCTCCAACGTTAACACAAATACCACACATTTTGTTACTGACACAAACATCATTGTCACCATACTCACCGACATTAACCTATATACCACACATTTTGTCACAGACCCAAACATCAGTGTCACCATACTCACCGACATTAACCTATATACCACACATTTTGTCACAGACCCAAACATCAGTGTCACCATACTCACCGACATTAACCTATATACCACACATTTTGTCACAGACAGAAACATCATTGTAATCAAACATCTTGTCACCAATGTTAACACAAATACCACACATTTTGTTACAGACACAAACATCATTGTCACCTTACATATTGTCACCGATATTAACTGAAATGCCACACACTTTGTCACAGACACAAACATAATTGCCACCATACATCTTGTCACCGACGATAACACAAATACCACACATTTTGACACAGACACAAACATCATTGCCATCATACATCTTGTCACCGACGTTAATTCAAATACCACACATTTTGTCACAAACACAAACATCATTGTAATCAAACATCTTGTCTCCAACGTTAACACAAATACCACACCAAATATCATTGTCACCGACATTAACACAAATACCCACATTTTGTCACAGACACAAACTTCATTGCCATCATACATGTTGTCACCGACGTTAACACAAATACCACTCATTTTGTTACAGACACAAACATCATTGTCACTATACATCTTGTCACCGACATTAACACAAATACCACATATTTTGTCACAGACACAAACATCATGGTCACCATACAACTTGTCACCGACATTAACACAAATATCGCACATTTTGTCACAGGCACAAACATCATTGTCATCATACATCTTGTCACCGACGTTTACACAAATACCACACATTTTGTCACAGACACAAACATCATTGTCATCATACACTCAGACATTAACACAAATACCACACATTTTGTCACAGACAAAAACATCATTGTCACCATACATCTTGTCACCGACGTTAACACAAATACCACACATTTTGTCACAGACAAAAACATCAAAGTCACCATCCATCTTGTCACCGACATTAACACAAATACCACACATTTTGTCACAGACATAAACATCATTGTCATCATACATCTCGTCACCGACGTTAACACAAATACCACACATTTTGTCACAGATACAAACATCATTGTCACCATACTCACCGACATTAACAAAAACACCACACATTATGTCACAGACACAAACATCATTGTCACTATACATCTTGTCACCGACATTAACACAAGTACCACACATTTTGTCACAGACACAAACATCATTGTCATCATACTCACCGACATTAACCTATATACCACACATATTGTCACAGATACAAACATCACTGTCATCATACTCACCGACATTTACAAAAATACCACACATTATGTCACAGACACAAACATCATTGTCATCATACTCACCGACATTTACAAAAACACCACACATTATGTCACAGACACAAACATCATTGTCATCATACTCACCGACATCAACTCAAATACCACACATTTTGTCACAGACACAAACATCATTGTCACCATACATCTTGTCACCGACATTGACACAAATACCACACATTTTGTCACAGACACAAACATCATTGCCATCATACATCTTGTCACCGACGTTAACACAAATACCACACATTTTGTCACAGACACAAACATCATTGTCACCATACATCTTGTCACCGACGTTAACACAAATACCACACATTTTGTCACAGACACAAACATCATTGCCACCATACATCTTGTCACCGACGTTAACACAAATACCACACATTTTGTCACAGACACAAACATCATTGTCACTATACATCTTGTCACCGACATTAACACAAGTACCACACATTTTGTCACAGACACAAACATCATTGTCATCATACTCACCGACATTAACCTATATACCACACATATTGTCACAGATACAAACATCACTGTCATCATACTCACCGACATTTACAAAAATACCACACATTATGTCACAGACACAAACATCATTGTCATCATACTCACCGACATTTACAAAAACACCACACATTATGTCACAGACACAAACATCATTGTCATCATACTCACCGACATCAACTCAAATACCACACATTTTGTCACAGAAACAAACATCATTTTCATCATTCATCAAGTCACAGTCATGGACACCGTTTGACAAATGCATCTCGCCATAAACATAAGCACATGTGTTAATATATCGCATAACATATACGACCACACGAACACAAATATTACTATACATCATCTCGTCTCAGACATGAACACAATTGTCTATGAATCTCAGACAAACATACAATAGTTTATATATATTTCGTCTCATCAATGTCAAACATAAACACAATCATCACCATATATCATGTCACAAACAGGAACACAAATGTCCTTGTATCTCAAAATTACCGTTATACACCGTGTCATAAACTGGACCAAAAATGTCCTTTTATCTCAGACATGAACATAATGATCACCATACACAATGTCACAAAAAGAAACACAATTGTCCGTGTATCTCAGACATAAACACAATTATCACCATACCTGTACACTGCGATGTGAAAAAAAAACATATTTTTAGCTCAACATTGGTAAAACCTGGGCAATTACGAACAACGATTTATATGGCAGTTGATAATACCAATCAAGATAAAGTCACCTCATCTTTTTTTTCTGGGGATATTTAGATATGTCAGAAATACACATGATGTAAACCCGGCGTTTTTTTTTAATTTTCATGTCGGTATGAACGCAAATCTGCATGAAGCCCTCATGTTTTATATGGATGTAACCGATTTGTGTTCATACAAGCATGTGAAAAAAAAAAAAACGCCGTTCAAAAATCCATATATTTACATTTTTGCTATAGAATACTTTTCAATTATATTTATTTGTTTTGAGTTGTTTATTTATTTACTGCGTTTTGTATATGCGTCGTAATTTAAACGAAATTGGCGGAACAGCCCTATTTTAACTAAAATTGGCGCCAATAATTAACTGTAGTCATTTGAGCGTTTGACGCAGGGGCATTCTTCATGTTATCCGAAGCGAAGAGATAAGACTCTCATTGAACAATGTTAATCTATGACGTCAAAAGTAAACACGTGTTACGTCACGAGAGTGACTTTCTGCTTTTATATTTCTGCTGGTAATGTTCATATAGTGGGTTGCAGCGCAAATGTAAATATACCATTATCTTCGCAAATGCTAAAGACTGTTTTGTCAACGTAGAGACACCGACAGTAGTATGGCTGGATTATCTACTCATCACGAGACACTAAGGTACACGTACACGAAAGTTTCAGTGGTCTCAACCAAAATTACCTCAGTGTGATTCATTTGCGGTTCATCAGTCACCTAAAAGACTCTCCCGACAAAGATCGGAAATAGAACTCCGTGAACCTAGAATGACCCCTCCAAACAGCAGCTGTCATGACCTCAGCGTACGAAGAACCATTCAATAAGGCCCACGAAGTAGCTAAAGCGCGAACCTCGTGAGCCCTAACCCCTGACACCCGCGAGGACTGATCCCCTGCCGACTCATACGCAGCTCGATTTCCCGGATCGGAAGGAGAAGGGAAAAAGAAAGGTTCTCGCGCCAGAGGTAGATCCCGAAGAAGTGGGATGCAGAGACCCTTGGACACAACCCCTAAGGCCTAACTTTCTGATGTGATTTCCTTCCATTGCGGAACGAAATGCGATAGCCGAGTCCGGAAGGGGTCAATCTAGCCCTTCCCAACCCACATCGGCGGAGCCTCCAGTGCACATGGGCGTAGGAGCGGCGACAGACAGTGGACAATGAGTTACCAAGGGCAAGGAAGAGTCAGGAACTCTTCCTACCTCTTGAAAATTTCGCTTTGCCCCGACCCCTATGGAAACCCCTACTGCGCAAGGAAGATTTCCGACGTTCCGACGGAGCTACGTATGTTTAAAATTCTTTTACAAAACTGTACATGTAATTTCTCAATCATATTCGTATTTTCAAACCCCGTAATTACAAAAGGATTGGGGATATTAATACATCAAACAATTTTAATTGTAGGTCAATTGGTAAAACAATATTATTATTTTTAGGTAATGCATACATTGCTTTTTGAGCCTGTTCAACAAGTTTTTTTCTTGCTTTATAGAAACTGCCATTATAATGAAACAGCAGTCCTAGAAACGAGTAACTGTCATGTGTTTGCAACTCTTCACCAAAAAGAGTAAAACGAATATTTTGTGCATTCTTTTTCCTTTTTTCAAAGATAACAACTTTAGTTTTATTGAGATTAACTTTAAGTTTCCAAATAGTACAGTAAGTTTCAAATTCACAGAAAGCATTCTGTGACCTTTAGCTGTTTCTGACATAACAACTGTGTCATCTACATATAGCAGAATAAATAATTTAACAAATATACCCATGCGTTCTTGAAATAAATTATCAATATAATGGAGTTGGTCAATATTACTTTGCATGAAAAATTCTTCTGAATCATTTAAATATATTGAGAACAAAAATGAGGAGAAATTTTCACCTTGTTTTACCTCGACGTGACATGTGAAAATACGCAAGATTTAGTGTTTGCATACAGATTAATTATAGCATTAACTATCTTTCCTGTGATATTATTCTTTTTATAATTTCTTCCATAAACCTACCCTCCAAACAGTATCAAACGCTTTTCTGAAATCAATGAATGAACAGAATAGCTTTTTACTTTTTGAAAAGTATATAGATATTAAAGCATGAAGGATAAATATATTTTCAGTTGTAGAGTAGCCTTTCCTAAAACCAGCTTGAACATTGGAAATTAGATCAATTTCTTCTGAAAGTCTATTTTGTAATAGCTCGATAGTTATCGATATTTTTAGGGTCACCCTTCTTTTGTATATGGGTTTTATTACTCCAATTGTCCATGCTTCTGATACACAGCCAGAGTCCAATATACGTTAAAAAGTTTAACATATATAGGCAGTAGTATAGACTGTGTATTTTTGAGATGCTCATTTAATATATTATCGATACCCGGCGCTTTATTATTACGAAGGTTAACTATAACCTGTCTAATTTCATTTTCAGTCACGTCACTATTTAGTATAAAATCAAACATATTTTTATTCATATCTGGAATAATAAACTCATCCTCATCCTCATCTTCATCAGAGCTATTCAATTTCTTAAAGTATTCATATAACTCGTCCAAAGATATATCAGCATCACTGTTATCATTTTTAGATTTATTGAATGAATTTATGATATTCCAAAAATCTTTAGGATTTGATTTTGACGTGATTCGTATTTGATTTTCAATCTTCTGTCTATATGTGTTATAGCTCTTTTTAAGGACCTTTTTATAGTCTCTAGGGGTTTTATTCATGTTAACTCGGTTACTACTGGTTCTATGATTTTCATATTTATGTTTTGCATCAAAAAAAGGCACGCCTTTTTCTGTGACAGTCAGCTGTAAACCATGGCTTATAATTAGCAACTGTATGTGTACTGAGTGTTCTATAATTTTGTTTTAATCCGAAAGGATCGGTAGCTGAAATTCGAAACAACTCGGAAATATAATTATCTACATCATTTACTTCAGACTGACTGACAGAAGTTTTGTCAGACAAAACATTAAGTGCATCATTCAACTTCGTACCGGTGAGAGGTAGTGCACCCCCGCTGGGCTATGGCCACCCCTGATAGCGAGCATGGCCATCGTAACTAACACACCGGTCTGTTCTGGTTTACATATCCAGGTAAATTAGCAAAAGGATTTGGTATAAGATGACTTCACACGTTAGAATTTACATTGTGATTTTTCTGAAATTATCATAAAATAGTTACAGCTAGAAAAAATAATTTTTAATTTTTAAGTAGAATAAAATTTGCTTACAGAAATTAAAAAATATGAAAATTTAAATAGATACAGTGTAAAGTTTGATTTGATATTTTGAAATTTGGAATAAACACTAAACTCATTCCATCTCTTGACACACTAATCAGTTGCTAATTGTATATCTGAAAGAAGTTACATATAGTCACCATACAAAAGGACGGTTTTATATACTGGACATGTTTGTGCCAATTATTAGATATAAATGATATATTTTATTTCCTATCAAAATACCTCTTTGTTGCAGATTTGAGGAAATTCTGAAAAATAAAACTATTATGTATGTTAGAAACGTATTTTAAAAGAAACGGTGCCGTCATTCGTCAGATACTGACCGCCCAACCCCTCCCCCACACACTTTTTTAAATTTTTACAGTACTAGTGATCTAAATTTCATTTATATAATTTCAATTTCATTGATATAAAATGCATAAAGCATATTCAGATATAATTATAGCGTAACTTAAAATTAGTAAACACCAATACAAAAACTAATCCCTTGAAGTTCTTTGTTATCTATGTTATCTATGTTATCTACTCAACTATGCGTTTCCGACGCATAATGAAAAGGGCATTAAGTGTTACTCATCTTCATTCCTCATTATTATATACCCGAAGTTACACGGTGGTCGTCTTTATATCTTTTCTGTTTAATATTTCAATTATATTAAAACGATACGTCAAATTCAATCAGAGACGTATAAAAAGTAGTATAAGCTATTTAATTCGTTACAATAATGTTTATTTAGACCTATATATCCTCATATGTCGGAGTAATCATTCTCCCCAAGTGTTGGTTGAGATCGTCTAATTTCTGCTTCCTAAATTCTCAGATTTCGTTATAGAAATTTAATCTAGATACGTCGACACAGGATGTATCTGCGTCCACAGGGACCCGAGAGTCTAAATCATTTTTTAGGTGCGGTTGGAAGGAGGGGCGGTACTTATTTCGAGCAATAGTGTTAACCACTAAAACATCTAATTTATACTTTCTAAATTCTCAGATTAAGTTAATCTACATGACGCCTTATCACAACAAGAAGAAGAAGAACATCTAATCTTACTACACAGCGGGATAGATCCAAACGAACCAACTGTAGCAAGTGGGTACAGCAATGAATATGATTAAGCGTAACAAGGTACATAGAATGTATACAAGTATGTTGTGTTGTAAGATGCATAGATAAGACACATATACCTAACGCTCCGTCTTCAATATCATTCATATAAATACTGATTATAATTATCAAATAATACCACTAAAGAGAATATCATAAGAATTATACCTGTTTGAGATATAAGTAGAGAAAGACGATTTTAAGAAAAAAACAATAATAACATGGAATTCGCTTGCAGCATTTCAGTTGGATTTGTAAGATAATACAGGAATAATACTCTATGCAAACACATCACATTCACTTGTTTTATAAATATTATGATATTCATATTTTCCAAACACAAGTTTCATATTTCATCTCCTTTTGAACATTTGCTATCGTATCGCCTCGTTTAAATTAAAACAAACAATTACACGTATACGTTATTTAGTTTGGGTTGTTAATGACTTTTTCGACAAATTGATTAAATATTGTTTCAGCAACAAATTCAGAATTTGAGACTAAACAAATAATCTACCCAATCGACGTATCCATATGTATTGTTGATGTCGAAGAACCATTGTTCAAGACTATTCCCGTAACTTTATCTTGAAATAATATTTGGGGAAAATACAGAAACAAAAAGGTAAGTGAGAAACCACCAACATCAAATATACTTTTATTCTTATGTATAAGGGAATGTGTTTAGCGTCGTGTAGATTAACTGATTAGATGTTAAATGTAATGTACTGTTGAGTTCCAAACGGATGCCATTAGAAGTTTAATTCCATTTCAAAACGAATTATCAATATTCACAAAAAATCGGCGGACAAATCATCATTCCATTTTATTTTTTTTGTGCTGACAGGGAAAATGTTGCCTACAAGTACATCTGCATCTCCCGCTGTGCAAACAATACGCGAGCGTTGTATAGGTAAATACAGGTCAGAGCGTGTTTAATGAAACGGTTTGTGTGCGCTTGCGTTGAGTTTCCATTGCGTTTGCGTTGCGTTTGCGTTTAAACGGACAAGAAAAACGGTCCAGGGTCTGTATATCTCAGGAACTTCTAAAGGGATCTTTATGAAACTTTTTAGACATGTTCACTATTTGACCTAGTTGTACAAATCGCTTTTGGATTTTAACTAGACTTTCAGGATTGCAAGCGGCAGCCCTCTTGTATTTTGATCTTTTATGTTCATTATGTGATCTAGTTTTTTTTTGACGGTACCCATCTTCAAAAGTAACTTTCGTCCACCTTACCTTAAACGTCCAATCTAGCTCAAGATGTGGCATGCAGAACATATCAAAATACAAGTTGGCTGCCGGCGGCTATCTTCAGTATCCTATCAAAATCTAAATGTGGCATGCACAACCAGGTCCGATAGTGGACTAGTACGTTAAGTTCATAAAGATCCCTTCCGTACTTCCTGAGTAATAGCGTTACCACAATTTAAAAGCCAAAATATGAAACGACTTTCGATTTCCATTTCCAATATCTGATCAAACTAGATACTTTAGCTAGTGAGCATGTTTGTAAGGTTTCATGAAGATCCTTTCAGCAGTTTCTAAGAAATAGCGGTAACAAATATTGTTTACGAACGACCTGACAGACGCAATGACTGACGGACAGACCATGGACAATATTCGATTTGAATACCTCACCTTCTCATGATGTTGGGCTAAAACTCTTCGAGGTAAACTTCATGTTAGACAATTACTACATGTAAGTAGATTGGCCATATTAGATCCCACATCAACCACAATTAGACAAAACGAGTATTGATCAAGTTTCATGAAAGATCTATTGCACAGAACTTGAAAAGAAACATCAGACAAACTTGCGTACCAAATCTCATTAAAATCTACCAGGCCCTTAAACATATTGTATAATTAGGTGTCGCATTTATCAGGTCAAATCAGGTCTTTTTACTTTATTGCATTAAGGTGCATGATGCTGTTGTTAAGGTGTGAGCTTATGCTACATCTGATATCATTAAGGGATTTATATCACCAGGGGTTGCCATGGACTTTCCTAAATGATATAATTATATCATTATATGTTGCAATTTTGTTGCAATTTGATCTTTTAGTGAGGTTTGTATCATTAATGGTTGGTTGCATCATTAGGGTTTGCTTCA
This sequence comes from Mizuhopecten yessoensis, assembly GCF_002113885.1. Taxonomy (NCBI): domain Eukaryota; kingdom Metazoa; phylum Mollusca; class Bivalvia; order Pectinida; family Pectinidae; genus Mizuhopecten; species Mizuhopecten yessoensis. The sequence continues at coordinate 125,519 of NW_018406628.1, forward strand.
ACCTTGTAAACGGTAGAGAAGCTAAGCTAGAGTGGAACAGCAATGATCAACTCCGAAGAAGCTTGAAGCATATCAATAGACCTCAACTGTTGTGATTACCTAAACATCGGCAGTGGAAATATCAGGGCGGGAAATACACGATAAATCTCAACAGTGACGATTTCCAAAAATGACCAGAGTTGCTTTTTAGGATGGCAGTAAATATAGGTAACATACAGTCGGCATCCCAAGCCATGGACGACGCTAACACAGCACCAATACACCTTCTGTTAACCACTGCATGTATCATAAGAGGCGACTTATGTTGGAATCCCCTCCCTGCAGAATTGGGGATATGCTTTTGTGTCCTCTACTTGGGGACACCAAAACGACCAAAATAATCTGCTGTACCCATTGCAACATTTGGATCTAAATTTTTCAACCTTAAATAATTCCGTCAATAAACAAGGTAAAATCTCACAATTTAGCATGTAAATTCACTCTCTTCAATATTTAATATCTAGAAAGTTGTAACTAATTCAATTGTAGCGTTTTAAAGTTACACAAAAAATGACATTTGTGCTAATTACTGATTAAGCTAATCACCATTTGAACAACTGGACCCAGACATGCTAAAGCAGTTGAATTGGGATGTTAAGGCGGATGTAATGAAAACGAATAATGTCATGACACGTGTGCGGAAAAGGACAAATACATTCAAATAATTATAATATCTAGGTCACGTTGTGGTATAGACACTAACGTATATTCAGTTATATTTTGTGCGTGGTTGAATAGATATCTTTTTAAATACGTCATACGATAGTATTTTATGGTAGAAATTATAATTCAAGTTTCAAAAGTACGACCATTATACACGCACCTGTTTTTTTTTATTAAGACCAACACACGATGAAGAATTGGATATTGATGGGATAACCAAGTGACTTTAATGAGACGATATTGCCGCCTGAGCGGACACGCTTGTGTATAACATATGAAGACATCATTTTGTGATTCCTATTTGATGGGTTGTTTTCCGGATTTCATCTGTGAACCTCTCCAGACTATAAATGGTGATGCAATCATTTATCATGTTTTGTTATTATCTGCCAGTAGTAAAATTCATTCGAATATGGATTTTGCAAGCTACTATTTAAGGTATGAAATTTTAGGTTGTCAAAAATATAAAACTACTAAATCTGAAAACGATTTTGACTTTGTATTTTTAACATGTTTTAGTCTTGATTTAGATTGTGTTTGATCAAATATATATACCTAGTTTTGTTACAAATTTAGACTGTATTTGATCATGTACATATAACTTGTTCAATTACTAAATTTGACTGCATTTGATCATGTACATATAACTTGTTTGATTACTAAATTTGACAGCATTTGATCATGTACATATCACTTGTTTAATTTCTAAATTTAATTGTATTTGATCATGTACATATAACTTGTTTGATTTCTAAATTTGATTGTATTTGATCAGGTACATATAACTTGTTTGATTACTAAATTTATTTGTATTTGATCATGTACATATAACTTGTTTGATTACTAAATTTGACTGAATTTGATCATGTACATATAACTTGTTTGATTACTTAATTTGACTGTACTTGATCATGTACATATAACTTGATTAATTACTAAAGTTGACAGCATTTGATCATGTACATATCACTTGTTTAATTACTAAATTTGACTGGCTTTGATTATGTGCATTTAACCTGGTTGATTAATAAATTTGATTGTATTTGATCAGGTACATATAACTTGTTTGATTACTTAATTTGACTGTACTTGATCATGTACATATAACTTGTTTGATTACTTAATTTGACTGTACTTGATCATGTACATATAACTTGTTTGATTACTTAATTTGACTGTACTTGATCATGTACATATAACTTGTTCAATTACTAAATTTGACTGCATTTGCATGTACATATAACTTGTTCAATTACTAAATTTGACTGCATCTGATCACGTATACCAGGGACGTATAGTGTCACTGCGTATACAGACCCTGGACCGTATTTCTTGTCCGTTTAAGTACATATAACTTGTTTGATTTCTAAATTTGATTGTATTTGATCAGGTACATATAACTTGTTTGATTGCTAAATTTGACTGCATTTGATCCTGTACATATAACTTGTATAACTACTAAATTTTATTGTATTTGATCATGTACATATAACTTGATTAATTACTAAAGTTGACAGCATTTGATCATGTACATATCACTTGTTTAATTTCTAAATTTAATTGTATTTGATCATGTAAATACAACTTATTTAATTACTAAATTTGACTGGCTTTGATTATGTGCATTTAACCTGGTTGATTAATAAATTTGATTGTATTTGATCAGGTACATATAACTTGTTTGATTACTAACTTTGATTGTATTTGATCATGTACATACAACTTATTTAATTACTAAATTTGACTGCATCTGATCACGTATACCAGGGACGTATAGTGTCACTGCGTATACAGACCCTGGACCGTATTTCTTGTCCGTTTAAGTACATATAACTTGTTTGATTACTTAATTTGACTGTACTTGATCATGTACATATAACTTGTTCAATTACTAAATTTGACTGCATCTGATCACGTATACCAGGGACGTATACTGTCCCTGCGTATACAGACCCTGGACCGTATTTCTTGTCCGTTTAAGTACATATAACTTGTTTGATTGCTAAATTTAATTGTATTTGATCATGTAAATACAACTTCTTTAACTTATAATTTTGATTGTATTTGATCATGTACAAATAACTTGTTTGATTACTAAATTTGACTGAATTTGATCATGTACATATAACGTGTTTAATTACTAAATTTGAGTGCATTTGATCATGTACATATAACTTGTTTAATTACTAAATTTGACTGGCTTTGATTATGTGCATTTAACCTGGTTGATTAATAAATTTGATTGTATTTGATCAGGTACATATAACTTGTTTGATTTCTAAATTTGATTGTATTTGATCAGGTACATATAACTTGTTTGATTACTTAATTTGACTGTACTTGATCATGTACATATAACTTGTTTAATTACTAAATTTGACTTCATTTGATCATGTACATATAACTTGTTTGATTACTAAATTTAATTGTATTTGATCATGTAAATACAACTTATTTAATTACTAAATTTTACTGCATTTGATCACGTATACCAGGGACGTATAGTGTCACTGCGTATACAGACCCTGGACCGTATTTCTTGTCCGTTTAAGTACATATAACTTGTTTGATTACTAAATTTAATTGTATTTGATCATGTAAATACAACTTCTTTAACTTATAATTTTGATTGTATTTGATCATGTACAAATAACTTGTTTGATTACTAAATTTGACTGCATTTGCATGTACATATAACTTGTTCAATTACTAAATTTGACTGCATTTGATCATGTACATATCACTTGTTTAATTTCTAAATTTAATTGTATTTGATCATGTAAATACAACTTATTTAATTACTAAATTTGACTGCATTTGATCACGTATACCAGGGACGTATAGTGTCCCTGCGTATACAGACCCTGGACCGTATTTCTTGTCCGTTTAAACGCAAACGAAACGCAAACTTATACCTCAAACAAGTATAATTCTTATGATATTCTCTTTAGTGGTATTATTTGATAATTATAATCAATTTATATGAATGATATTGAAGCCGGAGCGGTAGTTATAGGTATCTTATCTATACATCTTACAACACAACATACATGTATGCAATATATCCACCCTTTTACGCTTAGTCATACTCATTGCTGTACCCACGGACTTAGATAATCTAATTCCGTGCTGTACCTCAAGTTACACATTTTCATTTGTCTGAGCACGGAATTATATTATCTAAGTCCGTGGTCTGAGTGATGAAAACATAATCTGAAATCTGAATTACTTATATGTAATTCCCTCCTTAAAACAGCCTTGAACCAAAGTATTTTATTGCTTTCTTTTGACCGTCATATGTATATTGTACAAACAACACTGGTAAATTATCCGCCATGTTTGATTTACATGTCGGATTATACCAATGGGAATCGTTATCTCCCATGCTTTTTTCATTATTTGTTAATGATATGGAAAGTGAATTTATGAATTTTAATTGTCAAAGTTATGAATTACAGTTGATAAACCTGTTTATGCTGATGTATGCGGATGACACAGTTTTATTCTCGGAGGATGCTACCGATCTTCAGCATATGCTAGATCGTTTATAGACATACACTGAAAAATGGAGTTTAAATGTAAATATAGAAAAAACTAAAATTATTGTTATTAGAAAAAGAAAAAGAATGTCGCCTTCTGAAATTTGGACTTTCATTGGTAAATCTATCGAAATTGTTGATAAGTTTTGTTATCTTGGATTAGTTTTTAACTATCATGGAAGACTTTCTGAAACACAAGATACATAAGCTTGTCAAGGACGGAAAGCATATTACCAGTTAAAAAGAAAAATGAAAGATTTTGCCCTTAATACGGAAACTAAAATGTCTTTATTCGATACATATGTTGCATGTATATTGAATTATGGGTGTGAAGTTTGGGGACATAATGTATCGCCACAAATTGAAAAAATCCATCTCCTTTTTCTCAAAGACCTATTAAATGTTAAGAAAACTGTCAATACTTTGAAACTGGGAGATATTCATTATATGTGCAACGTAAAATGACCATAATGAAATATTGGTTAATATTTTTAAATACTAGTAACTGTGTTTTAAAATCATGTTACGACGCATTAGTCGAATTGAATATCAGAAAACCTAATTGTAAAATTAATTGGGTTTATCAAATTAAGCATGAACTATGTAGTTTGGGTTTTAATTATATTTTGACTTGCCAATATGTTGAAACTACTTTGTTATAAGTGTATATGTATAATAATAGTTATTTAATATTCGTTAATAGCGCGTTAAATAGTACTTTAATGACATCCCATGGTTCTTTCTGTTTGAAGTTATATGTAATGTTTTCATTATAATGTCATCATTTTATGACGTCACATATATACATGTAGTAACGTCACTCATATGATTATATTGTTATATACTGTCCTTTTCACAACTTTACGAAAAAGCATGCTGCAAAACTGTACGTGATATCATTATTACATGTCTGAAGGCATATATATATTTGAATGGAATTGTCCTCCGCCATCTTGTGCATCACATAAGAATTTTGAATATTTAATTATGTATGTCTGTAACCTATATGCTGTAATGCATTTGGATATAATAAAACTTGAAACTGATTTTACTATCCTAAACAATAGCGAATTAATCCCAACTATCATCTGGTCTTTGCTTTAACCTCGCCTTACCTTTATTATTGTTTAAACGTGTGGTAACCCCTGTTACCTGCGGCTATTGTTATTTCGAAGGTAAAGACCACAAGGTTACTACCTGTGGTTTTAGGCACAGGGACCTGGGAATTTGCTACAGTTGGACTATCCCGCTGTGTTGTAACATTAGATGTTCTTCTTCTTCTTGCTGTGATAAGGCGTCACGTAGATTAACTTAATCTGAGAATTTAGGAAGTATAAATTAGATGTTTTAGTGGTTACCACTATTGCTCGAAATAAGTACCGCCCCTCCTTCCAACCGCACCCAAGGAATGATTTAGACTCTCGGGTCCCTGTGATCAGGGACGTATAGTGTCCCTGCTGTGATTAAATTTCTCCAACGAAATCTGAGAATTTAGGAAGTATAAATTAGATGTATCTCAACCAACACTTGGGGAGAATGATTACACCGACATATCAGGATACACCCAAACAAACATTATTGTAACTAATTAAATAACTTACTACTTTGTATACGTCTCTGATTGAATTTTACTTATCGTTTTAATTTAATTAAAATATTAAACAGGGAAAATATAAAGACGACCACCGTGCACGGGGGTGTGTAACTTCGGGTATATAATAATGAAGAATGAAGATGAGTAACACTTAATGCCTTTTTCATTATGTNTAAAATTAAAAATGCCCGCCTTATCGACAGTCCACACAATTTCGTTCAATAGTTTGAACAGCGTATTGTCGCGTGCTGATTGGCAAACAAAGTAGTACTTTGAATTTTAACAAACACTTCAATTTTATTCCACAATTCAGTATCAATACAATTGCGTATGCTATGTCTATAGGGTGACTTAAGGTTATCAATAGTACTCTGAGCTGAAAGTTAGATTTGAAATTGTTTCGATTTTTCCCCGGAACAAATTTCGCGCATGGACAAATACAGTGAACACCGTAAATCCGACCTTGCACTCCACGAGGGAGTTATTTTTGGAAGTTAATTCGAACTTTTCTCTTTGCTCATTTTGTGAAGAATCCAGGCGTGAATTTATTTGTTGATTGTATGGGAACCTGATAACAGTCGGTAGATTCTATAACAGCATCGTTATTTGACATGTCGTCAGAAACTGAGGAACCGTGGTTGCGAGACGCGTGAAACTGATATCGTTTGAAGTGAGTGATCTTGCGACGGAGCACAGGTTCGTTACAAATGTCTGAAATGTTTATGTGTTCTGTGACTCATATCAGTAGGTCTGTAACATATGCGTCACTAGGTCTATAAGAATATGTATATTTCAGACATTTGTAACGAACCCTTGTTGATCAGTGCAGTGTAACACACGATATTTCTGATAAATTGTATGATTTCAACCGATGTGCATTTTGTACGATATTGCAGACCTTGGTCTTGTTTTCGTTGTAATAAAAGTGTTTTTTAATTTATTTTTTATTTTGCACATAAATTTACAATGACATTGTCAAATCTCACAATGCCCAGCGATATTTCAGGTGTCGTCATGTTTATTTATATTGGATATTGTAGTTCCGGTCAGTGTTGTATTAATACGCTAAGAATTGTGTCTCGTGATGCATGGTAATTAAAGTCCCATCAACGACACAGCTTTCAAAGAGGCTATATAGTGACAATGCCATGCAATTGTAAATATATCAATTTAATTCAAATGTGATTTAGATCACTAGTACCGTAAAAAAAATAAAAAATAAACGTACGTGTGTGGGGAGGGGTTGGGCGGTCAGTAGCTGACGAATGACGGCAACTTTTCTTTTAAAATATTTTTCTAACATACATAATACTTTTATTTTTCAGAATTTCATTTCTTAAATCTACCACAAATAGGTATTTTGATAGGAAATAAAATATATCATTTATATCTAATAATTGGCACAAACATGTCCAGTATATAACACCGTCCTTTTGTATGGTGACTATATGTAACTTCTTTCAGATATACGATAAGCAACTGATTCGTGTGTCAAGAGGTTGAATGAGTTTAGTAATTATTCCGAATTTCAAAAGAACAAATCAAACTTTACACGATCTATTTAAATTTTCATATTTCTTAATTTATTTTATATCTCTAAACAAATTTTATTCGACTTAAAAATCATAAATTTATGTTTCTAGTTGTAACTATTTTATGACAATTTCAGCCAAATCACAATGTAAATCCACGGCCTAAGATAGCATCTAATTCCGTGGTAAATCCTAACGTTTAAAGTCATCTTATATCAAAATCCTTTTGCTAATTTACCTGGATATGTAAACCAGAACAGACCGGCCTGTTAGTTACGATTTGGTTGGTTGGTTGACGGGTTTTGCGCCTACATGAATCCGCCCTTACGGGTTTCATCTCACTGACGGAAGTGTTAGTTACTCAGCGGGGGTGCACTACCCCTCACCGGTACTTCACGTTTATCCCCCTGGGTATCCCCATTTCAGTAAAGCCAGAGCACACGCCTGTACTGGTAGGTCGTCTACTGAAAGACCGCAAGGTCGTACGTAATAGCGGACGTAAAACCATCAAAATCAATCTGTATTGGCTCTTATTTAAGTGTACCCTGAACGAAAATAGAAATTGATATATTATTATTCCATATGATCCAAACACAAAATGTCGAAAACCGCATAAAAATCGGTCATACCGAGATATTGACGTGTTAATTGTACGATTTTCACCTGTCCTTCTTCTCCTTATTGGCATAATCGTAACTTGTGGTGGTTTGGCCCCTATCGGCCGTGACGTCACAAGTTCAACGCCTGTAGCGGTCACCATCGAAGGAATAGGCGATTATCAAGAATAGCATGGTCAGATTGCGAATTGATATTTTTTTAGTTTTGAGGAATCAAATTATGCTGAAGTTAACATTTTGTATATGGTATCCAGCCATATAAAATTTGCAAGAATTTCCAGACAGTGAGTTTAATTGAAACCAAACTGACGACTCTGAATAGGGAAACAGAGACTGGTAGCATTGCATGTCCCGATCATGAGCACTGATGAGAATTATTTTCAAATGAACGAGTTTGAGGGAAATTAAAGAGAAATAGTCTCAATGTTATCGATCAAAGATATTTCTTAATTTTAGCTGGAAAGTCAATCATTTTCTTTACTCTACACAGAGACGTATATACTTTATATAATTCTGCTCTACAGTGAGACCTTATCCAATCATGTCGTCATTGAACAGCACTACGCCGTGACCAGTTTCTGTGCCGGAATATTTATATTGAAAAAAGTTATATACTGTGTGGTACCTCAACGGTCCAAAAATACGGAAATATATCAGTGAAAATGTTTACAAAATAACTTCAACGTTGGTGTCTGCCTGTGTTTGCGATGCTAAACTAGATCACGGGCTTTTATAATCTAATTCCAGAATTTTATTTATCTCGAAAATATCATTGAATTATGCAATATTTTTTTGTTCTCCCTTTACATGTAGCATACACAAGTTTTAATTTAACATCTTGATTAAATTATGAAAATCAACTCGATCCACTCCCTTAACATACTTGGGTATGAAATTTGTGTACAGGTAAATAACACTGAAGTTAGTATGTAGATTGGTGTAGATTATGTGTCTTCCAATTTTCAATTTAACAGCACTGTTCTCAGGTGAGATAACGTGGAAAAAATGGGTCAAATTAACGTAGAGACGTAAATATATATTACGTCTCTGGTATAAGGATCAATTTCGAGAAAAATATGAATAAATGAAATGCGTACATTTTCTTGTAAGGGTGTCACAGAGTCACATAATATGCAAACCACAATCAGTACAACTGCATCACTCGACAGATGAAAGTTAGAAAAGAGCCAATTAATGCTGGACCATGCTATATATCTGATCAGGTGGTTCATTGATACATTACTAATCTTTGTGAGACTTGAACGGACAGGTTCTCCCTCTGCAATGCTCTTAGAAGCGGTGTGTGCTTAATTCCTTGGATTGCATACAGAATAAAAACGTTTCAAGTTTTACGACTGGGAGTGAAAAAATCACGGGTTGCTGCTCATTTTGAGTATTAATCATTGTACTGGTGCATTTTTTTTGTCAATTCCAACGTATATCTATATATTGTAAAGAAAGGGGTGCGGTGCACCAGAGACGTATATATCATATACTCTGGATGCGCCTACGTTAATTTGATCGATTTAGATCAATTGTTTTTTAATCAATTGTTTTGTGTTGTATATGGTGTTCATCAAATTTTCTAAATATCAATTTGATAACAAAAAGAATATTATCTACCGTTTGTTGTCAGCACGTCAGACCAGAAACGTATACGACTCTGATCAGACACTTTGTTTTAAAAAATAAACATCGGGCGGTTAAAGCAGAGGCGTATAACACCAGTTTATACGCAGTACAAACACTATAGTACACATATATATGTCTCTGGTTAAAGGATTTTAAAAGGGGAGGGCCGGGGTAGTTTTTGGAAGTGATCTCTTCTGTGTTGTAGTCCCTACGCCAAAGGTACGAACCTTTTTATGTGGCTCTAGATGTATATTATTTACAGAAACTAGATTAACCACTTATGTAAAAAAAAAAAAAAAAACATATTAATTTAGGTAGCATCCAAGACGCCGTTTGCCTCCTCACTCATTTCATCATTAAAATTGTAAAAAAATCATCATCTATAAACTAACTACCATTTCTGTTTTTGGAAACATGTGTGAGTGAAACAGGCATATATAAANGGGGGGGGGCGGGATGACTAATCAACAAACCGTACTGATCCGAACCGAAAATAGAATTTATTTTCTTATTTAGAACAACTCCGGACAGCCTCTTTTTGTGGATAACTTGAGTCACTTTTCAAAAATGGCCGCCGCAAATTTTGGTGAGCAAGACTTCAGGTCGTCTGAGCATTTGATCTGAGTAGGACAATAAAAGGAACAAGCATGACCGGGATTAAAATGTGTCGCTCGGGGTGCGACTGAGTATCAAATAATCTGACGCGTACTGTATGTAACTCTTGTTCAAATTTATTATACACATTCAAATATTTTGTCAAATTAGTATACCTATTTGTGAAATCATTCAAACTAGAGACGTATATATAACATACACTTAAATCTATATAGAGGTTTTCAAATTAAACAGTCTTTCATGTTCTCAAATTTATTATGCATACAAATACACTCTTGTTGCATCAATAGAACGATAAGATCTAATATGGTAATTGTCAAATATTTTCTTCTTAATGTGGTTGTTATGGCTGTAGTTTGGAAGAAATCCAAATGAAATCTATAGGCTTCGATGCTTAAAGAGCTTTAAAACATATCTGGTGAATCTAGCTATGACTTTTATCTTCTCAAATTTATCATACACATAAAAATACACTCTTGTCGCATCAATAGCATGTTTTAACTTTAAGTGACGAAAATAAGATCTTATATGATAATTGTCAAATATTTTCTTCTTAATGTGGTTGTTATGGCTGTAGTTTGGAAGAAATCCAAATGACATCTATATGCTTCGATGCTTAAAGAGCTTTAAAACATATCTGGTGAATCTAACTATGACGATGCAGTCACGTTTTCAATCCATGGAATATAAATGTTCTGTATTTCAATTTTGTTATAAAAGAAGACATGTGTAAGCTGAAACTCGCCAAATGGATGCAATTATCAATTTACTCTTATACGTCCTACCCCACCTATACCCTCCTAAATCACCTATACGTCCTATCCCACCTATACCCTCCTAAATCACCTATACGTCCTATCCCACCTATCCCCTCCTATATCACCTATACGTCCTATAACCACCAATACCCTCCTACATCCCCTATACGTCCTATACCCACCTATACCATCCTACATCACCTCAACTTCCTACACCACATATACCCTCCTACATCGCCTATACGTCCTATAACCACCTATACCATCCTACATCACCTCAACTTCCTATACCACATATACCCTCCTACATCACCTATACGTCCTATAACCACCTTTACCCTCCTACATCACCTATACGTCCTATACCATCTATACCCTCCTACACTACCTATACGTCCTATACCACCTATACCCTCCTACATCACCTATACGTCCTATACCATCTATACCCTCCTACACTACCTATACGCCCTATACCACCTATACCCTCCTACATCATCTATACGTCCTATACCACCTATACCATCCTACATCACCTATACGTCCTACACCACCTATACCCTCCTACATCATCTATACGTCCTATACCACCTATAGCCTCCAACATCACCTATACATCATATACCCCCTTTACCCTCCTACATCACCTTATACGTCCTATACCCTTCTACATAACCTATACGTCCTATACCCTCCTAAATAACCTATACGTCCTATACCCTCTTTGCCCTCCTACATCACCTTATAGTCCTATACCTAAAGAGGATATAGAACGTATAGGTGATGTAGGAGGGTATAGGTGGTGTAGGACGTATAGGTGATGTAGGAGGATATAGGTATACCATATAATCCATATAACTATTTTTTTTTATATAGAAACCTTTCAGCACTAACATATTCTTAAAATAACCTGCACATCGATCGTTTTCTTACATAACCAGCAAAACGCGTGTTCAACGCACATTCAACGCTAAAGTTAAAACGCACAACAAACGGTCAACGCAAACGCAACTCAAACGCAACGCAAACGGAACGCAAACGCAACGGAAACGCAACGGAAACGGAACGCAAACGTAACGGAAACGCAACGCACTTTTGGTAAAGAAAAACGGTCCAGGGTCTGTAAATACCTAGTTTTGTTACTAATTTAGACTGCATTTGATCATATACATATAACTTGTTTAATTACTAAATTTGACTGCATTTGATCATGTTCATAACTTGCTTTATATCCTATTTGACTGTATTTGATCATGTTCATAACTTGCTTTATATCTTTTTTGACTGTATTTGACTATGTTCATAAATTGCTTTATATCTTATTTTACAGTCAATTTGATCATGTTCATAACTTGCTTTATATCTTATTTGACTGTATTTGATCATGTTCATAAATTGCTTTATATCTTATTTGACTGCATTTTATCATGTACAATGTACAAATATTTTTTCTTACTAACTTTGATTGTGTTTGATCATGTTCATAAATACAAATTAAACCTGGTTTAATGTAATTTATGAATGTCCTAGTAAAACTTTGTTTTTTATTATGTTTCAATATCATGAATGTTAAAGTACTGTATTTGTTGTATCTATGATTGATATGAGCGGACGCTGACCATTAGTAGGAGGTGAGAAGGTCAAAAGTCGTATGAATTTGTGGCTATTTTTAGCACCCTATATAAGTATGTGCACTAGCTGACCCTAGGTCACTAGCCTGCTGAAGATGATGGAGGAACAAGGTGTGTACCTTCTTTTTACATCATGATCTAATTTTGAAAAATATCTAAGTGAATTTTATTACGTATTGTTTACGTGTAATATTTTCAAAATTTGATGTTATGGCGAACGTGGTGATTATTGGACATAGTTTTGTCAAACGCCTTGACCGCGCGCTCGAAGGTTCATGGACGAACCTCGGTTTTCATGATGACCCTACAAACATTGTAGTATCGTGTGTAGGTAAAAGCGGGGGTAGATTACCCGATGTTTATGCCCGTGAAGTGACTGATCGTTTACGAGAACAAATTGCGGATTTAGTTTTATTGCAAATTGGTGGCAATGATTTAGATTGTTCACGGATCGAGGACGCCAAAGATTCTATCGTGAACAATTTACTGTCCATTGTCGAGTGGCTCGCCTCGGGACTATCAGTAGTCCGGATCGGAATACTACAGCTGTTTTATCGTCGTAGTACGAGACACGTTTCAGTTCATAAGTATAATGAGGCCGTGGACTACGTTAATTCCGCTTTGAAAGCGAAATGTAAAACATTGAACTTCTGTTTTTTCTGGCGCCATAAAGGCTTAAAAGATGGCGTCTTTCCTCATCTTTCTCACGACGGGGTTCATTTGAACACCACGGGCATGCGTAGATACATTCTCTCGGTCAGAGGAGCTGCCTTATATGGATTACGAAACGCCAGTGGGCGTGTCTAAGCTTTCCGTATATGGTAAGACATGAATAGGTAATTTCAGGATGTTTACAATAATATCTAGCTATACGCATGCTCTACTCTATTCGGTTCCGGTTCGTCTCAAGGCATGGCCTGTTTATCTGTCGCTGCCTGGTTTACCTGTCAACTTATGGCCTTGTGGTAACGATATCGTACGATACAAACAAATTTCTTCCAAGTCGGGTGATATTTCTCTAATATCCCGGTACAAATAATCGTTTACGCAGTGTATATATTATATATGTATTAGAAACTTATTCGTTTAATTAAGGGGAGGTCATTCGCGCGATGATCAACACAACACCCGTTGTATGCGCGGTTAAAAATCACAACTCTATCAACACAGTTCCGCGTTGAGGACAGCTCCATGCTTTAGCACAGAATTATGGCTTATATAATGTGATTATGAAATTATTTATTGACTTGAAATTGTCTTTCAATAACATTATTTCCGCTTGTTTACTGATTCATGCGGTATATAATTCATATCAGTTGATCATATGTTGTTCAGATTTCCACCTATGGCGGCTATGCCTGATATTTGTTTCAGGCCTATACCCAGGATGTTATATATTTATCCCGAGGGTATGCCTGAAGATTTATGTACATTTGTTGAATCCAAAACAATTTCAGGTTAATAACCTATGATAGTAATACACCTGTTACACAACTGGTCGAACCCGGGGGCATGCCGGGGGTTGTTCAATGACCTTACCAGTTAGTGTTTATATTGTGAAACATGGCCATGCAAATGGTTATGCCGGGGGTATGCCCGGGTATGATATTTTAAAATCTCTATCATATTTTCACATATTATGCCGGGGGTATGCCCGGGGTTTTTAATACTGTTCAACTATTATGCCGGGGGTATGCCCGGAGTTTTCTGCCATTGCAGGTTATGCTGAGGGTATGCTCAGGTCAAATACTATTTTCACTATTATCCCGGGGGAATGCCCGGTAGTGTGTTCAAAAGTGAATACAACTTTGTTTGGGGGATGCTCATGAATTGATGTTCATGATAATATGTCTGCCTTCACTGGTTTGACCAGGCTTATATACCCAGGATTTAATATAAATATCCCAAGAGTATACCTGTAGATTTATGGGAATTTGTTGACGATTCCTAATGCCCATACCTAGGCACAAATGCAGGCTACTTTTATCTTCCTTAAGTATACCTCTTTAAGGGGGCATCAGTCACTACCTTGTTCGTTTCTTTTCCAGACATTAATCATCAAGGCCCAATTCGGCGAACTCGGCGTAGGGCGGCACAACAACATTCATTGGTGACACCACCCACACATACTGAAGACACAAGTGTGCCTAGCACAACAACAGCTAGGAGGGGACGCCGGCCGGTTGTCCGACAAACACCTCCACCAGTTCCATCAACTCTGAGTTCATCTGCACTTTCAACAAATAACAACATATCAATACCTGAGTTGGCAGCGGAGCTGTTTCAATATATGAGGCAGGCAGGTTTTACCATACAATCCCCTGCCGTACAAACCGTGCCTGCAGAGATACCCTCTGCTTCCGGGTCAGCTGACTGCCCTCCAGTGGACAGCACCTTATTTTTAAGACCAGCTACCACCAATGCCACACCCTCTGTGTCTGGAGGGGGATTGAACCAGAGTCATATGCTGCAACAGCAGCATATGTCATTCAACGAAACAACACACTACAGTAGGCCACCACTACAAGGACAGGACAATGTTCCGTCATATGTCAACGTGTTGAACTCAGTTTCTGGTGAGACTCCTCAAGTTGACAGCATAAGCCGACCTCTGGATATGTTTGTAGATCTAAAAGTAAAATCTAAAATTTTTGCTGATGAGTTCATTGATTTCGGGCTGTTGATTAAGCGTTCCCCTCAGGAAAAAGAACCCCTGAGGGTTGAAATGCAAGGCCAGCAATTAGTGCTGTGCCAAAACAACAAACCAGCTCATATCAAGTCAATTGAACAATGGCTCTCAGCTTTTCACATCTTTGTAGCCATTTACATTCAGGCACATCCTCAGGCCACTCCAGGCCTTATGAAATATGCCGACGTTATACAAACGATACACCGGAGGTCGGGTTTTGCTGCAGCTATCCACTATGATAACAACTTCCGTATGTGGCACCAATTAGTGCCCACTGCCCCATGGCACATAACTCATTCCGAGTTCTACATGGAGGCAACAGCTATTGGGCTAAAAGCACTTTGCCCACAACAGCCCTTTCAGGGTCAGAAACCCAACACACGAATTAAGAAAGTGTGTTGGGCATATGATAAGCACGGAAGATGCTCCAAAGGTGCCCGATGCAAATTCTTGCATGGCTGCAGTATCTGTGGAGGGAAGCATCAGCAGCGCAATTGTTACAATGCAGCCCAGTCTGGGTCACGATCCGAAACCCAGCAAAACTCGGGCTCGGTCAACACCCAACCATCCCAACAAACTAACCAATCCAATAGCAGACAACAACGTAAAGCCCCTCAAAAATGAGCCTTTACCTACCCCTATTGTTATTGACAGGTTCTTAACTTACCTACGGGGTTATGACAAATCAAAACTAAATTTTCTTCAAGATGGTTTTAAACAAGGTTTTAGGTTGCAATATGAAGGGCCTCGCATATTTCGTGATTCCAGAAATCTTAAGTCTGCTTTAGATAACATGCAAATTCTAAAAGATAAGATTCAAAAGGAGATTTATCATGGGCGTTGTTTTGGACCTTACCATACACCACCTTTTACTAATTTGCAAATCTCTCCACTTGGTTTAGTTCCCAAAAAAGAACCTAATGAGTTCAGAGTTATACATCACCTGTCCTTTCCAGAAGGTTCCTCTATCAATGATGGCATCGCCCCGGAAAATTCCACGGTTGTTTATCAGACTATCGATCAAGCAATTCAATTAATTAAACATTATGGTCCAAATTCATTTCTGGCAAAGACTGATATTGAATCAGCATTTCGTTTAATTCCGATTCATCCGGATGACTACGAACTCTTGGGTTTTAAAATTGATGACAAATTTTATTTTGACCGTGTCCTGCCAATGGGTTGTTCTATTTCATGTCGTTTGTTTGAAGCATTCAGCTCAGCCATTCATTGGATTTTGGAACATAAATTTCAAGTTTCTGGAGTTGTGCATGTTTTGGATGATTTTTTATTCGTAGGCCCCCCTGACTCTCGCAAATGTTTGGATGATTTAAACAATTTCCTGTCTTTTTGTTCCGACACTTCTATTCCCATAAAGCAAAGTAAAACTGAACTACCCACAACAGTTCTGACTTTTCTTGGCATAGAGTTAGACAGTAAGGCTATGGTGGCCAGACTTCCATTGGATAAAGTTGAAAAAATGCGAGCGCTTCTGGATTCATTTTCCAGACGCCAAAAAGTCACCCTGAAAGAACTTCAGTCCCTTATAGGTTTGCTTAATTTTGCTTGTCGTGTTATTTCACCTGGGCGCACCTTTTTACGTCGTCTGATTGATCTTACCTGTGGTTTAACAAAACCCTATCACCATAAACGACTTAATAAGGAGGCTAGATGTGACTTAGCTGCATGGAAAATCTTTTTAGACTCGTTTAATGGGACATTTATGTTTCTGTCTGACCGTTGGGAAACTTCAGAACAATTACGGTTTTATACTGATGCAAGTAATTTAGGTTATGGCGGTTTCTTTCAAACGTCATGGATGTATGGCGAGTGGCCATTACACTGGCAATCTTTCCATATTACAGTTAAAGAATTCTTTGCTATAATAGTTGCATTAGAGCTCTGGGGTCCATCACTTACTAACAGATGTATCATCTTTTATTGTGACAACCATGCTGTTGTGGACATAATTAACAAACAAACCAGTAAAGATAAAACTCTAATGAAGTTAGTTAGGCGTTTTGTGGTCACAACCTTAAAACTCAATATTTTGTTTACCGCGCGTCACATCCCAGGCAAAAGTAACATCTTAAGTGACCATCTGTCTCGTTTGCAGGTGGACTCTTTTCACCAGCTGGCCCCTTACATGGACACAGATCCAACGCCAATACCAGTCCAACTCATGCAACTCTGACCGATACTATTCATTCGCTTTTGTTACATGCTACATCGCCGGCGACATCCCGTACTTACTCGAGAGCGTACAATCTGCTATGTCAATTCGTCAGATCTACTTTTATTGGTACACCGGTTTTGCCTACCACCTACAATACTTTGGCCTTTTTTATCGCTCATTTGTACAGGCAAAATTTGGCATCATCTACCATTTCCACATATGTTGCAGCCATTAGTTACATTAACAAAATCGCTGGTTATGCTGACCCTTCCCAATCATTCCTGATAAAGAAATTGCTCAGTTCGGTTCAGCGAGGTAATTACCAGGTAGACAATCGTTTACCTATAACACCAGAGATACTTACAAAGCTAGTAACGTCTTTGCAGTATACCACGCAATCCCCTTACCAATATCATCTTTTGAAAGCCATGTACTTGTTGGCTTTCCATGCCTTTTTAAGGGTTGGGGAAATGACCCTCAATAAAGCTGTTTCCAATGTTTTACAGTTTGAGGATCTGCAGTTAATCAAGGATTCCTCCGGGTTCTTGTGTCGCTTAGAATTAACGTTTCGTTCTTTCAAAGGACATTATAATATTCGACCTATTACTTTGTCCATCGCTGCCTCTAGACAACCTGCGGTCACCTGCCCAGTGTCGGCCCTGCAACAATATTTACAAAATAGGGGTCAGCAACCAGGCCCATTATTTTGTTTTCCTCCTGCTAAGGCTGTGCCATATGCATACTTCAGCGAATGTCTGAAACATTCTCTTAGTTGGGCTTTATATCTTATTTGACTGCATTTGATCATGTACAATGTACAAATATTTTTTCTTACTAACTTTGATTGTGTTTGATCATGTTCATAACTTGCTTTATGTCTTATTTTACAGTAATTTTGATCATGTTCATAACTTGCTTTATATCATATTTGACTGTATTTGATCATGTTCATAAATTGCTTTATATCTTATTTGACTGCATTTGATCATGTACAATGTACAAATATTTTTTCTTACTAACTTTGATTGTATTTGATCATGTTCATAACTTGCTTTATATCTTATTTTACAGTAAATTTGATCGTGTTCATAACTTGCTTTATATCTTATTTTACAGTAAATTTGATCATGTTCATAACTTGCTTTATATCATATTTGACTGCATTTGATCATGTTCATAACTTGCTTTATATCTTATTTGACTGTATTTGATCATGTACAATGTACATATAATTTGGTAATTTTTGGTTTGGGCAACACCCTCAATATTTGTCTGTATCCGCCTCTGAGAGACGTACAAAATGTATATACTACTGGCTTTATATGTCCCTGACATGGCACAGAATTAATTTGTTAAAATTTGTACACTTTGTATTGTCATGGACTTTAGATAGCAGGAATTGATTGATTGATTGATTGATAGGTTTTACGTCCGCTTCACTACCGAGTAGTTCAGTTATCCAGCAGACGAAGAAAAGGCGGGAAAATGAGTAGAAGGGATAAAGTATGGAGTGAAGGGATACAGTATGGAGTGAAGGGATAGAGGAGGGAGACAGAGAAGATAGCAGGGATTGGCAACACCTAATGGCGCACCGAACCGTGACGGCATGTGTTCGCTGGAGCAAATTTACCTGTACGGCGCTTGTGTGCTATCTCACAGACCGGTTTCCGGTATCGATAACCACGTTGTTTACCTAGGTAACGAGGGACTGATGTGGTGACACTGGTTCGACAGCTACACGCGATGATGTGCTAAACTGATATGGTCACAGCACATAAACCATACATGTACTGTGACATATATCAGTATAGCATAACGTTATGTGCATTAGACATTTGTAACGAAACCCCTGTGGGGAACTGACTTAAATGGTAAACTGTTAACAACAATGTGTCATGAAACATCATTTTTAATTTTTAAACCATTTATAAGAAAATACAGAACATCAGCTGACCTCATTCCTATTCATGTTATTCTCAAGATTTTGAGATTTTCAATAGGTCATTTTTATATAAGTTTATCAAAAATAGAACATTTTTATAAGTTTATATTTCTAGGCAACAATTAACGACATTTTTCAAACCTGAATTCCAGCATCTTGGTTCCACATGTATATCCTTTGACGTCATTAATATTGTGATACAGAAATATATTCTTGATTTCTGTGACATGATTTCATTTTGATCTGATAACATCACAGCAAGTCACATTACAGTTCGGAGTTCCTACACAAAAATGGATATGGTTGAATTCTAATGAATTAATCGAATTAAATGTCAATCATTAGCAAGTATTTGTATATCATATGCATATGAACAAAATAGTTCATTGAAATTTTGAATTTCATTTAATCATATTCCAATTTCGCATTTTGTAAATATTCAATGACTATTGAGAAAGTTTTGACTCCATGAAATGAGCTCTGATTCTCAATTAGAAAGGACATGTCTATTTGATATGTTTAATATCTTTGCTGTAACCAACACATTAAACATTGTAGTATTTTTGACATAACAATTATGTTTGAGAAATATTGGAGGAGGATTTTGTTTGTGACAGAGATTGTTTAATGTTAACGGAATGCATTATTGAATTTGATATACAGTTTGGTGTGGTAGCCATATTGGAATGACCTTAAGGTCCATAGGCCCCTTAGTAGGCCTTACTGAAGAGCTTCTGTGTCAATAAATGAATAAGGTAAAATCTGTGTTAAGAATGACATGAAGGGCAAATATTTTGTTAAATTTGGAAAATTGATATGCCAAACTAATAAAATGGGTCAAAAATGAATTATTTCTATGCGTAATAACTAACTAACTTTGGAAAGTAAAAGTCAATATTTGGAGTTGGCGAAACACATGCCAACAAAAAATCTAACAAAACAACCATATCTAGTTAAAAACATATACTTAGATCAATGTTAAATACAGACACCACATTGGGGACTCCTAACCAGAAACTGACTTATTTTTACTGGAACTTCAAGTAAAAAACATTTTATCCGCAGAGACTCGTGATCTCATGGGCGCCGCCATATTGTTTTCACCGGTTGGTGATGGTACGTTCATATGTATGCTTATATTGTCATCACCGATGAAGCGATCACTATAAACATGCCGTAAATTGTTTAAGGAGTGATTCATAAACATGTACGCCGCAATCTGCAGTTCAAAACCTCCTTGAATTTCTTCACAATCTTGAAATTAGGACGGTCTATGGTCGATGAGTACTTTTCATCACGCCAATGCGTACGAAGATATCAGCGAGCTTTTTAAAAAAACAAAAGGCATATTTAGTCCTGTCGTTATGTAATAATTGTTGGCAAAATAATAATTACAAGTTCGAAAATAAATTTTTATTTCCTTATGCGCAGCTACTTCCGGAGTGCTATCTGGCGGTTGTTGGGCGCTACCAGACGGGATGGCAATGGTTTTTAGTGCCGATAGAATGATCCGTACCATGTAACAGGTAAGTATTTGCTTGGTGTGTATTGCAAATGTACTAATGCAGCGCGGTAAGTATTGTGATCATCCATCGTAACTGTAAGATTTGCAATGCAATGCTTTATTGGTGTTATATCGACAAACGACGAACGGTAAACAAATCCAAACATCTGGGTAAAAAAATAAATAAAAAACAACAACATATTTTTTGTTGTTTTACCTACATTCAGCATGGATATTTTTTTTATTACTATATGTTAACACCCCACCGGTTATGTTTCATTGTTGTCTCAAAAGTTTATTCCGACTTGAACGTCTGGTCGAATTGTACGGAAGCACATGGCTGAAGGTTTGGTAAAGGTGGAAAGCTTTTCAGTGAAATTCCAAACAACACTTACAATTAAGGAGGAGACTATACCATAACGTGGAAAAGGGTAAAGTTTGCTATCAATTTGGCCTAGGCGGTGGCAGGCACAGGAATAGAAGGAAAGGTGGAAGTGGTGAAATCAAAGCGAAGGGTAGGCTAGTTTATCGGTATGAAAGCAGGAGGAAAGGTTGTAAGGTAAAAATGAAAAGGAGAACAGTAGTAAATACACCATCGATTGATCCTGGTAATATAAGTGAAAGTTATCGGATGACACGAAGCTACAAAGAGGGTTTGAGGTTTAAATTTTCTAAGAATAAAGAGTGCCATAATTCCTATCAAATAAGAAATTTTGACCAACTGCACAATCATGTCTCTTATCTCACCATACATGCATGTCATTGTGAAAAGGCGTTGGATTTGGCAGCTGATGGACAATCCCCAATTACGCCTGTTTCTGGCATATCAGCGTACGACCTGGCATCAATTACATCTGCCAATTGTAAAGGACGTGTTTGGTTTTTTTTTCCCTGGAAACAAGTAAAAAGTTGAATACGGACAATAGTCGCCATTACGATATCAATGTACGTGCTGTTTGGGGAAGCATGGCCACTGGGAATGGTTCAAAACAAGTATTTGAATTTTGGTGTTGCAAAAATTTTGAGAGTCCACTATATCTGTTGGTATTGAATGGGAATCCTCAAAATTAGCAAATTTCTACAAAATTCAGTGAATCAAAACATAGAAATAAGTCTAGATTTAATTACATAGATGATGGATTTGAAATTGATGTCATTTTGTTTGTAACTGACATAGTGAATTTATGTGAAAAACAAAGAGCACTGAAACTGAATGTTAAATTTCAGTGCAGTGGGAAAAAGCAATTGTTATAATATGATACCTAGTTTACCAAATGCTGAAAATAGCATAAACAATTTTGTTGGACAAGTCTTAACAAATAATTCTTGATTTCTTTCAGTATTCCAGCAATGCAGACACAAAACATGGACAAACAACTAGACGGAAAAGAAAGAGCCAAACCTCCACATCAGAGTCCGATAGCGAACATAATGTAGTATTGCAGGACATCACATCAACTCATCCACTTTTCAGTGAAAGGTAATTTTCAAACTCAGTTTTGTACCTCTTCGAGTAAGCGCAGTAGATTTATCTGTTATATACAATGTAATTCCATATATTTTCTGGTATTAAATTAGAAATCCCAACCTAATCATATCTGTTCCTGTTAAATATATTTTCCTGTTATATAATAAATAATTTGTATAATTTCATCGGACAAATTGCCTATGCAATTAGGAGGAATAGACAATTGCATAATTCATTAATAAAGATTAAGGCATAGTTCGCCATTTTCTAACAAAAGTATGCAATTACATGTATCAATATGAACAATTAAATGAAAATGAAATTTCGATTTTTTAATATTTATAAACCATGACTGTGATGTTTACTGTCAGACAATGTAAGTGCTGAAAGTCCTGTTAATTGGTCGCTTACAGTTTGAATATTCTAATGATATCTTGACAAAATAACTATTACAGAATTTATTTCAATGTTTTAATTTTTTAGTCACAATCTATGTGAAAAGCAGACACCAGAGGATACGACAGCATCAGGTTCTACCACCACCACCACCACCACCACACCACCACCAACACCACCACCACCACCACCACCACCACCACCAACACTACCACCACCACCACCCCCACCACCACCCCCCCACCAACAACACCACCACCACCACCAACACTACCACCACCACCACCCCCACCACCTCCACCACCACACCACCACCACCACCACCACCACCACCACCACCCCACCACCAACACCACCACCAACACCACCACCACCACCGCCACCAACACCACCACCACCACCAAGACAGCCGCCTTTGGACATCACATCCCCGTTCGACTAGGTAAAAAACTAGTATTTTATTATTATAATACACGTTGGATCATGATCAACTGTTCAAGCGTTATGTACTTTATAAAGAAAAAAATAATCATAAATCAGGTTACAATATGTAATACAATTCAAATCGACTCGTGCAGTCTCTGTATTGTGACATAACAAATGATTGATGTCACTACACTAGCTACATGAAAATCTTGACCACTAACAACACACAACTACAAGGGACGTGTAACTGAACACACATCATTGAAAAACACCACTCAGATGCATGATGATCAGATTAGATCATCAGGCAGAGCTATACGGAATATGTTTTTCCAATCAGCTGCATAATTCCATTTTTCTCCAATACACCAACAACAGTACGGAAGTTGTGGTGTTGAACTTATATCCATTTTCGGAGTACATTACTATGCCTTTGATAGCAAGACCTCATTAGATTTACTTGGGTACACCGATCCACTGGCCTTCACCCAGCTCTGGCTAATTCCACCTTGCTCCACCAAGATCCACCCTGCTTCACCCTTCATCACCCTGAGCACGATATCAACGGTAAAAACCATGTGGCACACCACCTCTGATGAGTTATACTTGTAAAGAAACCGTTCAAGTATATTATTGCATTTAGTAGAATGTCCATTTGTCACTTGCAGCAGGCTATATAGTCATTGAACCACGCTGACAATGGTTGGTGCTCCCTGAGACCTTAACAGCATCATACTATTGTTTCATAATATAGATCATGGGGACTATAACCCCAGACAGGTACTATATTCTTGTCTCCAGGCAACGCTAACTGTAACGCCACGAATTGACAATTATGACATCAATTGCGACACCATTATTGAATTGTGTTGGCAGAGGTCAGTATAGATAACAGAACATAAGTTGGATTATAATGAAGTGCCTAGTGGACTTTTAAATCCCATTATCATGAGATGTACTAAAATACATTAGTACCTTTTCCTTTGGGAACAGTGCTAGTAAAGTATTGCTCCAAGGAATATAGCAGGACTGTCCCCTTAGGAAAAGACACTAATGTATAAATGGTATATTGTTAATTTTTATTATAAACTATATATGTTACTTAATTTTAAAAATAGTATGGCAATACAATAGAAAGTCTATCTTCAGGTAATTATTACCGATGCTCTAAATCAGATACTTTAGAAAAGTTATAAGGTCTAACACACAAAAGATATGCATGTGGTATCACTAACTCATATTTTTTTTGGTGGCCGTGATGTTTTTAAAGGCCTTTTCAAGGAAGGTTAATTAAACTCACCACTTTTATATTCACCATAATAAAGACTATAACATATTTAAGAAATAAATACAAACCCATTTATTTCTTAAATATAGATTAAGACGCGTAAGTGTGCTTATTTTAAGTAAATCCTTTGGCTAAGATGATGGACTCAGTACAAAATGTAAGGAACACATGCTTTATGTTTAATTGTAGATGGTATGAATAGTAAATATTGTTAAAATTTTGCAGAAGTAGACAGAGGTTGGACACAGAATACACCATGAGTTGGTTACATACAAAGAAGACAACACCGAATGGTATAGTGGTAGTGTCTTGTCCTTACTACATGGAGTAGATGGTGAGCATTCAGCTGTTTATGAAATTATATACAATTATGATGACGAAGCATACGAAATTGACCACTTGATTGAGGATTACTAGAATGAGAGTGTAAAGTTTTTGGATTTATAAGGTAAGTTTATGGTTTGGTAATCTGCATGGTAAAGAAAATACAACAAAATTTGCAATAAATTACCATCTTGATATAAAAATTGACGTTTATTTAAATTTAACTGTAATTGTAGTTTGCATGATTTGGTCACCATACTTTTCAAAAAAAGTAGTCCCAACCACTGAAAATGGCTTCCTTGTTTTGCAAATGCCAAATTTGATTTTAAAATGATTAAATATTATTAGTTTAATTAACATTAATTCTGCCTAGCATTATCTTTTATAGATATTATATTTTCATTTTATCTGTATCTTTCACAGATTGAGGAATTCATACATTTTGTGGATTTCTTGATAGTGATACTACACTTACAAGGTACGCAACAGTTCGTTTTAGTAAGCAGCATAAAGGCACCTTCATAATAAGAAACATCCTTTTCTCCTGGTCATTTTGATATATCATATGTATATGTTATATACATAAAAATGACATTGTGACACTTTCCAATGTTACCTTCAAAAAGGGGGTTATGATAACTGTTTCTAGAGCATTTTTTACATGTAAATTTAGCACCACGACATCTCTGTGTACTACGATGTCACGGCTGAATGCATTTTTGATGAGTGGCAAGATCGGGTATATGGAACTTTTTGTGTTTTGACAAAATGGTTCACCTGTCAACACAACGACTCCGTCTGATATCAAATCGCCAATTATCAAATTATAGCTACATTGTCTAGTTCCGAGGGGAGCTCTATGGAGAACATTAGGGTAAGTTAGGGTCGGGAAAAGGGTTGTTCTAATTGGATAAGAGTAGATAAATGTCGTGAAGTGATGCGAGGCAAAAACGAGACATGGATGTGTTTTTACATTGGACGCAGCTGAGATATATTTAACGGCTTTCTTTTGTAGCTACCAGAGCAGTTAATTATCTTGCACTCTGATCGTGACGACAATTTGCCTATAATTATATATGTGTCACCGACTTAATTTGTTCTGGTATGTGAATATATTGACATTTTAACCAACAAATGATTTTTACTGAGAATTATCACGGAATAATTGTCCACCTCTTGTATCAGTGCACAGAACCGTGACGGTCTGTGAACCTCTGGCTGGAGCCAATTTTCCTGTACTGCGCTTGCGTGGTATCTCACAGACCGGGTGCCGGTATCGATAACCACGTTGTTTACCTAGGTGACGATAGACCGAGAGTGTGACACTGATTTGACAGAGTAATAACACAGTGCAATCATCGTGGCTAAAACTTAATAAAATGAATGCATACACGCAATGATGTCAGATTGTTTTATTCCTTGTGTAAGACACATCGGAGAGTAGATATACAAATAGTACAGTATATTACAAAGTTACAATGATACATGTATACAATAATAGTCAAACGCAATTTTATCTGTTTATGTCAAGCAGCATCAGGTAAGTATCTTATCGGATGATACATCATTGTCAAATATGACTGACGTTTTATCCCGTGATAGTTATTTAGATTTAGACTTTTTAATGAAAGAATTTACTGATAATGATTGTAAAACTTAATATTTCGGAGGTGATAAATGACTTCTCTGGCTATAGGCAGCTATATTTCGAGGGCATACACAGCACGCTAGAAGCAAATGTATTATAGGTCACAGCACAGGTATGTTTATGTGGACTGTGACCTATATCAGTATGGCATAACGTTCTGTGTATTAAATAACGAAACTCCTGTGGGAGAAGTGACTTAAAGGGTAAACGTTTAACAATAATATTACATCATTTTAAGTTTCAAACCATTTATAAGAAAAATACAGAAACATCAGCTGACCACATTTGTATGTTATTCTCGAAATTTTGAGATGGGTCATTTAATATAATTATGTACCTAAAAAAAGAATAGTTTTATAAGTTTATATTTCTAGGCAACAATTAAAGGCATTTTTCAAACCTGAATTCCACCATCTTGGCTCCACATGTATATCCTTTGTCGTCATTGATATAGTTTATACAGAAATATATTCTTGATTTCTGTGACATGATTTCAGTTAAATCTGATAACATCACAGCAGTTACATTACAGCCCGGAGCTAATTCTAATGAATTAATTGAATTAAATGTCAATCACTATCAAATATATGTAAATCAAACATATACACATTTTGGTGCAACTTATTCGCAATTATTCCACATGGTGCATTTTAGCAGCTTCTTTTTTCTTCTTTATGTATTCTGCGTTAAAAAATGTGACATAAACTTCTGTCCCAGCACTATGAATCAGGCTTAAAATAAAAATGTTTGTCTAAACCAGACTTTACCAAAAATGGACAAGTCAGTTAATTGAAATTTTGAATTTCATTCAATCATGTTTCAATTCAGAATTTGTCAATATTTAATGACTATTGAGAAATGATTGACTCCATAAAATGAGCGTTGGTTCTTCGAAAGGACATGTCTATTTGATATTTTAAAATGTCTTTGCTGTAACCAAAATATTACACATTGTAGTATCGTTTTTCTGGTCACAGAAACTATACAGCAAGTCCAAGGTATTCTAATTATTAGGCACCATTATGATTTAAATTTGAATTCTATCTTTTTCAGCTAACCAAAATGAAACCTGCTGTTCCAGGGACAGCTCCAGCACCAGTGTTCCTGTTGACAGCACCACTAGCTCAGATCTGTTGTTCTACAGGTACCAAGCCCACTCGTTAAAGCTATTATGTTGTGAGCAACAATTTTCAGCATCGCTTAAATCATCAATATATTCCTAAAAGATTGATGATATTCAACATATTTGGAAGAAGTGCTTAAGCTTTTTGTGACTTTACCCCAAAGAACTCTTGTTTTGGTAACTTTTTATTTTTGTGTTTTTCAAGACATTTTTTCTTTAACTGATTTAGATGTGTTGGCTGTGTTAGAAAGAGAACAATTATTAAAGAAACTACATCCAGTTCGAATAAGTTCTGAGCTTAAAACACAGTATACACTTGTATACAGATTAAAGGTTGCGGTTCACATATATGCAATTGATTATTATCTTTAAAAATTGATATGTTATCAGTTTTGTTACTCAATAGTATCATTACTATTTATGTGAGAAAGTTGGAACAATTTTCATATAAATCACACTTAAGATAGAACTAAGAGCCTGCAACATATGCTTTTGCTGTAGGTTAACAAAATAAAGAAATTCACTTTAACTAATTAATTATTTCATTAGTGTTAACTAAGTTATATATACTTCGTGAAATTAGGCAAGCACATGTAATATTTTCACATAATTTGAGATTTTATTATCCATTGTGTAATAATAAAGTTCATATGCTTGATTTTGTATGATATACACACAATGAACAGGGCTAAGTTGAACCATTTCATAAGTCAAATAACATTTTCCTTCAGGTTTGGAGGGTCAAAATCATATCATATTGACATGTTCATTCAAATTAATCAAAGATTCTACAGATGTTATTTTGGAGAGACAAAAAAATACTTATCGAGGATCAACTGAAAGCCCTGCAGTAAGTGAATGGATGTTGTGTGTTTACAACTGAATAAAAACTTTAAAAGGAAAAATAGCTGTTTTTTATTACTCACAGGTGACCTATGTAACAAGCTTGAGTGATGATATACAATTTGTATTATAATTCAATGTTAACTCTGATAAAAATGAACTGGTTATTTGATTTAAAAGTTAATTCTTCTGGTGTGGAATTTTGAATTTAACTTGTAAGGCTTTGAAGCATATTAATTTGCATACGTCTGATGAAACATTCTTCTGCTGTTGATTTGTGTTAAGGTTTTGACAGTCTGGACCCTTTTTTCTACTTTAGCATGCTGAAATTAGAAAAGATACATCAATCAAGTCAGATGGACAAATTCCATGTCAAATTTGGGAATCAAACCACAGCTGTCCTGTTCAATATCTGCCAATTGGCGTGTACATTTTGATTTGAAAATGTCCACCCATGTGTGGAAGTGGGATGTACCATGTAAAGACTAACTGTCAATCAGCCTCATTATCACCCCTGTGTACATGTGTATCTGCATGGGCACCTTTTATAATTGGAAAATATCTGTATTGTTTGCAAATTAAGACAAAGAATGGATGTT
Source organism: Mizuhopecten yessoensis (assembly GCF_002113885.1). Lineage (NCBI taxonomy): Eukaryota > Metazoa > Mollusca > Bivalvia > Pectinida > Pectinidae > Mizuhopecten > Mizuhopecten yessoensis. Next base: position 154,565 of record NW_018406628.1, read on the forward strand.
ACAGTTGTCTGACATACTTCTTACTCAATTGTTCACATTCATCACTGTTATTATTTATTTTTTCTGACAGCCATGCATAAATTTAGACAGAACTACAATTTATTTTGTGTGGTCACACAGGATTATATAATTATCTTACATTAAAATCCATGGCGTAGGACATGTATAGGTATACATTTTAAGTCACGGAATTAGCCATTTGCTCTCTAAATCTGTCTTTCAATCAAAGAGACTTTTGAAAAAGCTCCAGCTTAAATTAATCAACTCAATAAGCCTAGCCATATAACTTTTAATATCCCTTCACCAACACTTTCGCAATACAACTTTGGCTGTAATTATATGTTAATAGAGAATTCTTTATCTATTAAAATATATTTTCCAGTGGATATTTCCCTAGCCTAGTGAATCAGTACGTAGAAAACTATGAAAACAATTTAACACTGGCCTTGTTATTCACCAATTTGAAAAAATAATCATTTAATCAAAGTAGACAATTCATCATTAGGAATAATAGGGATTTGTCAACAAGCAGATAGGCCTTTGATTTTGGGCATTCATGTATATGGCGGCCATTATTAAAAACACACTGATTAACAACCGTTTTCAGAACACATATACTACAAAATCAGAGATATGGGTTCACTAAAAAACACATGTTGCGATCGAACACATATCAAAAGGCAATTATGGTTAGTCCGTATGTCAAAATAATCTATTTATAGGCAAGAAAACTCACAAACGGAGGGTAAATGTAAAACAATGAGGAAAGTGAAATCACGTGCTATTGCATCACGATGAATGTTGCTCGATATTCAGTGTCGTAAAAATACACTTTCTAGATCGTCAGTGCGATTGAAATCGTTTTGTGTATTTGATAATATACCAGATTGTAATTATGTTAACAAATTATTACATATTTACGATCAATTACCGAGAATTACAGGCAATCATGAACCCACCCGCGATCGGTACTCTAAGGCAAAATTGCGGCCATTATTAAAAGCACACTGATTAACAACTTTTTTCAGATTACTAATACTAATTACGATCGCGGCGTGGCACATGTGTGTATTATAATGAAAAGTGAAGAAAGCGTCGCCAGATAATATCGTTAAGATTACTCGCTAAAGAAAGCGACATCAGAGGATATATTATTAATTAGACTTTTATTGATATATATTCCAAAATTCAGCTGGATATTTGAAAAAATGACCGAGTTATGATTAATTAATTAATCAATTTACGATCGGCGGCTTGGCATACGTGTGTGAATAGAACACTACAGAACGTAAAGCGTCTTCAGACAATATCTTTTAATATACTAGCGGAAAAAAGAAACTTTGCATGCCTAAAATGTGTAATAAAAATAAATGTGTATGACGTAGAACAACAAGGTTTTCAGGGACAATTTATTTGTTATTGATTAACAGTTGCATTCCTTTTTCCACGTTATGGAATCAATAAGTTCCGCTCAGGTGTGACGCAAACACAGCAGGGGTCAATACTGAGTTCACAAAGTTAATACCTCGTATGTCCATCATTTGCCTGAATGCAAACGTGGCAGCGTTGACGCATGGAGCCTATCAGACGGTTAAAAAATGCTTGCGGGATGGCACTCCAGATCTGTACCAACGCTGCAGTCAAATCAGCGAACGTCACCGGTTGAATTGGTAATGCCCGTAATCTGCGCTTCATTTCATCCCAGACGTGTCTAATGGGCGACAGATCGCGGGATACAGCAAGCCAGGGCAACATGTCAACGTTCTGCTGGGCCAGAAAGTCCATAGCGACACGAGCTGTGTGTGGCCTGGCGTTGTCCTGCTGTAGCGTAATGTGACGTTGCTGTCCTTGCACGAATTGAACGACGTGGGTCCGGAGGATCTCGTCACGGTAACGTAGCGCGTTCAAATTCCCGTTAACAACCACTAGAGGCGTTCTCCCGTTGGCTGTGATGCCGCCCCAAATCATAATGATGCCTCCGCCGAAAGAACGTCGGTGTACCACACACGCGTCACGGAAACGTTCTCCAACGCAACGATACACTCTGGAACGGCCGTCACTATTATCCAGGTGGACTCGCGTCTCGTCCGTAAACAAAATGCCTGCCCAATCCCGTCGAGTAAATCGCAGATGCCTTCTGCAACAGTCCAGACGTGCTACACGATGACGTGGCAGAAGAACTGGACATCCCTCTACAAAGAGTGTATAACTTGCTCTGACGCATGTCCGGTGTGCAATTAAAACCCCTAAGGCGTATATACAATTAAAAACCGATACGAACTCTTAAGTTGGCCACACACTGCGGGACGGTCAGCTGATAATCTGATCAGCTCTAGTATTCTGATTAGCTGATCCCAAAAGGCATGAGTCTTGCTCAGCTGGCAAGATGCTCCATTGGCGTATGGTAAGGGGGGNGGGGGGGGGGGTGTAACGCTTGGATCTTGTATAGCATCGACATCCTGCTGCGCGATCTCCGGACTTGCAGGGTGTCCCAACCCAGTTCTCTGACCATTCCGGTCACGCTTCGAGGAGTACCGTCAAAATAATTGTTGGCCACGAACCGTGCTGTTCTTGTTCTTCTTTGGACTCCGAATAGGGGTCCTCCCCACACTGTTGAACCATACTTAACTAATTGTCTTATTACGGTCTGGTATGCTGACGCCTCGACAATCTGTTTGCATCCTGTCATATTCCTTCTAAGTACTCGCACGGACCTGTTGGCCTTGCTTTTGATGCTACTCACATGCAAGTCCCATCTTAGGTGTTGGTCGATGTTCACGCCAAAGTATTTGCTGCTGTTGATGATCTCAAGGGTGTGGCCATGCAGGGTGTACATTGTCTCCAGTGGTTTCTTCCTCCTGTTGGTGATATGTATAATAGTACATATTTCTGGGTGAAAATCCTTCTTTCATTGCTGTTCACAGTTCTGCAGTTTGTCCAGATATTGTGTAAGTTTTAACGAATATTGGGTGTACCTAATTTTCCTGATTAATACAATTTAGCCACGGTATCTGTAGAGATGCTATGCGGTACAGTTAAGTCATTTATAAAGGTAAGACACAAAGGAAGTACAATAACTGTCCACTGTGGGACTCAAGAACGTAAAGTCACAGTAGATGATGTTTTGCCGTCACTCGCTGGGTCTGAATTTTAGTTAGTATATATTTTTTCATGGGTGTAAGTGTCCATTGACGGCATGATGTAAATTTGCATAGTACATCGTACGTGTAAACGTCCCTTACTTGACAATAGTGTGTCTCCTCCAGATCTTGTTCGTAGATGTACTTCTAGAAGATTTCTTTTAGATGTGTACGCGTCCCATGACTGGATGATGCAAGTGTTCATTGTATATCGTAAGTGTAAGCGACTAAACGTCCTTTAATGGCCTCAGCTGTTGATATGACGTTAAACCCTTTATAACCAACCAACCCTTGACAACAATGTGTCCCCTCCAGATCCTTTTCGTAGATGTAAGCTGTCCATGACGTACGGTGTAAATGTCCCCAGTAGATTTTTTGAAGAGGTGTAAGCGTCCATTGACGGTATGAAAAGTATTCCCTCTACATACATACCGGTGTTTGTGTGTCTACAGTATATCTGAGTAGTAGCGTCTTGTGAGACGGGATCGTTTTAATCGTCATCGGACAGTTAGAACTTCTATATGCATGTACTCGCCCACATAGGCATTCCCGGGATCCCTATTTACGACTAATTTATTGAGCGGTCGCCATTGTATGTCCAGCCGACGACAACCCGCCACGGAGCCACCGGCGGCCGTGAATAGGACTCAATTAAAATCAACAGACCGGAACCACCTGTTTTTTGTATACATTTATGGTGAAAATACTGTATCACAGTTTTTTGTTTGATACAATCGGCATGTTTTGTGGGGTTGATAATGGCATTTTTTTCGTGTCAGGTACAGCAATCATCGTATCGGGCTCAAGCGGCCCAACAAGTTGACATCTTATATTACTCGGTAACGCCGACGTCTTACACCTTACGGGAGGCGAAAACCACTCGCTAAATTCCGTGTGTATTTGTTAGGTTTTACGTTCACAGAGTCCTCCAGTTATTCTACGTGGCAAATTAATATCAATATACAGGCTGTGCGATGAGCATGCCCGTCTAATAACTGAGAGACCAATTAAGCAATTGTAATTTTAGAGGCTCACATTTTCATTAATCTTAGCGACGGTATCGGCCGGTGATAGAAAGTGCTCATGTCGACATTACAGTGCTAATCACACTAAAGTGCTTCATTTAAGCTAAACGGAACTGGGAAACAGACCTTAGTTTTGTTTAAGCTAAACGGAACTTGGAACCAGACCCTAGTTTTGTTTAAGATAAACGGAACTGGGAAACAGACCCTAGTTTTTGTTTAAGCTAAACGGAACTGGGTACCAGACCCTAGTTTTGTTTAAGATAAACGGAACTGGGAACCAGACCCTAGTTTTGTTTAAGCTAAACGGAATTGGGAACCAGACCCTAGTTTTGTTTAAGATAAACAGAACTGGGAACCAGACCCTAGTTTTGTTTAAGATAAACGGAACTGGGAACCAGACCCTATTTTTGTTTAAGATAAACGGAACTTGGAACCAGACCCTAGTTTTATTTAAGATAAACGGAACTGGGAACCAGACCCTTGTTTTGTTTAAGATAAACGGAACTGGGAACCAGACCCTAGTTTTGTTTAAGATAAACGGAACTGAGATCCAAACTCAAATTACGTTTTTTCTTAAACGGAACTGGGAACCAGACCCAGATTCCGTATAATAAAAGTGTATGTTTTTCTTTTGTAGATCGTTCCCTGTCTACAGGGCGCATAGTTTTATGTGAATCCAATATATGAACCGAACCCACAACCTTTCAGACAAAAGTGAACTTTACTTTGTAATAGCCTCTTTTAAGGAATTGGTTTTATACGGAACTGAACTCCAAACGCCAGTTACATTTGTACGTTTTTCTCTTAAACGGAATTGAGAACCAGACCCCAGTTCCATATAGTAAACATATAAGTTTTTTGTAATTCTTTCCCTGTCTACCTCGCAAAACAGAAAGTCAAAGGCGCATAGTTATATCTGAATTCAGTACAGGAATCGAATCATTAACCTTTCAGACGAAAATTAAGACTTACATAGCCTCTATAAAGGAATTGGTCTTATACGGAATTGAGATCTAAACTCAAGTTACGTTTTCTCTTAAACGGAACTGGAAACACGACCCCAGTTCCGTATAGTAAACGTATAAGTGTTTTTTTTAAATCGTTTTCTGTCTACTTCGCAAAACAGAAAGTCCAAGGTGCATAGATATATTTGAATGCAGAACAGGAATCGAACCCACTACCTTTCAGACGAAAAATAAGACTAGCATAGCCTCTATTAAGGAATCGGTCTTATACGTAACTGAGACCCAAACTCAAGTTACGTTTTCTCTTAAACGGAACTTTGAACCAGACCCCAGTTCCGTATAGCAAACGTGTATGTTTTTTAAATTCTTTTCCTGCCTACCTCGCAAAACGCGATTCCGTTCCGAAACAGCATAGAAATATCCTAATCCACATCTTTAGCTTTACCACGTTTAATTAAGTCGTTATAACGCGATACTGAGTCGTTATAACGAGATACTGAGTCGTTAAAACGAGATACTAAGCCGTTATAACGAAATAAATTGGTTGTTATAACGAGATACTAAATCGTTGATATGAAATAGGCACTGCCTCTAAGCGAGCGCGCATAGTTCAGTAACCTTTGTGATTATAGTGTAGATCTCGGGCGCCCCAGCGAAGAACTTTAAGGTAACAAAACGAACAGAATCCCTCCTTTGGACATATTCTTCCATGAAAATGAAATGAATGGTAGTTTAAATAATTTGTATTTTAATTAAGATATTCTATGTAGGCCTTTTTGTTGTTACTAATTTATTATCATTTTAAAACCTTTGTCAATATAACGCCTGATCCCTTTAGGGCAAAATTTTCTCAATATAAATGAAAGAATTAGGATCTACTGTGCAAAGAAAATAATTATTAGCAAGGCAAAGTATTGCAAGGCAATGAGCACAGACCCCCAAAGCCACCAGTAAGAATTTCTATGCACAAACAGTACACTTATGTCAGGAAGCATATAGGTCACAGTGCAGTCATAGTGACCTACTTCACTCCGCCATCCCAAGATGTCCTTGTTCACCAAATCTGGTTACTCCAGGTGAAATAGCGAAGAAATTATGCCCCGTACAAATATTTTCAAAACTAAAGGTCAAAGGTCAAGTCATACGTCACAGTGACCTAAATCTTGCACTCTGCACTCCTCCATACCGAAATGTCCTTGGACATCAGATCTGGTTACTCTAAGTAAAATAGTAGAGAAAATATGCCCCGGACCAACCTTTTTTTCAAAAGTTAAGGTCAAAGTCAAAGCAATGGACACAGTTAGGTCAAAGTGACCCTCTCGCACTCTTCACTCTGCCATCCAAAGATGTCCTTGTACACCAAATCTGATTACTCCAGGTGAAATAGTATAGAAGATATGTCCTTGACAAACTTCACGGACAGACGGACGGACGAAATGCAAACCTATATTCCTTCGAGAACCCTTCGGGGACTAAAACAAATAATAAAGAAATGTACTATTTTTCAGTTCATGAAAATCTTCATGTTTGCCTAAATTGCCAAGCCCAATGCCCTAGGCTAGTAAAAGATGTCAATGTTTATTTTGAAGCATAAGTTGGACTTATATTTGTTTTTTTGAAACAACCTTCAAACTATAGTTCACTAATTGCTATGTTATATATAACTCGGCTATGTATGACCCCTGGATAGTAACAGACCTGGGGAAAACTTTGGTAGTTGTCTATGGATTGCCAGTAGGTGTTTTTCATTATAGGACACTGATTTCAACCATTTCAATGTTTTAAGGTCACCATGCTGGTGTGACATGACCCTAGGAGCAATCACAGTTAGTACGAGTGTAGTAATCCTTTCATAACCTACAAAGAGCATGGTAATATCTAAGTACACACAGACAAACAGTAAGGAACTGATGATGTTACAGTATCTCTCATTTACAAGCTTTACCTGGTCTGTGGGTGACATGCAGATTCTAAATCAGAATTAAGTAGTTATGAACGATGATTCTAAATCAATATTCAGTAATTATATATAATTATGGTTCCCATTTTGTAACTCTAAACCAGCATTCAATTTCTCAATATTCCAATATTGGAGAAGCAATGGCTGCAATATCCATTCCTTTTAAACATTTACATTTTAATGTAAGAAAGCATTATATCGTGATAATTTTTTGAACCATAAGCATGATACATTGTGTGTGTACCACTGTACCAGTATCTTCAGAAGCCAGAGGCTGCAATATATATTATAAAAAAGGACCGTTGCAATTACACTGTGGACCTTAGGGAACATTTTATCACCTACTTTGTATCCATGAAGATCCTTTTAATAGTCCGGTAAAAATCACATGCACTTTCTTCCTGTTATGGTCATGGGATTCCGACCAAATTCTTGACAGAAAAATAAACATTGAAATGCATAGAAATTCATTTTTCTTACATTTGTCATTACCCTGTAAGTATATATTGATCCATTGAAATATAAAAAATAAAATAAAATTGCCTGCTTACTGACTAAATCTATTTTTCTCTGGAGTGTTGTCTGAAACACATTTTTTTTAAAATTTTAGCCTAAACATTAAATCTTTCTCAATGACGAATGAATGATCCAGAGGTAGAAAAATATTCGTAAATTTGAAATAGGCCTACAGGATCTTTCCATCTATGAAAAGTATTTGATTCTAGCATCTATGTGCGTGAATAAGAAGACCGTTGAACATTTAGTCAATTTGACCTCTTTTGGGCTCAAACCCCTGGCAGGTTAGATCCACATGTTATTCATGAATTTGGCTTGCATTTGGCCATGGATTTTTTTTTCAAAATTTAACTGAAGTGGTTACTATGACAGACAAAGGGCATTCACAAGAGGTCAACACAAAGACTTTTATAACTAAAAAAACACATTTTCATCAATCATAAATGGAATACTCACTGCCTACCAAGAGTTCGAATATCCTGCACTTGTATGAATGCAGTAAATAACAAATTAACAAGGATACATATATTTATATAAAATGTACCAACTAATGGGAAATGAGTTGTATATAATAAGTTGTTTATATTTATATATGTTTGCAGTATTAACATAATTTCAAGTTGTACTATTATTTCCACCAGAACTTGAACCTGGGTCTCCCACCACAGAGTGGTGAGTGTGATGACCACTACACGATAGAAATATATATAGCACAACTGACCTTTACTTTCAAGATTTTTTTCCGTTTACATTTATTTTCTCCCTCTGCTTTTCTTATCACATTGGAAATTAATATACCGGTATTAACCAAGTTTAAGCCAGGCTCAGAACTACAATTTTCAATGTGTAAAAAATCATTTTGAGTTTTTTTATTCCAAGGTATATACCAGTTAAATAAAAAGATCCTTAATTATCCATTAATATTAATTATGTTTCTGCAATATAATTGTCAAAAATAAGATTGCACACATATACTGGTACATTCAGGTTATTCATGACAAGTTATCACAGTAAATTCTCCCCAGTTGAATCTCTACATTTACTTGTAGTTGACAGGGGAAAACCCTTAAATTCACATAATTATAAGAACCTTCATACAATATGTTTCAATTTTAGGTATCTCATACATTTAGTTATCAAAATGGTAAACCTTATAAAAATTGAGGGTATAGGTTTAAGGATGTGTAAACACCGGATAAAAAGTGTTGTTGTTATTTACTGGTGTGTATAGGTTTATTATTAACCGAAAGTACTAGTATCCTGAAACTGAGCCCCTGTGTGTTATCCATATGACTATGATACACCTATGTACCAAACTTCAGCTAGATATTTGAATATTGACAGAGTTATGATAAATTGAACTTTTACAATTGGTGGCGTGGTACATGTGTGTAAAGAAATCTACAGATCGTGAAGCATCTTCAAACTGTATCTCTAAAATTAATCTAAAATGTAATCGACATCAGAAGATATGTTATTCATATTCATGACTATAACAAACTTTATTGGATGCACAAAACCAATACATCAAAAAGTTAAAAGCTTTTAAGGGTGCGTCAGTTATGAAATTATTTAGATTTGCTCAAGATAATATTAATGATTTCAACTTCTGAAAACAAACCTGACGTGTTCACAGCTGCAAGGCTTTTAAATTACCTCCAATACAATACAGTCAAAACCTGCCACACTACATATTATATAATTTTGTAAATTATACACTTAACTTTCACACCTGTGTATATCTCGATGCGTAAGGCTATGAATGCAAATAACATATTAAAGCAGTGCTCGTCATGAAGTTGTTTACAAACTAACAACTCAATTATGTAAACACCTCATAAACGTGATATTTTTTTTTTAAATATTTATCTTTACTTGATCTCTGAGGAAGTGTTGCATCAATAGTCTTAATGTAGGTGTTTGTGACCAGGTATCTCAATGATCTATGATAAGTGTTTGTAACCAGGTATCTCAGTGGTCTATAGTGAGAGTTTGTAACCCCAGGGATCTCAGTGGTCTATAGTAAGTTTTTGTGTAAAGGTATCTCAGTGAACTATATTTTTTGTGATCAGGTATCTCAGTTGTCCATAGGTAGTGCGTCTGTTACTGTTCGTGACTAGGTACATGTAACTCAGTGAACTATTACCAGTGATTGTGACCAGGTATCTCAGTGGTTTATAGTATAATTAGAGTGTGTGACCAGATATATCAATGACCTGTAAGTAGAGTTTGTGAGTGACCACGTATCTGACTGGATTATACACGTAGTTGAAAATTGACTAAAACGTTACATGTAATCAGGTAATCAATTTTTCATTTTCATATTTAAGAACTGATTATTTCACACGTTTCGAAAAGTGAAACATATAAAAATTAGTCAAAGTTATGGACCCAGGTCTAGTCTAATTCCTTGGTGGATTGACGAATCATATCTACATGTAGCTTATTTTTCCAGATCTCGTGAGTTACATCCCCTTAACACCTTTCGACTCGTAGGTCAGACCATGGAATTAAATTGTTATCTAAGTACGTGCTAGAATTGACCATTTTCAGCCAGTAATTAAACTTGCTTAATTATTCTGTTACCTAATGATTTCATCATGAAAACAACTAAAAAGACGATTGGCAATTTGAAACTCTAAAGTGGTTTTTTTTATGTACACATCTTTTATAATTATTCATATTTTCTATTTTATTTTGAGCACACGGCTTCTCCCCCAGGTTGGCAAGTATGCATTTATCATTTATAACTATATATCATTTGTTTCCAAAAAAAATAAGTGCAATTAACGCCTTTATTAAATACAGATACAATTAAAGGTAGAACAAATATTAGAAATAATAACGTTAATGGTAAAAGACATTGTACATGCAGGGATGTGTAGTCCACTACACATCCCTGGTTCACATGTAAAGGGGACTTATTTATTTCAACAAATTTTATTGGTCAAAAAAATTGAACAATTGGATGAGACAAGAGGCTTAGCCTATATAAGTCTTCTTTTAACCGGTGTAGATGGACAGAAAGCATAAATAAATGACGTGTTTAATTATTGCTATACATTTTACTGTAAGAAACAGCTAGATTTTTTTTTTGCAAATCACATTGAAGGTTTTATTTGATAAAAACTAAAATTTCCCTTAACGTGGGAATGCTGATGACATTTCCCAATTTTTGCCAAATGCCAATGATATTTTCCAAATTCCTGCTCAGGGACCCTTTCCCAAAATAGCTGGCAAAAACCCTGGTAATAATGTTGACTTGCTTGTTATGTTTTGTTATAGTTTCATTTAGAAAATCTTGAGGCTGCTTTGGTCTTGAATATTTTTTTGTTTTATGTTGAAATATTTCAAAATTATAATGTATATATATATTTCCTAAATTTCTTAGACAAGATTTCTCAAAATATTTACAGTGTAGGAAATCTTCTAGCATAGATGTTTAATTAATGAAGTTATAGCCTGGCTAGAAGCTATTAATTACTGTACATACAATGTGACACAGTTGATATTTAAGCTTGCCTTGCAAAAATTGACCATTTTCAGCCAATAAACTTGCTCAATAAACTTATTCTGATTGAGAGAACTCAAAAGATGATTGATGTACACTCAAGTGTTATTTTTACCTAGGGGGCATAAACACGTGACATTTTTTGATGATTATTTATGTTACCACGGAATTAGATTATCTAAGTCCGTGATGTTACGTTAGAAATTTCAAAAGGTTGGCAAATCTGCATTTGTGAAATTGTCATTACCATACATGTATGTCAATATGTATCATCTGCTTTCAAAAACAAAGTGCAATTAACACCTTCGGGGGGGGGGGGGGCATATTGTGACACCGACACGAACCGACAAAGTAGGCGAAGCATAAATTTAAATTATTTACACATTTACGCGCGTACATAGTAACATACCCCAGGCGGCACATCAGCATTGTCGTTGAGACTAGACTTGCACAGGCCTAGCTTTCGTGAAGCTGACGACTGTTTTCTTGATGATAGAGTGACATATTGAAATCAGTAGACCTTAGAGTCAAACATAATACCTGTCTGTGAGAGGTCAATACTGCTAAAATTCGCTCAATAGCTACTCTTGTCGATCAGTAGGCCTTTACCCTCCCGTGTTCTTATTCCTGGCGAAGTTGATCTGTTCCGGTCTTTTCAACCAATCAAAATGTAGCAAATTTTGAAGCCCGCGACTTTCAGACCACAAATATTTTTACTGCTTAACCTGATTCGTCAAACACATCGAAAACTTTAATTTTTAAACCCGTTTTAATGAAGAAACATTTCAAACCATAACAAATACGTTTGCAAAGTTTACGCAAATAAGTTACGATGTGAAACATATTTTCTATTCCCACAGAGATGTTTGAAACGGTGGTTTTTGTAACTTCTGATCTATTTATAACCAATCAGAGCGTCGCAAATTTTAAAGTCCGTTCTGCACGATGTAAAGAAAAAAGATCGCATAGTATTGTAGTTTCGTTTTGTGTTACTATATATAGATTTTTCCTTGAACTATCTATACCACGCATACGATACAAAAAGAGCTCGCTGCGCTCGCTATGAATCTCAAATCAACTTCGATATGTAAGCGTAAACACCTTTATGTTGTGGATGTTACTATCAAGTAAAGGAAAGTTTACGTTCCGTTTATATTACATCTTATTAGTAAGTCGTTTTTGTTCGTCATGATGAAAGTTAAGATTGAGGAAAGCGGTTTCATTAGAAGAGTTTGTAGTATTATAGATTTCAACTTCAGGAAGGTTTATACGATCGACATGATCAAACATGGGACGAAAGTTTGTCTGTGCGGAGTTTTGCGTCCTCTAAGATACTGTACAAAGATACTTTTCTAGTAGACACATTGATTATTCTCATCTCGCACATCCTCGTGAGCGACACACAAAATGTATTACGCACCTTTCACACTGTCCAATATAAATCACTTTTTTTTTCATTTCTAAAATTGTGACATTTTTTGGTAGACGTATTATCAGGTATATGTGACAAGTAGGGCCAAGTGTGTCAATGGTAGACGTTCTATCAGGTAAATGTGACTAGTAGGGCTAAGTTTGTATATGCTAGACGTTCTATCAGGTATTTGTGACCAGTGGGGATAAATGTGACTATGGTAGAGGTTTTATCAGGTATATGTGACCAGTAGAGCTACAGCAAGTGTGTCTATAATAGATGTTCTATCAGGTATTTGTGATCAGTGCGGTTAAGTGTGTCTAAGGTAGACGTTCTATCAGGTATATGTGACCAGTGGGGCTAACTGTGTCTATGGTAGACGTTTTATCAGGTATATGTGACCAGTAGAGCTACAGTAAGTGTGTCTATAGTAGATGTTCTATCAGGTATTTGTGACTAGTAGGGCCAAGTGTGTCTATGGTAGACGTTCTATCAGGTATTTGTGATCAGTGCGGTTAAGTGTGTCTACTGTAGACGTTCTATCAGGTATATGTGACCAGTGGGGCTAAGTCTGTCTATGGTAGACGTTTATTAGGTATATGAGACAAGTAGGGCTAACTGTGTCTAAGGTAGACGTTCTATCAGGTATTTGTGATCAGTGGGGTTTAGTGTGACTATGGTAGACGTTCTATCAGGTATATGTGACTAGTAGGGCCAAATGTGTATATGGTAGATGTTCTATCAGGTATATGTGACAAGTGGTGCTAAGTGTGTCTATGGTAGACGTTTTCTCAGGTATATGTGACCAGTAGAGCTACAGTAAGTGTGTCTATAGTCGATGTTCTATCAGGTATTTGTGACTAGTAGGGCCAAGTGTGTCTATGGTAGACGTTCTATCAGGTATTTGTGACCAGTGGGTATAAATCTGACTAAGGGGGAGGTTTTATCAGGTATATGTGACCAGTGGTGCTAAGTGTGTCTATGGTAGACGTTTTATCAGGTATATGTGACCA
>NW_018406628.1:168897-168984 GCF_002113885.1 Mizuhopecten yessoensis
GCAGGTATATGTGACCAGTGATGCTAAGTGTGTCTATGGTACACGTTTTATCAGGTATATGTGACCAGTAGAGCTACAGTAAGTGTG
>NW_018406628.1:173988-174527 GCF_002113885.1 Mizuhopecten yessoensis
TTGTGACAAGTTGGGCTAACTGTGTCTAAGGTAGACGTTCTATCAGGTATTTGTGACTAGTAGGGCTAAGTTTGTATATGGTAGCCATTCTATCAGGTATTTGCGACCAGTGGGGTTAAGTGTGACTATGGTAGACGTTCTATCAGGTATATGTGACCACTAGGGCTAACTGTGTCTATGGTAGACCTTTTATCAGGTATATGTGCCCAGTGGAGCTACAGTAGGTGTGTCTATGGTAGACGTTCTTTCAGGTATTTGTGACTAGTAGGTCAAAGTGTGTCTATGGTAGACGTTTATTAGGTATATGAGACAAGTAGGGCTAACTGTGTCTAAGGTAGACGTTCTCTCAGGTATTTTTGACTAGTAGGGCTAAGTTTGTATATGGTAGACATTCTATCAGGTATTTGTGACCAGTGGGGTTAAGTGTGACTATGGTAGACGTTCTATCAGGTATATGTGACTAGTAGGGCCAAATGTGAATATGGTAGATGTTTTATCAGGTATATGTGACAAGTGGGGTTAACTGTGTCTAAGGTAGA
>NW_018406628.1:177417-177881 GCF_002113885.1 Mizuhopecten yessoensis
TTATTTGTGACTAGAAGTGTCAAGTGTGTCTATGGTAGACGTTCTATCAGGTATTTGTGACTAGTAGGGCTAAGTCTGTCTATGGTAGACGTTCTATCATGTATTTGTGACTAGAAGGGCCAAGTGTGTCTATGGTAGACGTTCTATCCGGTATGTGTGACTAGTAGGGCCAAGTGTGTCTATGGAAGACGTTCTATCAGGTATATGTGACTAGTAGCGCTACGTTTGTATATTGTAGACGTTATATCAGGTTATTGTGACAAGCGGGGTTAAGTGTGACTTTGGTAGACTTCACATCAGGTATTTGGGACCAGTGGGGCTAAGTGTGTCTATGGTAGACGTTCTTTTAGGCAAATGTGACTAGTATGGCTAAGTGTGTCTATGGTAGACGTTCTATCAGGTATTTGTGACCATGGGGATAAGTGTGACAATGGTAGACGTTCTATCAGGTATTTGTGACTAGT
>NW_018406628.1:181855-193006 GCF_002113885.1 Mizuhopecten yessoensis
ATATATACTCAGTTATTGGGGAGGTTTTATTAGGCTTGAGCTTGCTGGAGTAATAGGAGTATTATCATAAATCTATTAAATAGAAGGAATATTTTTGCAAACTCCTTCTTGTTAGATCTCATTGTTTACATCCAGAATTTTCATTGTACATCATCTAGCAATTTTTACAGCAATATTGTGAGAAAGGACATGGATTTAGTGATAGTGAGAGGGATAAGGAAGGCTTAGTGATTTGGAATGATAGATTGTTATTGTTAATATTTAAAACCTTTATTTTTGACAATTAAAAAATTGAACTTGAATTCACTCTTTGGTTTTTGCTGAATAGAATCATTATCCAGAGAATGATAAGTCACCTAGAGAGCAAAACAATATTTAACTCTACCAGTGGTCTAAGGTCATAGCTATGGTCTAAGGGCAGACAACTCAAAAGGAGTTTAGTAGTCCTGTTTACCAGTATCCAACTAGTCAATTGGAACTGATTTATTCAGCTGAAGTCAGTTTGTATTGACAACCTTTATTGATGTTGGAACCAGTACCTGGAAATGAAAGCAGCTTATGAAGAAGAGATTGAGGACATTTTTACTATTTTTGACATTACTTGGAACTTTCGGTGATGACATGTCTTTAGTCCTTTATGGATAGTTAATACTATAATAGGTTGATACCCAACTCTTTTGTAGCAGCCAGCCACGCTACACTATTTGTGGTTGGGTCACATCCACTTGGCTGTTACATAAGAGATTTTGGTGGCAGCGGTTTTTACATATCTAGTACTATAACAATTTGTAATGTCACTACACATTTTTGTTGATGAAATGAGTAGGTGGATTAGGTAAAATAGTATAAGCAACTAAGAGTATGAGAGTATGAGAGGGATGCTTGGAAGATGTATTTTGTGTATCACGAGAGTGGTGTTTGCCGCCTAGTGAGGTTTTTTTATAGGTTTTTGTGACAATGGATAAACTTAGTAGGTAATTATGACTAGTATTAATCGGGTATAGTTGAGGTACCTATACTTTGAGAGAACTAGTATGATTCAATCTTTGACTGTTGAGTTGTTGACTTAAGAAAATAGAGGTCAATATGATGATTAGCATGGTATACAAGTTCGAGGTACTTATAGCCTAAAGCTAATAGCTGATATGTATCATTAATACTAAAAGTGCCGATGAGGTTAAGGTCTAGTCATATTACTTTTGATATGGATAACATTATTTTTTACAACAGATGTTGGAGATTGATTTGAGGGTATAACTCGCAGATCCTGAAGTGAGACAGAGTAGAGTAATCGTGATTATTTGTAGTATAGTTAGAGGTATAACTAGACACTCTATACCACATACATTTTTAAAGGCTATCTTCTCTATGACATAAACATATATGTGTATATACAAACAATGTACATGGACGTCTAGAATCGCCTTTAAATAACGTACATACTTTGATATTTTCACATATTAATTTCATAGTGTAACACACTTGTCAGTACATGTACATCTTTCATTCGCTAATGATGAATTTATCATATTACAAAAAGAAACAAAAAAATCGATCAAGTATCAGCATTCGTCATACAAATATATCAATAAATAAGTATACATTCACATTTTTGATATAAAAATAAACTTCCGGATATTTTTGTCCGTACTTTATTCTAATTATTATTATGAATTGAAATATTAATGTTGATTAAATTAGATACAAAACGAATTTTGTACGTATCCATCAGATTGCAACTAACAATAGTAAACGTTTCTTGTATATTTGGTCTCAAATAGATTTTATCCACAAAAGTTTAATTCGTAGTCCCTTGTACTTTTAAGTCGTGATTTTAAAAAAAATGTAGAATATGTCTTATTTTGTTGCTGACAAAATGAATCATAATCCAAAATATAATTTGTTAAAGAAATTATGTGTTTTCGTCTTTAATTTCATGAAAGAAGTTAATCATTGTGTAAAACTATAAGACTCTAAATGACCTCAACTATAAAATATTTCCACTGTCCTAGTTTCAGATGGTGAAGATGGGTAAACAGTATCAGCCGAACATTGATTAAGTTAAGCCTCTTGACAGCTGGCCGTATGTTCTACATGTGCTCGTGGCGGTACGGTTGCGCCCTCTATTGATTATATTTTAACATTTCAATGAAGAAACCTGAGCAGACGGTTGTTAGTACCAGGACTTGATTGCTGTTGAGTGGCCTGCATACCTGTAAAATCTATATCTACCAGGTATATGTAGAATAATGGCGAACTGTCCTTGGGTAATCGATGTACCAACAACAATAAAACACGGAACTTTAAGGACACCGCATAATACAAAAACGACCGTGTGATCCAGTCCCTGATATGATAATCAATAAACCAGGATGAAATGAAATTCTGACGAACACAGATTTCCAGCTTTACTTAAGGGCATTTCCTATTTTTTAAGACTTCTAGCTCTATGGTCAATACAAATGATCGTGTCNCCCCCCCCCCCCCCCCCCCCCCCCACACACACACACACACCCCAAAGTTCATCATTATTGTCGGGGATGGAAGGATCAATAGATTTTCGAACCGATAACTGGCAACACCAATACCACGTGTAAATGGACATGTGTTGTTCTATAGTACATTAATTGGCCAGAGATAAATTAAGGTACTGCTAGAGGCAGTCAACGTAGGGTATGATGGTGAACAATGGGTGACTATTCGTAATTCTTTATCGGTCTTAACCTGATACATCTCATAGATAAAACATGTCTATCAAACTTCATTACAACAATTATTTCCAACCGACGTTATATCTGGTCCAGGTGGACTGGGGCCAGCTAATATTAGAATGGTCAGGTGTTAGTGCGTTGATTAGATCAACAAGGTCAGAAAGGTCAACACAAGTTTAAGGGAAGCTGATGGAGCACAAAACTATAACAAGCAAACGTAACGTTTAATATGTGGAAGACATATCTTATATACATTAATACATGTCTAATATCTGCTGTAACGAGAGATAATATATATCGCTATAAGTAAGAGATGTATCTAGAAATGAACTAAATATCATTTTCACACACTTTGAAAAGGTACACTTTCTTTTCAACTTGGATGTCTTTATTCTTTTAAAAGATGTTTATTTTTCATTGAAAGATATATCTATTACCAAATTAATTGAGACATCTTTAATTCATTTAATAGTTCTGTTTGTTGAAAAGACATCTTTTTTGCATTTAAAGATTTGTATTTTTCGTTTAATTATATCTGTACTTCATATAGAAACGCCCTTTGTGACCTTTCTTGGGAGTTTAAATGTTAAAACAGGCTTGTCATACAAAGAGTTCTCTGCCCTGATGGGCTGCCGTAAGCGTATGCTAATCGGAATTACATTCCAACGAGTTTTTCAAGTATTATTTTACGATCAATTATATTTCATTATAAGTCTTCAATGTTAAGTGCTTTACATCCGATGACGTCACTAACATAAAGGCCACTTGTATAAATTATGTCCTGCTGTGAACACAGTACAGTCATTCATTTCTTGTTTTATTGATTAGTTTAATGTTGAAAATAAAATCTATGGTAAAGTGATCCAAAGCGAGCGAGGTGGGTGTTTGTACGAGGACCGAACAAATCAATGTTGATTAATATTATTTAACTATTTTATTGTTTTTAAATAACTCCATTGAGGTAAGATATTTTACAAAGCTTCATTAAAAATCTTTTTTTTTTTAAATTCCAAATATATATATACATGTTTATACTGAAAACAATGTAAAGAGAGAGAAAATACCCGATATTTGTTTTGCCAATTATGTTAATGTTCCGAACAAAAGACAACAAAACTTTTACCGTTTTTGAACCAGCAATCGATCTCAAAAATCTGTGACGATACCAATACATCTTCTTTTGGTTGAGTAAAATTTGAAATGACTCCCTGCAACAAAAAACATGTACCGATATTGTACAAATCGGATATTAGCTTTTTGTAATAAGTATTGAACGATTTAAAATATTCCAAAACGTTACACGTTCAGCTGATGTTATAAGATTTTAGAGTTGATTACGATTGATGTGGCAAGGGAGCTAACTGTCACTTAGAATTTATCCATATTTAGTCACAGGCGGACAGATAGACTTCCGTAATGCGTTAAAACGATATCCCATTGAATCTTCGATGAGGGCATGGAGTGGGGTTGGGATGCTTTTTTTTTTATCAACATTCATGAAATTATTGTGAAGAAACGAAATACAGGAACCGGAATGACACAATTTACTATCTAGGGTCAGAAGAGTAGTCTCCCTTAGTGTACAACCGGCCCAGTTGATGGTCCATTTTCTCACCAATTTTGACGGCCATCCATGCTCCTACCAAAAGTTGATATAAACTTAATATTTAAGGATTAACTTGAATATATTTTTCATGTTATGGAAATATAACACAAAAAACGGAGTGTACTATAAATAAACCGCGAAGCGGTTTATGATGAGAGTACACTCCGTTTTTTGTGTGTTATAGTTCCATAACATGGAAAATATATTCAAGTTAATCCTTATAATTTAATCTACTATACACAATCCCTATGGAAATCCACTTTTATTGATGGACTCTTTCCTCTTAGAAATTATTGCGCTGCAGTATCAGCCAATCAAAAGCGACGTTACAAACGGCGACGTCATTTTTTACGTTATGGGCTGATAACGTAAATTTTAAAGCCAATGAAAATGCTTGTTACAAGCAAGATTAAATTATATATTTTTTTTATTATGAAAGACCTTTAGTGTGGCTCTAAATCAACAACTCGTGACATTTTTAACACATGCAAGGTCGATAACGTAAAGAAATATTTTCGCTGATATACAGCTAGCAAATTTTGCTATCTAAAAACATGAAGCGTCATTGTTAATTGTTCCAATTAATTATTATTTTTCTTTTATAAATTCCACCAGAGAAAGAATATGGATGATTTGTTAAGGTTCATGCTTAGCTTGGGCTCATTGCGTACATGCAGTCGAATCGATTTCACATTTATACCCGATCAAGTTCTTCTATGTTACAAATAATGTAACTTCTATCGGCATATACATTATTCAAAATAAAACAAATGCTGACTATGCTCACTACGAAATATTACCAATCCAAGGCACACGTTCGGGCTCAGATAGGACCCAAACAACACGACAACAGTTCCAGAAAGGTAGCATGAACAATTAGTTTATGATTTAAAGTCTAATGACAGTGTTCACAAAATTATTGTCATCAAAATAGAAAACATATCATTTCAATAAAAGCCGTAAATATTTTGTTAACAACTTGCAACTATATTCCGGATATGGTTGCTTTCAAATTTACATGAAACATCCAAATATCCGGTGATTGGAAGACGTCGTCTGCTTTGTACACTTAAGCTAGTGTAGAGAAGGAGAAGTAGAAGGTAAGAAGCTTGGTTAATGATTAACTAAGGAACCATTAAATATCTTTCGTTATGGGCATATATCTGCTTAGTGCTAGCTAAGTTACTGACCTAAATTCCGTTACTTTGATCTCAGAACAATGTTGTGTCTCTGAGTGTACGAGTTATGTCCCCTCATCCATGCATTCGGCATTCGTTTCAAAAGACGGCTATAGCTAGTAATAGTGGAGTATCTGGCTTCTGGAACTTTATTTCTCTCCCGAGCTGAAATGTTTCTTTAAAAAAAACTGTTCCCAATTTGGAATTTCCAAGGGCATTTACTAGATCCGTAACATCACATCAGTCAACGTTAGGCCTACATATTTTGTTGATAATTTACTTGCTGTATTTGACGTTTTAGTATCTATTTCATTGAAGCACATTTTTTTCGGTCATAATATTACAATGATATCATTATATTTTCATGTAGGCATATCATTCGTACTAGGCTATCAAGCTACTTTCTTTTTTCAGGATGAATCAAGCGAAATTGTCAGACAGACAAACCAACTGTAGGACTCTACTCGGAAAGCAACCAGGTTGGTTCAAAATAAAATCGAAGACTACCGAATCAAAATGTAACATAACATGTTATTAAATGAGATTATTTCTATCTGTAATCAAATGCACGTAAATAAACTCTACAATAAAGTCTGTACAGCTCATAGAATTATTATTACAGAACAACTATAAACAAGATCAACGTTATAATATAATGTGTTTTACATTGTTGTCTGAAGAATCTTTTTCAAAATAGGTTCTGCTAAGNATATATATATATATAAAAAAACAAAACGTAATCAAATAGTGAAACACGTTTAGTGTCATTCAGATACATTGGTTATTCATGCAGGCCCCATAGTCATACTTACAGTCTGTTTAATAAATAAACAAAATTTTAATAATTGAATTATTGACCAAATACTACATGTATGCAACAAACAATTACATTCCACTTTTGGTATCTGTGGTATGGGATCGGAAAAAAATGGAATCAGTCGCTTTGAATATATCTCTATTTCCTATTTTTCAATAATGTAGAAGTAAAACTATTTAAAAACATGCTCGCCTTAATGGAAACTATATTTTTAATATATATGAATCGTCTTCATTTAAATGCAGCACGGACCTTTCTGCTCGACGCCTCGCCCCCTTTACCAGATCATCAGCAGGTAGTGACCGACCTGTGTAACAGTCTAGAGAATGTTCTGTCAGTGGCCTGTAACATAGCAGGACCGTCCAGGATGCCTCTGTTCAGTATGCTGGTACTCACTTCCTACCCAGAGGTCAGTTCGTACAGGCTAAGGTGGTGTTGGGTGGTTGGGTGGGAGAGAGGGGGGTTAACAAATCAACTTAAATCTATTCCCTTTACAAAACAAAGAACACTTTATAGAGAAACATATTTTATAAGATAATTTCCAATCATTAACTTTATTTGTTATGCCACACAATCACATTACTTGTATCAATTTGAATATCATTCCATGCCATTCATATCATGGAGGGCAAATATTGTCTTGAAAATACTAGTTATATAATACTGAGCTAAGTTTGGAACCATCGGCAAAGAACCTCTCATTTGAATTATGGATATCAATTAGTGTCAAATTTATAAGAAATAATGAATGGTAAACTTTTTTTTAATATTTTCATGGGTGCACGATACAAAAATAATCACCAAACTTTACTTGTACGAGTAATATCTAAACATTTCTCGATACAAATACTCTGGGTCAACTTTTCAAGATTTGAAGACAGGGAATCGGAAATTCAAATATATTCAGGCACATTAAAGGACATTTATGTTGATGATTAAAATAACCAGGCCTACGATGTTTGAAGCACATTCACTTCATCACTTTTTTTCAGGAATGAAGTAAAACAACTATTCCTGTAAATCTAATTCCCAGATTTCCGATGGTGTGAACAAAATCTATTGGTTTATTTTTTTAATTTTTAGCCAAATTGATGACTTGTTCCCGGAAAAATCAATACAGTGTTATTCAGGTTGTATACAATATATATATACGTGACTACTTTATAAACAAATTTAAAAATCATTTACCTTGTGAATATTACTATTGTTGAAGTTTTGCGAATATTTTTACTACACATTCGTAAATGGATTTTTTTTTCTCAAGTGCAATTTTATTTGAATCGTTTTCATTTTTTACGTGACGACTCGGAGATGGTTATATATAATGGAAGGCTTGTTAAAATTAGATGTATATTCCAATTATGACCTCAAGAAATGAGATGACAAAATAATTAGAATTAAAACGGTAACTGTAATTTTATAAGTTTAATTATATCTTCTCAATACGGGATATCACGAAGAAGTATACATTTGTAAGACGTAAACGGCCATTTCACATTAAAGGAGGTTAAATGTATTGTGTAAGGGTGATGTACAATTTATATGACTCAGTAATTTTGCATTGTGATTCAGTCCCATTCTTTGCAACATTTTAAATCAAGGTAAATCTTTCTCAATTAACCATAGTCGGTATCAAAAACGAATTAAAAGAAGGAAGTCAATTTGAATTGTTAAATTCAACTGTTGGTTCGATCGACGTGATTTAATTTATCATGATTGATACCATATAAATCGGCTAAATATTATACAAAAATGGTATTTATTTTATTCATTTCATTGCAATTGATTGTATTTAATTTTTCCTCAGGGAATATTTTGTTTACTTTATTTCAACACGGATTCATTGTCATCTTAATTTTCATATATATATACATTTTAATTGTAATCTTTACTCCCATATAGAATATTTTGTTTCATATATATTATTTTAATTTTTGATATGCATAGAATCGTTTCTTGTCTGGATTCCCATAAAGAACCCTTTGTTGTTTTAATACAGAATCATTCTTATCTTTTGTTTCATTTTTTTTTTTTAATTTACTTCCCAAACAAAAGCATTGTTTTCTAAAATATCATGCGTAATTATTTTTCTTAATCAACTAATCGGTTCCTCCTACATGTACGTAATATGACAGCTTGATCTGATAGCTTTTGTGATAGGTGAAATTTTCGACTTCTTCTTCCGAACGACAAGACCAAAAGTTCACACGGGTACATCATACATGTAGCTTGTCAAACACAATATAACTGACAATTAATGACTTTCATGGTAATCAGATCAAATGTGTTGAAGTCTTAGATTCATTTCTGCTACAGATACTATCTAGATTAATGATATTTAGCATATGGCTTCTTAAGATAAGTGTTATAAGGCTTCTTCAAATAAAAACAAAACCTTTACATTTAATTTTTTAATACAGAAGTCTATTGTGTTAAAACTTATAACGAAACAATAAAAAGAACCATGCTACAGAGTGATATTAAGCATGTAGGTCACTGAAGTGAAAAGATACGTCAGATATGTTTTAATAAGATACCTAGACCACAGCGGCTAAAAGTGTTATGAGACAAAGCGTTTGTTCCCCCTAAAGGATCATGCAGCTTAGATGTATGCTATTTGGTTGTATCTTGATAAGATGAAAATATATCAAATTTGTTCAAACGAATCACCTGGATCAATTTTCAAGATTACATGAGCCAAACGTCTTTCTAACTTCAAAGACTTGTTCTAAAAACAGTGTGGTTTAATGTATTCGGCGACAGAGCAAGATTGATAGTGGACCCATTGGATTCATTGGAAGCTTGCTCTGCTCCTTTATGATCTCATCAATTTACATGCATCGTTTTCAATCTTGGGGCCATATCGGGAAAACATCAATTATAAATACTCGTAGTAGCAGTATTTCTTCAATATTTTGGGTATTTGTATTATACTCAAACGACGGTCTGTCATGTTTAATCTCGGAACTTGCAATTTAAGTTACTTTTAATATGAATACAATTTTAAGTCATTGTATTATTTAGTTCGTATTTCCGTATGGACACTTAAGTAGACATGACAGACTTTCTTATCCTTTCCACTTACATTTCCCTGCATGCGCATACTTTGATTTATTGCCCTAGTGAACCAATGAAAAAATACGTAAATTGGCAAAAATGATAATTTAGAATGGTTTATATTAAAATTTTAACAAGGGTGTTTCGAGTTACATTGTTATCTCAAATATTTTACAGACAATACATATATGTAATAACGTATACAGGTTTGCATGACTTTTTGTCATGATGAGATTAAAACATTTTAATTACAAGATTACTGTAATTAATAAAAGGCAAAACGAAATAATAGGTTTAATGTTTAACCATTGCAGATGTTACTTCCGCTGTCCTATGTGAAGAATAACTTCGTGAGGCTACAACATGCGTGTGCTGACCTTAGAGAGGCAATAAATGACATCAGGTGCCATGTTTTGCCCGGGGGTGGAGACTGTGTGGTCCAAGGATTACAGGAGGCGTGTGCACAGTTTAGGAGACAAACTAACAACACGACCCAGGTACATGTTATTTCTTTTTAATTCGTAATCCTTCTCATGCGTAATATTGAAAAAAAATAATTCATGACGTTCGCTCGAATATTTTAAAATAAATCTGAAGCAGCCATATGGTGTATAGCGGTTGTATCTTTCTCCTTTTGCGACCATATACAAGTGTACTCCAATATAACGCCTCCTACAAGTATTAGAATAAATGTTTAATACAAAAATTGTCCCAAAAGAATTAATTTTAACGTATTTAAAATCTAAGCGTTACGTTCTCGATATAAACATACTTTCTCAAAGATATTTGTTATTAAGAGCTGAACTTTGTCTTTTCAAAGATATATGAAGTTTAGAGCTGAACCCCAGGTTGTTCAAAAGATGAGTGTAATTTTCAACAGAACCCTTGTCTGTCCAAAGATATGTGTAGTTTAGAGCGGAACCATTGTCTGTTCAAAGATTTGTGTAGTTTAGAGCTAAACTCTTGTCTGATTTAAAATATGTTTAGTTTAGAGCGGAACCTTTATCTGTTCAAAGATATGTGTAGTCGAGAGCGGAACTTTTGTCTGTTCAAAGATATGTGTAGTTTACAGCGGAACTCTTGTCTGTTTAAAGATATGTGTAGTTTCGAGAGAAACCTATGTCTGCTCAAGGATATGTGTAGTTTAGAGCGAAACCTTTGTCTGTTCAAAGATATGTGTAGCTTAGAGCGGAACCCTTGATTGTTCAAAGATATGTGTAGTTTAGAGCGAAACTCTTGTCTGTTAAAAGATATGTGTAGTTTAGAGCAAAAATATTGTCTGTTCAAAGCTATGTGTAGTTTAGAGCGGAACACTTGTCTGTTCAAAAACATGTGTAGTTCATAACGAAACTATTGTCTGTTCAAAGATATTTGTAGCTAAGAGCGAAACCATTGTCTGTTTATAGATATGTGTAGTTTACAGCGGAACCTTTGTCTGTTCAAATATATGTGTAGTTTAGAGCGGAACCCTTGTTTGTTCAAAGATATGTGTAGTTTACAGCGGAACCCTTGTCTGTTCAAGGATAAGTGTAGTTTAGAGCGGAACACTTGACTGTTCAAATATATGTGTAGTTTAGAGCGGAACCCTTGTTTGTTTAAAGATATGTGTAGTTTACAGCGGAACCCTTAACTGTTCAAAGACTTGTGTAGTTTACAGTTGAACCCTATTCTGCTCAAAGATATGTGTTATTTAGAGCGGAACCCTTGACTGTTCAAATTTATGTTTAGTTTAGAGCGGAACTTTTGTCTGTTCTAAGATATGTGTAGTTTAGAGCGGAACCT
>NW_018406628.1:198098-352033 GCF_002113885.1 Mizuhopecten yessoensis
CTTGACTGTTCAAATATATATGTAGTTTACAGCGGAACCTTTGTTTGTTCAAAGATATGTGTAGTTAGAGCGGAACATTTGTCTATTCAAAGATATGTGTAGTTTATAGTGGAGAATTTGTCAGTTCAAAGATATGTGTAGTTTAGAGCGAAACTCTTGTCTGTCCAAAGCTATGTGTAGTTTAGAGCGGAACACTTGTCTGTTCGAAGATATGTGTAGTTAGAGCGGAACATTTGTCTATTCAAAGATATGTGTAGTTTATAGTGGAGAATTTGTCAGTTCAAAGATATGTGTAGTTTAGAGCGAAACTCTTGTCAGTTCAAAGATATGTGTAGTTTAGAGCGGAACCTTTTCTCTGGCATTTATATGTGTAATTTAGAGCGAAACTCTTGTCTGTTCAAAGATATGTGTAGTTCATAGCGAAACTATTGTCTGTTCATATATATATGTAGTTTACAGCGGAACCTTTGTTTGTTCAAAGATATGTGTAGTTTACAGCGGAACCTTTGTCTGTTCAAAGATATGTGTAGTTTACAGCGGAACCATTGACTGTTTAAATACTTGTGTAGTTTACAGTGGAACCCTATTTTGTGCAAAGATATGTGTAGTTTAAAGCAGAACCCTTTGTCTGTTTAAACATATGTCTAGTTTAAAGATGAATCCCTGTCTGTTCAAGAATATAGGTAGTTTACAGCGGAACCTTTGTCTGTTCAAAGGTATGTGTAGTTAAGAGCGGAACCCTTGTCTGTTCAAAGATATGTTTAGTTCAGAGTGGAAACCTTTTTCTGTTCAAAGGTATGTGTAGTTAAAGCGGAACCTTTGTCTATTCAAAGATATGTGTAGTTTAGAGTGGTATTTTTGTCTGTTCAAAGATATGTGTAGTTTAGAGCGGAACACTTAACTGTTCAAACATATGTGTAGTTAGAGCGGAACCTTTGTCGGTTCAAAGATATGTGTAGTTAGAGCGGAACCATTGTCTGCTCAAGGATATGTGTAGTTAGAGCGGAACCTTTGTCTATTCAAAGATATGTGTAATTTAGAGTGGAACCTTTTTCTCGTTCAAAGATCGATATGTCTAGTTGAAAGGTGAATCCCTGTCTGAGTTTCGAAGATGTTATTTTAACAGCAATCAATCTATTTTTAGGTCACCTGAGCTTTAGCTCAAGTGACCTATTGCTATCCGTTTTCGTCCGTCGTCGACCGTCGTCCGTCGTCCGTTAACATTTTACATTTCAAACTTAAAGTCAAGTTCTGCTGGGCCGATTGAACTGAAAGTTGGTAGGAATGATCGCCTCATGGTCCTGACAAAGTGTTGTTATTTTTCGGGTCGATCAGAAATCCAATATGGCCGCCACGGCCGCCATTTTGAAAACCTATTTCAAAATTAAAGTCAAGTTCACCTGGACCGATTGAACTTAAAGTTTGTAGGAATGATAGACTCATGGTCCTGACAAAGTGTTGTTATTTTTCGGGTTGTTCAGAAATCCAATATGGCCGCCACGGCCGCCATTTTGAAAAACTATTTCAAACTTAAAGTCAAGTTCTGCTAGGCCGATTGAACTGAAACTTTGTAGGAATGATCAGCTCATGGTCTTGACAAAGTGTTGTTATTTTTCGGGTCAATCAGAAATACAATTTGGCTGCCATGGCCGCTATTTTGCTACTAAATTCTAATAGGCCGATCTCACTTAAAATTAGTCTAGGAATGATCAGCTCATGGTCCTGACAAAGTTAAGTTAACATTATACTGTTTTTTACTCAAATTGGTACATATTTCAACAAAAAAAAATAATACTGTAGACTCAGGTGACCGTTAAGGCCCATGGGCCTCTTGTTTTCTTTAATATGTGTTATTTCCTTAGTAGTCAGAACTCCTTTTTACTTGTTACTCCTATATTGCTATTCATCGATGAATTGAAACAAGAACGTGCGGCGAACATTTTAGTTGTGCCCATTTTAGAGTCGCGACGTCATTACCGTCTTGACTGTCTTTTTTTATCCTACGTTGTTGTTTGCATGTGTGTTTTCGAAAAGCAAACTGATCAATCAAATCGGTTATGATAAGCATTGTTTTACATCGAATATAGAAGTCGTTTAAAGAAAATTATAGGTATGTCATAAAAGCAATACAACACATGTGTTCACCTGATGTCTCGGAGAGCTCTCGATTCGACTCGATTAGCGCGAATGTTCGTATCAATTGTTTCCCCGGTCGGAAACGGGAACCTTATATTTCAAGAGAAAATCGGGTTTCTTTATCTAATATGAATGTTATTCACAGGTTCATTGCGCGAATTGATATACAGATAACAAAGCTGTTGGTTATCATATGTGTCTACCTCTAGTTAGTCAAGTTTTAAATTGCATCAAGACACCAGGAGGTTTGACGAGAGCCTTTCACAGTTTGAACAGCGTCGTTGGGGAACCTCTGCATATGCATACGCACAATGCGCTCTTGTAAACAGAGACACCAGAAGAACAGTTTTGTGTAGTGTTGTCTGTGTATACTCTTTAAAATCTAGGATGATATTTTATATAATCATATCTGTATATCTATATTTGTATAAGACAAACAATCAATAAAAGCTCACTTTCAGTTTATCTGAGATCATCAATGATTGTTATACTTCTGTGGATTTGAAGGGAGATATTTTACGGGTGCTTAATGTGGTGAATGGAGCGCTTACCCGTATGGACGATCAGCAATTTGAGTGGGGGGGGGGTGGTCCCGATTATATCCCTTTCTTTTGCTACCTTTCCAGTTCTTGTTATCTATATATCAACATGGAGTCCTAAGCTATGTGTTGGATTTTGGATATGTATGAAGTATGAACAGTGTGTATTTGATATACAGTACCAGTTATGGCAGTCAAAGCACTGTGTCATTATAGCAAAAATATATTAAATATATATCGTGCGCACAATTGTGCGATTTCAAAATCGATCGCGTCGTTGTGCGATAAAATTCGCACATGTGTGCGATATTAAAATATCGGTTTATCGATATAACTCAACGAAAATTATCCGGAAGGCCCAAGGTGCTGTAACGTCGCTAAGTCATGTATTCTATGTCAAGTTGGCGTCTATTTGAGCCCGTCTGGTCGCGGCTTTCGGTATGCTTGATCTCCGCAGTTCTGTGGTTGTTTCTCTATGTTGCTATAAACAACACCAATTGAAGAGTACAACTCAACTTAGCACTTTTATTAAAAATTTATTATTTATATTTATATTTGGTACATATATAGATACACACTTTCTCTTGAGAGGAGTAAAATCGCGCTTCTTGAATATCTGCGCTTCACAATTATTTATACTATAAGCTGACCAATCAAAATTTAGTATACAGAAAAGTTACCCGGATGTGATATACATTCTCGAATAGAAATACTTACATAAGATAAAATCCAAAAGATCCGAATGCAAAACAAATATGGCGTTGTACAAAGGCTATGCCAGTCGTCTAGTTTCCAATCTTCGATTTTGATCAATTGGAAACGTATCATGATAAAAGGTGTGGCACAGTAATGACAGAACACATTCTTCTTATTGGGAAATGTAGTTTTGATATTCGTGGATAATTATTATAGAAACCGAAGCGAGAATAGACCTCGAGTATGAGACTGATCACTGTAATATTTCAAGATCGCTATCGGTAACTTGCCGTAATATGCCAATATCTAATCAACATATATAATATATTAATTTCACCTACATCATACACTCAGTCATGAAGAAATACAATAGTCATACAAAAGTTCATATAGCGATGGTAATCGTTACAAATAAACTTACAAGATTGTCATGACTTTCTACATTGGTAAACCGACAATAGTATGTACTACTTAAACTGCAATGCTTCAAAGTTTGTAATAGGTAGGGTCATTACAGTGTATTGTACATTATCGCACAATATTTCATCGCACGAACACCGTACACACACCATGCGCACATACACCGCATCGTGTAACGTTTTGCGATCCCACAACTGTACCAAATTAATGGTCCAACTATACCTTTGAGCTTAATATGGAATATCCTACTGAAAGTTGCATTTAGTTAAAAATACTAACATCCACATTATATCCAGTTCTCACCAAACACAATAATTAAACAAAACGATTCCTCGTTCCGATTAACGAAAATAACCCAATGACCATAGAACGAAACCGTGCACTGCTAGCGTTGGCATATGGTCATTGTTTGACCATCACTCTAGCTAGACACTGATCAATTGAAGGGTTAGATATTGCCAGCTGAACATTATGCGATTTCAAGAGTTATTATGCAAAAATGATAATTAAGGTGTAATTAATTTCATGTTTATTAGATATAACGTATATTCGACCATAATCTAGTATCGATTATCAGATCAATTGTCAACAACAAAAGTCGCTGGCGGTTATAACGTTGTTTACAAACAAACAAAATTCAATACATCCCATATTTAATCTGAATGATCAATGGATAAGCTCGTTGCTAGAGTTTGATGGATATTGAATTGTCGTACTTGACCTTTAGTAAGGTTGCCTCTTTAAAATGTAAATGAGGCCAAGTACGACAACGACGCTAGCTAAACTATAACAAAGATCAACACTGAATTAATGACGTTCAGAACGAGGACGGTTTCCGAATGAGACTCGGAATACAGCGCGCTGTTCCGTCGTCTAGTCTTTCCCTGTCCTATGTTGGAGGTTACCTAAATGAATATCATTCTTTTGTGCATTTTGTAAACGTACATAAAGTGAAATGAAATACCACATGAAACATGAAAGTAAATCAAAACAATACAGTTATATTCAAAGTATGCCATATAACTTCTATATTTTTTTTACATGGATTGGAATATACGGATGTCTGATGTAGGATATCAAGTGTGTGTTAGGTTATCTGGATATGCAATAGTCTGTTACGGGGTACTTTGTATCTGTATATAATGATGAAAGAGATACATGCTCTCGATGGTATTGTTTAATCAAATTTCAAATGTAAATTTGAGAGATGTTCCCTTCAGTTCCTTGTCCAATAGCTCGTCAAACTGTTCGTTTTGCGCCACTGTGAACCAGTTCTTCCAGTCTCCAACGATTCCTATGTTGATAAAAATAGTAAAAAGACTATTTAATGTTAAATATCTGTCGTATTAACCATTCTAGTCTTGTTAACTTGGTGAATAAAACGCTGAACATGATTTTAAGCATTGCATTGCTATGAGGGTCCAGGTAATCAAAGCAGAGTAGCGTAGTGAGCCGTAAACGTTTGTTAAAATGGAAATTTTCTGAAAACGTTACATGTTCGTATTTACTTTTTTTCATACGAACATTCTGAATTCATTTGAATAAGAATTTTGAAAAAATACTAGAATACAATTTTGCTTTAAGTTGTCGCTAAGCTTTTCACCGTGTGAACAACTTGACACAGAACTTGCTCATGTGTAGCATGACTTCAGTGTACAGACCCTGGACCGTTTTTCTTGTCCGTTTAAACGCAAACGCAACGCAAACGGAACGCAAACGCAACGGAAACCCAACGGAAATTCAACGGAAACGCAACGGAATGTCAACGCAAACGCACACAAACAGTTCAATTAAACACGCTCCTAAAACGCCGTTCATAGTAGACCAATTTAGATGTACTTACTCGCGGAAGCGTGTCGGTCTCTGACCCTAACTCTGACCTGTATTTACAGCGCTCGCGTGTTATTTGCACAGCGGCAGATGCAGATGTACTTATAGGCAACATTTTCTCTGTCAGCACCAAACAAATAATTTGGAATGATGATTTGTCCTCCGATTTTTGGAGAATATTGATAATTCGTTTTGAAATGGAATTAAACTTCTAATGGCATCCGTGTGTAACTCAGCAGTACATTACATTTAACATCTAATCAGTAAATCTACACGACGCCTAAACACATTCCTTTTTATGAATTGATAAGATTAAAAGTATATTTTATGTTGGTGGTTTCCCACTTATCTTGTTTTTAATTTCTATATTTTCAAGGTGAAATTACGGGAATAGTCTTGAAAAATGGTTCTTCGACATCAACAATACATATGGATACGTCTAGTGGGTAGTTTAGTTTTTTGGTCTCAAATTCTGAATTTGTTGCTAAAAAATATTTAATTAATTTGTCGAAAAATAATTGACAACCCAAACTAAATTACGTACGTGTAATTGCTTGTTTTTATTTAAACTAGGCGTTAGCAAATGTCCAAAAGGAGATAAAATATGAAACTTGTGTTTGGAAAATATTGGATATGAATATCATCATATTTATAAAACAAGTGAAGTGATGTGTTTGCATAGAGTATTGTTCCTGTATTATCTTAAAAATCCAACTAAAATGCTGCAAGCGAATTCCGTGTGATTATTGTTTTTTTTCTTAAAATCGTTCTTCTCTACTTATATCTCAAACAGATATAATTCTTATGATATTCTCTTTAGTGGTACTATTTGATAATTATAATCAATATTTATATGAATGATATTGAAGTTATAGGCATCTTATCTATACATCTTACAACACAAAATACATGTATATATTCTATGCACCCTGTTACGCTTAATCATATTTTTTGCTGTACTCACGGACTTAGATAATCTAATTCCGTGCTGTACCTCAAGTTACACATTTTCATTTGTCCGAGTGATGAAAACGTAATCTGAAATTTGAATTACTTATGTCATTCCATCCTTAAAACAGCCTTGAACCAAAGTTTTTTATTGCTTTTTCTTGACCGTCATTTTGAAAAGTATTTTGTACAAAAAACACTGATTTCACTATCCTAAACAATAGTGAATTAATTCCAACTATTATCTGGTCTGCTTTTACCTGGCCTTACCTTTATTATTGTTTAAACGTGTGGTAACCCCTGCTACCCGCGGCTATTGTTATTTCGAAGGTAAAGACCACAAGGTTACTACCTGTGGTTTCAGTCACAGGGACCCGGGAATTTGCTACAGTTGGTTTGTTTTGACCTATCCCGCTGTGTTGAATATATTAGATGTTCTTGTTGTTGTGATAAGGCGTCACGTAGATTAACTTAATCTGAGAATTAAGGAAGTATAAATTAGATGTTTTCAGTGGTTAACACTATTGCTCGAAATAAGTACCGCCCATCCTTCCAACCGCACCCAAGGAATGATTTGGACTCTCGGGTCCCTGTGGACGCAGATACGTCCTTCGGCGACGTATCTAGATTAAATTTCTCCAACGAAATCTGAGAATTTAGGAAATAAAAATTAGATGTATCTCAACCACAATTTGGGGAGAATGATTACTCCGACATATCAGGATAAGTCCAAACAAACATTAGTGTAACTTATTGAATAGCTTATACTACTTTGTATACGTCTCTGATTGAATTTTACTTATCGTCTTAGTTTAATTGAAATATTAAACAGGGAAAGTATAAAGACGACCACCGTGCACGGGGATGTGTAACTTCGGGTATATAATAATGAAGAATGAAGATGAGTTATACTTAATGCCCTTTTCATTTTGTGTTATATATAGCATATATTATTGTGAACCATCCAATTGTGTGATTAATTAATATTACAGAAGTACTATAGTTACATTTGTATGTTTTTGGTGTAAGGGAAGTAACTCCGATTAGGATTATATCATTTGCCAATTGTAACGTCAGGCATGTTCTCCTTGAAGGGAACTCTTTAGTTTGGAAGGGAATAAAAGTGAAGATCACGAAAAGCAACGGTTGTGTGTTGTTAATATTCTGCCAAGCGAGTCCCCAATAGAGACAATTAACGCAACCCGTTACATGGTGGAGAATCCAAAACCGTAAGATGTAGTTTCGTGACATTTCCAGCCGACCGTTGTTGGTTGGACCACAGCAAGCGAGTGTTCCCGTTTATAGGAAGATGCAGAGTGCTTGGGTCTGAACACGTGGTAATGGCGGCATTGTAAGATGTATCGATATTTGAACTGGTAACTGCTATAATTTCAACCATGCTACTTCCGGACAATTTACTTAAGGTGCTTGATCATTACAGTGTCGAATACAGCAATTGGATTCCATCGTATGTTTTTAAGGAGAATGGACAGACTTTGTCATTTTCTATCACATGGACCAAATTGTTATCTCATTGTAACAAGGACTTCGGGAGTGATAATGGTTGTGACCAAAGTAATGTACCGGGTACTGCAATTATATCTACGCCTAGCAACAACCAACGACGTAAACACATGTCGCCGTCACAGATTCGCCACGAGAAAAAGCGATGAAAGCAGTGGCTACTTGACCGGAAGCGGCGTGATTCAGGTACTAAAGTTATTAAGGCGAATACAAAGCAGGTGTGTGTTGATATAAACAGGGCAAACACGACTGATGTTGTGGTACACAGTGCTCCAGATGACGCCCCAGAGACAGTTGGTTCTACTTCGGATAGTAAGTGTAACATCCAACATAAGGACACGTCTAGGCCTGTTTTAGAGTATCTTGGTGACCCGTGTACGGATACAAGTTCTGGTTATAGGCCCGATCGAGTGAAAACTGGACTTTGTGGACAGTCATTTTCTGGTCAGTCATTTGCTTCTAAAGATGCACCCTACACTTCGTCAGGACTTAACACGTCAGAGACTGTGAATGGAATGTGTAACACCAAACCCTCTACAGAATATGCTGTTTGTTCAGTGACTGAAGTGACACCTAGAGTTGTTGATGTTCGTGATGTTTCTAACTCGGAGCAGTTCAACTCAATGTCTATCAACAGTAAAGATCTGTTTGCATATCTGACTGGCCAGCGGAAAGACTTACCTGCACATGTCAAATGATGTGTAATCTACTGACATTGGAGATGTAAATTGTCCCATATTCTAAAATGAAGACATTCCGTGATTGATAATAATGACAATCTTCCGTACTCATTTCATAATATGCCAATTATTCTTCCATTGGTTTGTGCAGAAACTGATAGTCAAATCTTGATACGTTTCTAGTTTCATCATTTTCTTTTACTGTTTGAATTGCTAATTGTATCATATAATTGTTGAGCCAGATGGGAACAGTGTCATTCCTACCACTTGTCGAGTTGGATGGGAACAGTGTCATTCCTATTTTTGTTTAAATTGTAAATTATTACCCTATGTTGTCATACATAATGCATTGGTGGAACTGTTTCTCTTACTACACTGAATTGTAGTTGTTTGGTATTAAACACAATTAGTACGAGCATACATTACATTATTACCTATGTAGATAAGGAGCCACTTAAGCTACTCTCAGGTTCCCAGATTAACATGCCACATTTTGTTTCATAATGATTTGAAGTATTTTGACAAATTGTTTTGACACTAGATAGTTGCGAGATTGTGATTTTTTTTATTGGATATCAAACAAATTGGATGAATGATGTGTGTATGGTTCAATATGATTTTCTCATGCTTCATCATTTTGTATACTATTTAATAATGATGGTTAGATGGTAGTTACGTTGACAGTATATGGTCATGCAAACCAGTCTGCTTAATATTATATTGCCTTCATATGTTTCTGAGGAGTATTCTGTTTGTATGCTGTCAATTTTATTGATTTGAGATGTGCAAAGTGTAAATTTGTGTCCGAAATAGAAAGTTTACAAACTTTTCATTACACTAATTGGGAGTAAGCGGTCACTATATGTATAAATGCAATATTGGCCATTCTGTTGTGATCTTGTATTGATTGCTAACAGCTAAAAGGGTATAGTTTCAATTATTGACATTGTTAATATTTTTGTTTTACTTTTCATACACGTTTGTTATACCTTTCAAGAGAGTTTAATAGTTTCAATTAGAGTTCAATATTGTATTTCCTTCTATTTTTATTTTAAATTTTTCCTTATATCTAGTGTTTGATTTTCAAAATATAACAAATTTGTGCATGTTGGATGTCATACAGTAATAGCTAATATACTCTTATATGTTTTCTGTTTAAACATCAGTCATCATATTCAATCATGTCTTTGAAATAATATCAATCCAGCGAATTTAAAGTCACTTTATATTGCTATAATTTCAATCTTGTACACACCTTTGGATGGTTTGTTATATAAAAAATTGGGGTCCAATTTTTGTTTTGCGGGGGGGATGTTATATATAGCATATATTATTGTGAACCATCCGATTGTGTGATTAATTAATATTACATAAGTACTATAGTTACATTTGTATGTTTATGGTGTAAGGGAAGTAACTCAAATTAGGATTATATCATTTGCCAATTGTAACGTCAGGCATGTTCTCCCTTGAAGGGAACTCTTTAGTTTGGAAGGGAATAAAAGTGAAGATCACGAAAAGCAACGGTTGTGTGTTGTTAATATTCTGCCAAGCGAGTCCCCACTAGAGACAATTAACGCAACCCGTTACATATGCGTCGGAAACGTATGGTTGTGAGGTATAGATAACAAAGGACTTCATGGGATTAGGAGGTTAGATTAGTGTTTATTAATTTGAAGTTACGCTATAATTATATCTGAATGTGCTTTATGTATTTTTCATCAATTTAACTCAAATGTTTTAGATCACTAGTACCGTAAATTAAAGAAAAAAAAGTGTGTGGGAGAGGGGTTGAGCGGTCAGTATCTGACGAATGACAGCAACATGTCTTTTGAAATATTTTTCTAACATACATAACAGTTTTATTTTTCAGAATTTCATTTCTTAAATCTGCCACAAATAGGTATTTTGATAGGAAATAAAATATATCATATATATCTTATAATTGGCACAAACATGTCCAGTATATAACACCGTCCTTTTGTATGGTAACTATATGTAACTTCTTTCAGATATACGATTAGCAACTGATTCGTGTTTCAAGAGGTTGAATGAGTTTAGTATTCATTCCGAATTTCAAAAGAACAAATCAAACTTTACACTATCTATTTAAATTTTCATATTTTTTAAGTTCTTTTATATCTGTAAGCACATTTTATTCTACTTAAAAATAATAAATGTATATTTCTAGTTGTAACTATTTTATGATAATTTCAGCAAAATCACAATGTAAATCCAAGGACTTAGATAGCATCTAATTACGTGGTAAATCCTAACGTGTGAAGTCATCTTATATCAAAATCCTTTTGCTCATTTACCTGGATATATAAACCAGAATAGACCGGCGTGTTAGTTAGGATGACCATGATCGCTAGCAGGGGTGGCCTTAGCTCAGCGGGGGTGCAATACCCCTCACCGGTACTTCACGTTTAGCTCCCTGGGCATCCCTATTTCAGTAAAGCCAGAGCACACGCCTGTACTGGAAGGTCGTCCACTGAAAGGCCGCAAGGCCGTACGTAATAGCGGACGTAAAACCATCAATCAATCTGTATTGGCTCTTATTATAAAATGTGCCCTGAACGAAAATAGAAATTGATATATTATTATTCTATATGATCCAAACACAAAATTGTCGAAAACCGCATAAAAATCGGTCATACCTATTCTTCCAATTTTATCCAAACTCTTAGAAAAACATGTGCAGACTACCTTTTATAAGTTTTTAAACCAACATAATCTAATCATTGAGAATCAATCAGGATTTCGAAATATGCATTCATGTCAAACTGCTCTTGCTGCACTTACAAATAGATGGTATGATGAATTGGACAAGGGAAACCTCATCGGTGTAATGTATATTGATTTTCGTAAGGCTTTTGACCTTGTTGACCATAAGATACTACTCCAGAAAATGAAAATATATGGATGCTCTGAAAATTCCATTATGTTTTTTCCCTCATACCTTTCAAACAGATTTCAGAAAGTATCTTTCAAAAGTTCTTTAAGTGATGCCTGTGAAATTACAACTGGTGGACCTCAAGGTTCCATAATTGGGCCTTTGATGTTTTTATTATATGTCAATGATCTGCCACTCTGCTCAAAACATTGTGAACTTTTTATGTATGCAGATGATACTTCAATGCAAAAAGCAGACACAAATTTGGATGTTATCGAATCATGTCTACAAACGGATTTTAATCATGTAAAGAAATGGTGTGATGTCAACAAAATGGTCATAAATACTGATACAACCAAAGTAATGTTAATTGGAAGTAAGCAGAAAAAAAAGACTAAAGAAAAATCTAAATATTATAGCTGAAAATTCAAACTTGGAAGTTGGACAAAATGAAAAACTGTTAGGCGTTCGTATTGATGACACCCTAACTTGGGAAAAACATGTACAAGACGTCCTAAAGAAACTTAATTATAAAATTTATCAACTATGTAGAATAAAGAAATTCTTACCAGTATCGGCAAGAATCACTTTCCACAACTGTTTTATACTACCATATATTGACTTTTGCTCGAACGTTTGGGGACATTGCTCTCAAAAACTGGTACACAAACTTGAAAGAATTCAAAAACGAGCACTGCGGATTATACTAGATGCCGACTATACTGTTCCCGGTGCACAACTGTTTGTAAAACTAAAATGGCTGCCTTTTACGTACAGAGTTGAATATAACGAATATGTTCTGATGTTTGAAGTAATAAACAAGCTATGTCCAAATTACCTAGACTGCAATACTCTTGTGAGCAATGTCCATACTATTCAAACCAGGTCAGCTGCGGCAGGTAGATATGTTGTACCCAAACACAAAACGGAAAAATTCAAAAGCTCTTTTAAATATAATGGACCGACACTTTGGAACAATTTGCCAACTACTGTCTCTAAATGCCAATCACTAAACAGTTTTAAGTTCGAGTGCAAAAAACATCTCAATGTAATCTATAAAGACAAGTGTAAAGAAAATTAAAAATCTGCACCCCCTTTCCCTCCTGAAATATCTATCTGCTGTAGTACCTGGAATATGACACACGTGTATCTAAATGAAGTTTTAGAATTTAATCTTAATTACTATTCCTAATGCCCCAATCAACACTTTGGTATTAACTCACGCTACATTAGCGTATATTCTGTAATTGTTTACCCTTTGTTACAGTGACATGTATGTATATTAGACGCATTATGCGTTTCTTAAATCTTCTAAAATGCAGCATGAGAATTTTTATTTTCCAATACACGTGTGACATATTTTATTGAAAGCCTGTGTGATATCACATACCAATATATCTGTGATATGTATTACGTAGTTTTGTTATTGGATACAGGATGCAAGAGTGTGTTTTTTTTGTTTTTTTTTGTTTTTTTGTTTTTTTTGTTTTTAAAGATAATACAATGTTTTATTACCTGTGATATGTTACTTAATTTCTTATGTATGTACGTGTATGTCATATCCATGTTGTAAATATTGTACATTTTATGTCGACCACATGTGAGACGAGTCATGGACTCAATGTGTTATCGAATTTAAATAAAGTCTATTATTATTATTATATTGACGTGTTAATTGTACGATTTTCACCTGTCCTTCTTCTCCTAATTGGCATACTCGTGACTTGTGGTGATTTGGCCCCTATCGGCGGGCGACTGAGTACCAAATCACCTGACGCGTACTGTATGCAACTCTTGTTCAAATCTATCATACACATTCAAATATTTTGTCAAATTAGTATACCTATTTGTGTAATCATTCAAACCAGAGACGTATATATTACATACACTTAAATCTATATGGAGGTTTTGAAAGTAAACAGACTTTCATGTTCTCAAATTTATTATGCATACAAATACACTCTTGTTGCATCAATAGAACGAAAATAAGATATAATATGGTAATTGTCAACTATTTTCTTCTTAATCTGGTTGTTATGGCTGTAGTTTGCAAGAAGTCGGAATGACATCCATATGCTTCGATGTTTAAAGAGTGGTGAATCTTACTATGACTTTCATGTTCTCAAATTTATCATACCCATAACAATACACTCTTGTCGCATCAATAGCATGTTTTAACTTTAAGTGACGAGACTAAGATCTTATATGATAATTGTCAACTATTTTCTTCTTAATGTGGTTGTTATGGCTGTAGTTTGCAAGAAATATGAATGACATCTATAGGCTTCGATGCTTAAAGAGCTTTAAAACGTATCTGGTGAATCTAACTATGACGATGCAGTCACGTTTTCATTCAATGCAATATAAATGTCCTTGTATTTCAATTTTGTTATAAAAGAAGACATGTACTAGCTGGAACTCGCCAAATGGATGCAATTATCAATTTACTCTTAAAAAATATATCAAAAAAGATTGGTGTAATAGGCTGGGAAGGTCTTTTTATCAGGAAATAATATTTTCCTAAATAGCGTTTGATAGCAGAGACTAGTCCATGGTATTGGAGAAAGTTTGTGTTGGTTTGTTAAATCTAGATACATTTACACAGAAATGTTAATTTATAAAAAAAAATATAAACATACACCTCACTATATAGGCAGTTGAAGATGCATGCATCATTATTGGTAGTAAGACTCAGGTAACGATATTTGATTGATCCTTGAATACATTAACATGACATATAAATGCATACATATACCACCTATACCCTTCTTCATCACCTATACGTCCTATACCCTCTTTGCCCTCCTTCATCATCTTTACTTCCTATACCCCCATTTGCCCTCCTACATCACATTTACTTCCTATTCCTCCTATACCCTCATACATCACCTATACCACATATACCCTCCTACATCACCTTAAATAATTATGTCCTCCTACATCACCTATACGTCCTATACCACCTATACCATGATGGCATCCTACATTATCTATACTCCCTTACACACCTATACCCTCCTACATCACCCGTACTTCCTATACAACCTATACCGTACTACATCACCTTTACCTACTATACCACCATTACCCTTCTACTTCACCTTTACTTCCTATACCACCTATACCCTCCTACATCACCTTTAGTTACTATACCAAATGTACCCTCCTTCATCATCTATACCCTCTTACACCAACTATACCCTCCTACATCACCTATACTTCCTATACCTTCCTACGTCACCTTTACTTCCTATACCCCATATACCATCCTACATCATCTATACCCTCTTACATCACATATACCCCCCACATCATCTATACCCTCTTACACCACCTACACCATCATACTTCACCTTTAATTTATTTTCTATACCTTCCTACGTCACCTTACTTTCTATACCTTCATACGTCACCTTTACTTTCTATACCTTCATACGTCACCTTAACTTCCTATGCCACCTATACCCTCCTACATCACCTATACTTCCTAACCCACCTATACCCTCATACGTCATCTATACTTCTTATACCACCTATACTTCCTATACGACTTATACCCTCCTACCTCAGCTTTATTAACTATATCCACCTTTATCCCCCTACACCACCTATACTTCCTATACCACCTATACCCTCCTGCATATATACATCACATTTACTTCCTATATCACCTATACCCTCCTACATCACCTATACTTCCTTTACGACCTACACCCTTCTACATCACCTACAAATGTAACCTGAATTTACCATCTATGCCCTCCTGCATTTATTTTGTTATTTTATCTGGTTATAAGTTATTATGTTCATTTAATTTATTTCAATATTTTTATTTCATTTTATTGATTTATTAATTAATTTGTTTTATTTATTTAATCATTATTTTTATTTCATTTAATTAATTAATTTGTTTTATTTATTCAATTTAATTATTTATTGATATTTTTAAGCCGCTTTTGGCGAGAGCCGACCGGCTTATTTTCATTTGTGGCGGTTTTTGCCATTCGTGATTTAACCATAAACACGTTCTTTATTAGTCTTTTCAATATTTTAAATACATATTTGAATACTCATAACCATTTTATTAAATATTAAAAATTAAAAATAATGTGTCCTCTTAATTCAGCTTAAAGAAATACCGAGTACACAACTAGTAAACTTGCTAGGTCTCAATGATTTTCAACGGCGTAATCAAAGTCAATTTATTGTCAATGTTGGCAGGGGCCATGTACCTCTCGAACCTCGCAGGCAGCACCCCCGATACATATTGCGTGTCGAGCACAGGACCACGGACTTTGATAACAATCTAATTCCGTGACTGGACTTACATTATTCGACCTGGACGTAAACAAAACCCACAATATAGACAATAAAATTAACGAAAGATCATACACACATACAGATAAAACTACAAATATTTTATGAAATGAAACTCGCCGTTGAGACGCACTAATTATATATCTTCAATCCAGACTACCCTGGTGTCATTACGAAACCATCAGCCCATCAGTGATTCATCTATTCATATGAACAGAATGATATAAGAATGGAAATTAAATATTTAAAATATACAAATAACCAATTAATCAATTACTTTCTACTTAAAATTTTACTGGCCGATTAGGGTACGTGTATAGACATGCATCCATCAATCAGCAAACGACACAGCCCAAATATTTGAAAATAAATATAAGTCATTGCCAAACTTCCGACCGATTATTTCACGTCTTTATCTATTTTATTTGTATATTTATTTTGTTTTTAATTTGCAAACTTTATTATCCATATAACTATTTTTTTATATAAAAAACAATCAGCACTCACATATTCTTAAAATAACCTGCACATCGATCGTTTTCTTCCATAACCAGCAAAACGCATGTTCAACGCACATTCAATGCTAAAGTTAAAACGCACAACAAACGGTCAACGCAAACGCAACCCAAACGCATCGCAAACGCAACGCAAACGCAA
Source organism: Mizuhopecten yessoensis (assembly GCF_002113885.1). Lineage (NCBI taxonomy): Eukaryota > Metazoa > Mollusca > Bivalvia > Pectinida > Pectinidae > Mizuhopecten > Mizuhopecten yessoensis. Next base: position 214,742 of record NW_018406628.1, read on the forward strand.
CGGAAATTCAACGCAAACGCAACGGAAACGGAACGCAAACGCGACGGAAACGCAACGCTCTTTTGGTAAAGAAAAACGGTCCAGGGTCTGTACCAACGAGTCCTCGCTAGCGCTTCATGTTGACTTTTTTTCCAGTTTGGATTCATTTTGCGTAAGAGCAGTTCAACATTTTAATGGAAAAAAATATAGCAACGGCATTTTGTTTAATTTGGATCAATTATCGTTTGCCTTTTCGAGAAATAGAAAGGCCATTTACAAATATTAATGGTATCCAACAATAAATTTAGAATTTTGTTAACATAATAACGTCATCGATGGGGCAATGCCCTATGCGAATCGCATTTATCACTACGTTGATATGTTTATATAATGTTTATGCCATGCAAAGTAAATTATATTTTGATGTCCTGTACCTGCATTGGTTTTAATGTTGAGATAGTTAAACGTCGCGCTGTACAGTTTGCAATACATAGATTATTGCATCAGATACTTACCTTTCCTAAATAAAAATTGATTTCCACCTTCCACAATTTTTACTACGCCAGTTTTAACAGTGAGTACAGCGTTTAAAAACTTCTGGAAAGAACATTTGTCTGCAATGTCCTTAGCTAGTTCATCGTCAGCTGGTACCTCCAGATACGTAGCCAAACGTTTTATTTCATTCACTGGATCCTGAAAGAGGAATATATACGAAGATTAACGTATTTAAATAAATGAAAAGAAAATTACGATAAAACTTTGATCAACGTTGAAGAAAGTCTATGATCGTCATGAGTGTCAACAATGATACAAACTTTTGTACCCCTAATGCATATCTAGTTTGTGGTCTTCAAACCTTTCTGCATTTGACAAAAAATATAACAGGACCGAAGTGCCTTACACTTCCACAGCATCTGCTTTGCCTCCAGTTTCTGGCTCATGTTGTCTGTCCATTTTTTTAAAAATATGTTTTAATTTATAATTCTTTAAAACTGCAATTTTACCCTTAATCTGTTTGCTCGGTTTTCTTCCTTTTCTATACTGTAACCTAGGACGTAAATTATTTCAATGTTGCCAGTCTATGTTGTGCTGTAGGCTAAATTTGTCACGCTCTACTACACGCAGCACTTTTTATTCCACTTGCAACAGAAACGTTGTTTTGGCAATTACAACGTACCTAATGAAGTTTTTTCATGAGTTTCACTGTAGAAATTGCTTTATCCAAAAGTACTAATAATATAACTATCTTAAACTAGTATTTCATGTGCGTTAGAAATATTCAATTTTAGGCGATGATTTCTGACTTTAAATGCAAACGTTTCATAAGGACAACTCCTTTCTTATGATGTATCATTTTAAGATGTTGTTCTGGAAATTCTCGAGTGATTTGTTGCCTCTGACGTCTTTCTTGTTTAACAGGTCGTAGACAAACGATTTTCGAATGCATACTTTTCCCGGATTTTGTTTCCTGTGATAGATTGATAAGTGTTGTAAGGGGTTTGGGGAAATATGACGAGTGGTTATTGAGTAATATACTTTTATGAGAAAACGAAGCGGAACAGACAACAGAATAGAAAAACCTTTGTAAATGTACGCTTTCATTGTTAAAAAGTTATTATCTATGCTCAGGAAACGTATCAAATAATATTAAAGGCCATTTTTCTAATGAACACCAAAATTTGAAGCCGAGCTTCTGGTCTCTTATAGTACAAACATTTTCATATATTAGTTTTAAAATGGGTGCTGAAAGGTGAGGCAATAGACAAAAAAGGAGTTACAATAGATTGATTCGGATCACAAATACCACTAAACACTAGAGACAAAACCAGTTGTCATCGTCATACAGAGCTAAATGATAAAAATGTCATCAGTGTTTGGGATCGAAATAATAGGAAACTGAGGTACATCAGAAAGTACTTTAAAGTCATCCAATTTTGATCGACCTTTTCCACTAAGGCATATACTGCTGTATAGGGTAAGAGACATTTATAAAACGAGAAAAACGTGGAAAAGAAGATTGAATCAAAGGCGGAAGAAATAATTGCTCGCAATACCAAGTAAGGAAACATTTACGTCGTCTGTATTTAAAATTTAATCAATGCAGGATTCCAAAAGAAGAGTGCAACACGAACATGCAAATATCAGCTCTGTGTAGGAGTGGACATATTTATTATCAAATATAGAATGTTTCCATTTGTGTTTCGTGTTAGTTTACTTAATGGATCTGTTTAGAGAAGAGTCCAAGACTTTATAAAGGCTCGACTGAAATGATATAAAACAGAGTAATTAGAATTTTGAATGGACATAAATCAACTCTATGGTGTCGATGTAACATGGAATGTCTGTTTTGGTTAGAGTGACATATTAGACTACTGTTATTCATACCTTCTTAAGATTCTCATAGAAGACCGTATGGACACTGGTGACTTGATTTTTATTTTTGGCATCTTCCCATTCCTTCTCGTATTTGAAGAATCCATCGTAAAAATCTACCGATATATGCAGCACAAATTCACTTTAAAGACAATACATATTCTACGATACTTGATGGTGATGTACAATACCCTAATATATATATATTTATATATATTGTTGTTGAAACATATTGAATGCAGCAACACAGTTCTAATATGTAACTGTAACGAGGAGTTTTAAAAACAAACGAACACCAAATTAAAGCTCTTTCAAAGAATACAATTATGACCTAGTGTTTTACATGCAATATCTGAAAAGAAATGAACCAAATATATATTTACGCTCATTGAAAAGAATAAGAAACCTAAAAAACAACAACTGTACATTGTCATATTAATTCGACCATTGAAAATCATATCAAAATCATTTGAAAATGTTGTTATACGACCTCCAATGCCTTTGTAACGCACAGTACGATTAAACGTTTTACATGTTCAATGATTGAAATTAAACGATACCGGAACGACACGCACTGTGTTTGCTTTCCATTTGATCTTTTAGGAAGTTTTCCCAGGTTCCAGGGAACTCCTCATCCTCTGATGTCCTCGGGTGAGAAATACGGTCGTCGTGTGTGCAGTGATTGTAACAAGACACCATTACATCTTTCGGATTGCGGCGAAAATGGACGATCTTGCATCCCTTAGCCAAGTGTTGCTTTGGTAGATGGCGGAACGGAACATGTGTACTCAAAACGCGCGGCGACTTTAATTCGTTCAAGGTTGAAAGGTCGTCTACGGCTTCCAGCATACCTGTATTTATGTATAGTATATCCTCCAACTTACAATCATTATAAGTGAAATATAAATAGTTTGGCATCTCTTAAAAATTTGCCTCCCCCACCTTTCCCTGATCTTGTCTTTTTGAAGCCCATGATTGAATTAATCGAATTCCTTATATATAGAAGAACGATTTATTCATTGTAGTTCAATGCTTAAGATTGTTATCCAGCATATCATATATCTATCATAAATATCTAAATGGTATAACTTTAAGATTTTAAGTTTAAACTAATAGTGTAATGTAAGCGCAAGCGCAAAAAAACACAAAACAGAAGCACAAATGTAATACTTGAATTGTTTTGTCTTACTTTCTTTTTACTTAATGTCTTTTACAATATTATATGTATTCCGTCTTTGCCTATTGCAGAGTTATCTTCTCTTGGGAGCAGGTATTGATTGTTACGTCACTTGTTTGTGAGAGTAACGTCATCAATTTTTGAGAAAAAGACGTAATTTTCTCACACAAACCAATGACGTAACAATCAATACCTCCTCCCAAGAGAAGATAACTCTGCAATACGCTAAGACGGAATAAACATTGCGTATTAACTATGCCAAGCAGCTATAATCTTATTAACTGCATAACTTTCCATCCTAGAAGAATGCCGGACACTGATGAGTATAGCTTTACCTATTTTCATATACCTGTCTCAACAGATAAAAATAAGATCGTACGCTCCGCTGGAAGGATTGGTTCTACAGTATAGCTGCTTCACAACAATGTGATGTTAAGTTTACTGATGAGACTCATTCTGGAATTGCTAATAAGTATTATAAATTGATTAGGACAGTTGTTATTTAATGAAACTACGATTCTTCTTCTTTTGACAAGGGCAATGTGTATTGTGTCAAAACGAGAAAGAATACAGTTTTGACCAATGACTATTTAAATAAAACTAATCACGTTATTGCTATAGATTTCACAAACATATTGTGTATTCATACTATAACCATTGTTCCTTTTATTGTTTCTAAATATCACAATGATAATAATACGTTTTAATTGTTAATTGGGATTTAAATTGAAATGACTAATTAAGATAATTTCGTTAGTTTAAATAGAGAAATCAAACATACCTGTAATTTTAGCACCCTTAACATACGTGGCGTGCCCTTGAACCAGCATTGAAATGATCTCATAGCCCCAGTTCGTTCCTGGCAACAAAACATGTGAAATGTAAGTTTGGTGTAACTGGTGTTTTATGATGGGAATACAAATTGTATTAACACTACAATGTAGTTGCTTCTGATTTTTACACGATTTCTTTTCACGTAAGTTCTATTCAAAGGGTAATGCAACTGAAGACACGGTCAATTCCAATTTTAATTAATATCATCTTAACTTAACATATATAGAAACTCTCTGTGATATGACAATATTTCAGCTTACTTTTATACCAGCTCTATTGCATTAAAATTTGTTATATTCCACATAAGTAGTTAATACTTTTACCTGTTTTGGGCAAACTACAAATCAGAATATCATTGTCTCTTGACTCAAAGTTTCGTACTGCAGCCATATGTTTATCAGGTACTGGTACCAGAGGGGGGAAAGCAGGCAACACGTATCCATCATATACTGGAAACACAGAGCAATGTTCACATTTGGAGGACATTTTGATACCTAAAGTAAAAAACAAAAAACTTTTGTCATAAAACATGTTATAAGTGCTGCATTTAACAAAATCCCATATACAATTCTTGGATCAACCTCTGCTCGTGTAACAGTTCACTATCCCGAGTTTTACATGAAGTAAAAAAAGGGTTTTTCAAGTAAAACAAATTTTCATGATGTAATACTTACCATAACTTTAGTATGCATAGACAATACCTACACCCATCTTTGTAGCCCAAAAACAAAAGATTCAAATATCCCTACCTTCCTACCGTGACGTAACCCATATCTCGACGACAGAGCCACGGAGTGATTTCCCTCCTCAAACCCCTTTTATGGAGCCTAACGGCAGCCGGGATGAGGAGGCAAGGGGAGGAATACAGGGTGGGACTCCATAAAGTTATGGTAAGTATTCCATCATGAAAATTGGTTTTACTTCAAAAACCTCAATTTCATTTCAGTAATAATTACCATAACTTTAGTATGCGAATTCGTCTTACCGTAGTGGAGGCTTCGAATACAGGCAGACCAGGCTGATGGAACAAACTCGAGACATGCTCAAGTTAGGGAAAAGGTTAAGGAACCCTCTAATAAAGCCCCGAAAGTAATCAAAAAATGGAAAACCTCCCCGTGAAACGAGCAGGTGTACTACCGTGGTGCCAGATAGCATACTATTTAAAAATCACTGAATTACTGTGGAGGAACAGCCACAGACTGTGCAACCACCACCGGTCCAAGGGAATACAATCCATCAGAATGAGAAGCCAAGGACCGGAGATAAAAATCCGTGAAGGTAGTCTGACCGCGCCAGAAAGCCGCGGACATGGCCTCCTGAAAGGGGGAGCCATTGAGGAGGGCCCATGACGCAGCAAGGCCCCTGATCTCATGAACTCTCACCTTATACAACGTCCGAACCTGATCATGACCTGGCAGATCCATCTAGACACTGACTTAGAGGAGATATCCTGCTGACCCTACTAATGGACAAGAACAGACGAGATCGAGACTATCCCGAGTTTTACATTAAGTAGAAAATAAAAATGAAAAAAATGTAACTAGGAAACATGATATAATGTTGAAAATGGATTCAGACTGTTGTTGTTTAACGAGAGTCCCTAGCATATGTGATATCAATTTTCATAATGTCCCGGATTGAAAATAGTCATGTAATATCACAGTTACTCTGTTTAAAAACACCGTATTTTTTGCCCTAATGTTGTATTATTTTTAGCCGTTTACATCACCGATGAGTCCTCGAAAGACGACACAGCTGTATGATGAAGTGTAGATATTTGTTGCCATGCTGTAAATGTTAGTAAAATTATAAAGGTGTAATCATAGGTGGGTGTATGTTACGTTCATCTTTGTATATTGTAGCTTAAGTTTTAAATCTTTATTCAGCTTTTTTAGTTACTTAGTTATTTAATGGCAGGGTAAAGGCTCTTTTGTAATTCTGAATGCTAACTTGACTGTTTAGTTCTTAAATTGTTTTAATGGGTAGTCAACATTCACCTTCATGTCTAGGATCTTTAGTTTTGAATCAACTGAAGAGTTTTAATTTTTCTTAACTGATAACTTCTATTGTTAGGGCAGTCAATGGAATGTACAAGTCTTCACAATTGCCATTTGTTGTCTCCTTCGCTTTGTTGTGTATAGTTGCAGCAATACCACTTATTTAAAACACAAAAGGTACATAATTGGTATAACATAAACATTACCAACTATTATTTCAAAAGTAAAATTCGTTTTCTAGTACTGCGAGTCTTATGTTGTTGTAACGAATACAACAAGCGTTATATTAACGTTTTTATACGGCTTATGCTTATGCAACAGCAGGCATGGAGTTTGAGAAAATTCAAACGTAAGTATGCTGAAGGTAAAAGTAGGTTTAGACGTTTAATGGATTTTTGACGTATTTTATGCATCTACGTATATACAAACGACCTTTCCGTGAAACTAGGTCCTACTCAGACTTACCCGCTGTCGATGTAATCTTATCATTAGTGTATTTTTCTATTCTAGCACACGTAAAACATTTACTGTGTAACTCACGATTGGACAATGTGTATGCTTGTGAACGTTGAGACACTTTGTAAAACTTGTTGTTATCTTTAAAATATAAAATGATATGATTTGGAAGCATTAATGTACTAAAAGTAAATGTTAAGGGCATGACCTACAAATGTAATACCATTTTCACTGAAATATATATATTGAAAAGCATTATGTGTGTAGCATAATAAGAAAACGAAAATCTATATCTGAAGTGTTCTGCCTTTCAAAACCGATATATTGTTGCCCTCAATGTTCCCTTGACATTCTTTGTTGAGATGACGGTAACCTCATATAAACAGACAAAAACTTCAAGATTATGTCTTATGAGTAAACGTTCTAATCAGAGCACGTTAACAAATACTATTGTACACGATTATCAGACTATGTAAAGATGACGATTGGGCCAGTATTCGACCAAACTTGGATGCCTTGTATTGTTTAACCATAACTGTAAACACATAAAATATATTACGTAATCTGTGCCAGACTTTGAACCCAGGAAGTGTATCTGATACCAAACGTAAACAAAATACGACCTTTCCGTTAAACTTGGTCCATCTCAGACTTACATGTACCTACTGGAGTACCTAGCCTATTTCTATCGATGTGCTGTTGGTATAATCAAGTTCAAGTTTGAGTAAACGTCCTAAACAGAGCATGTACTGAGACAAGAAATTCACATATGTATACTTCACTGTGTGTCGCTGACTATCTTGTTGCACACACTATTACAGAACACACATGTCTGATCACTGTACGATGTGTAATCGTATAGAAAACAAAGTTCACCGTTAAATGTGAGTTAGAAACCTGATTATTGTCAATACTTACCCAGTGCTTAGCAGGACTCTGTTTATTGTAGTAAGCACCATGTATATATGCCCCTTTCCTTTATCCTTATTGTCGAGATGAGCAGGTACAAGTGTTAACACAAATATGTCTGGCCTATATGATACACATACTTTACGCCACCTGTCGGCGGTTTGTACAAATTCGAAATTTTACACAATGTTGCCTCCCTTTCACATTATAATTAGACCAACAAATGCTGTCACACGTGTAATTCAACACACTTTAACAGAGACGAAATACTGTTTTGAGTATGAACGTATGTACTGATACACGTTTTCTTTACCTACATGTGAAGCTGTTATCGTTCATATACATGTACCGGTTCGCTGGGTAGTTCTGTTATTGTGTTAATATTTTCTCATCCACTTGTGTACACTTTGTTCTCATCAGTGGACGAGAGCAAACTACCAAATATAACTTATATATAATGTCCTTAAAGGGATAATTTAGTGAAGTAAGATTTTTTTTATAACCTTGTCACAAGACTTCATGATAACATAGTTTGATTCTCCTTATGAACAATTCATGTCGGGAAATTGATAAGAGACAATGTTTTTGCTTGGCGTTTTTAATCAGTAATTGAGAAATCCTTAACTGTACAGCCGTACGTTTTAGCGGCAGCTGTTGGTAAATTTCTGGCTAACAAAAATGTCTTCCCAGCCGAGGAGAGAAAGTACCTTCTTGTTTTATTCACCTAGCCTCTCTGGAAAACAAGTACAGGGATTTGTTCTGAATCATAATCTTCTTCCAACAGCATCTTAAACATCGTTATAAATGAGTTTAAACCTATTGATATCGTACCTCCTGCGGTTTGAAATTCTCCCTGTGGCGCCCTCTCAATGCGTCTAAATGAATATGTTCGTTTTTATTCAAATCCAAACGAGAACAGAAATATCTGATAAGAGGTATATATTATGATACTTAAAATTCTTACTTGCGATGTATTGTGTAAATTCAAGAATGTGTTATGTGTGAACTCAATAACTGACAGTGTTGTCTGTCGACAGCAAGCATAGTGGTGTACATGTTTACTTCTCACTGACAGGCCCAGATATTGCGCTATTTCTGTCGTACCTGTTTTCATCACCGGCTTTCTCAAAATATGAAACTGACCACACTGGACGTTGGCTTCAGGTCATGTAATTATCAACTACGTAAACTTTCGTTAGAAAAGATATACTTTTAGAATCGGCTCGATATTCTGGTTGTCATTTGACTAAATAGACCCTTTAATCTTTCTTTACTGCACATGTAAGCAGGAACTAGTATATACAATGTACGTGTGTTCACTGTTGAATGGCCATAACATTATATTCATGTCCTATACCATATATGCGTTTTTACACGCGACTAAGTAACATTCGTAAACCTTACCGCAGAAATGACGGGGCTTATGACTTCACTACCAGCGCGTTTATCTGTGTTTTCACTGCCGGAGTGAAGAGGTCTAATACTATATACACATGTTGCAGTTTAAGTTAAAATGATGAACAGCAGTAAACCTGGTTTGGTTAGCATGTGTGTATCCCTACGTTCAAAGTTAACAAGTGTTTTGATACATCGCGTTGAACCATATAGCTCCTATAGTTGACATGTGAAAAATCCAGATGATGGTAAAAAGAAACAAGATCGTGCCAAAGAAGAAATGTGCGGCTGTCTAGTTATTAACTTATCTACCTAATGGATAAACGAGCTTATACTGTGGCACAGCGTTCTTCTTTTGTCCGATGTCAACTTTTAAGTGGTTTGTGGCAAACTTGGCGGAAGGACTATCAACTTTATCGAAATTCACGAAATTGATCTATTCCGTGGTCACAATATCAAACACTCTAGCCGTCCAAATTTATATTCTCAAAACTAAAAGATTTCAAATAAACGACTAGTTCCTTTAACAATTTCATTGTGACATAAGTATATATATATGCGTTTTACTACTTTTATTTAAAATTATTTAGATTTATATGCTTATTCAGTGATTTTGCCATTGCATTTCTTTATACCATATTATGTCACTAACTGGCCTTGATTATGATAGTTTGATAAAGGGATGTGTTACCTTGAAAGAGCGGGACGTGCCAGGGACGAGGCGGGGAAGTGTTTTACGGACTTATATTTGATAAGTGTGATGGCTAGTATGTGAACTGCAACGTTTTTAATAATCATGGCGGTGCTTTGTGACATACTAGTTTTGTAAATAGTTGATTTAGTGGTGATTTATGCTATGTAACTTGTATATACATTTTAACCTTTATCGAATGTCCATTTACAGCATTGCTAACATTTTCATCTTCTACTGCATAGTTATATTTTACAGAATAATCGTGTTCCACTTACTCATTGCAATATAGCAATATGATATTACCATCTGATGATCATATGTATATTGATATGTTATTCATTCCTGGTTTCCACTGTATACCAATCCATAACCCCCTCCCCATTCCCGTAATTGTTCTGTTGTACACATTACTTCATTCTTGTAGCTAGTGTTCAAAAGTTGATTATGAAGGAGGTAACAAATTTACATAGGGGTCACGACAAATTCGTAGTTTTCGTGGTTGTTATTGAACCATGAAAATAAATACAACGAATTTGAATGATATACGTGTCTACTATGTGTTAATATGGGATATCCAAGAAAGTTTGTACCACGAAACGATCTAGATGGCTTCAAACCACGAAGGAAAGTGCCCACGAATGTCATTGGTATATTGTCATAGTCACAGGAACCAAATGTGTTTAAATCTTTTAAGTGACTCTGAAAAGCCATTAGAGGGATTATATGTATGTGAGTTTTGCATGGGATGGTCGTATACATGTATTTCTATCCTGCGGCACGCGATTCTCTTTCCTTGTAACAAAGTTTGTTTGTATACTGAATAATCAGTCAGTGTTTATGTTTTTATTAAGAATACGGATCAAATATTGCCGGACTTTCAGCATACCGGAATCAGATTTAAGATTTATTCCTAGTTCTGGATTACACACATTTAGTTTCTCGCTTATCATGTGTTTAATAGGAACTTTTCTGAAACATCAGTCCAAATCGGAGTTCTTTTCAAAAAGTGGTTTGAAACGATAAACAATGCTTTGCTTTTTATATTAAACTTGCTTAAGTGAACTATTATCTGTATTTCTGATTTTTGCAACAAGGGAAACGATATCAAATATACCGATTTCCTCAAATAGTTTCTTGTACTTTTACAATACGATACACCGATTTCTTTAAATTGTGAATTGAAATTGTGAAAAAATTACCATTAAAAAATGATTGCAGTTGGCACGTCTTGATCAAAGATCACAATGCTTATAAAATGTCCGGTTTTATGACATTTAATGGAGGCTCCAATAATGTTTATTATAAATTCGTGTTTACTAGAATGTTTAAAATAATTGTTATGTTTATCCACCATGTTACAGCAAGGAGGACTGTGTAACCAATTAGAGGTGATTGTGGTGTCCTGTCGGAAAGCAGATGTTATACAGAGGCAGATAGAGGCCGCAGTGTCGACACTTGCACTGGATTCTCTTAAGGTCAGTCGACAATGACGTTCTGTTACTTTAGATCAACCAGGAAAGATGTTACTGGTCTAATCTACAGGTGTCGTGAAGTACTGTACACGTACATAGCAGTACCACAGGCTCAATTAAATTTGTCCTTTCGCTCTCAGCCCTAAAACATGTTGATATTTAAGGTCCCCTGGTTAAGTACAGTGCATTATTGAAACGTAAACTTAACGATCTGCCGGTTTAATCATAAACATCGGCAACTTCAGATCAATTTAGTCTGTCATATGATAGATCTGAAATCTTAAACACCAGATAGAATGAGCATTCACTGTCATTGATCGGAGATACTTTTGATTATTAATCTTTCAGTAGTGTGTGTCCATGAATGTGGTCACATCATGTTTTAATATTGTAAGTTAAAGATAAGTCATTCTGATAGAGGAAAATCATTTGCTGCAATGTATTAACGCATTATAACAATATACCGTACATAAGGAACAGACCTATCAACACATAGACACTGCGCTTCAATACGAGTTGAGACATTCTATGAGGAAAAGTACAAGTCTTTTAATTTTCATAACTGCATATGTTATTACTCGTACCCTTAGTGCTAACCTGTGCCTGATTAAGAGTTTCAAACCACGCCTTAAAGCATAAGAGGATCAAACGTTGTCACTATTCGCGACCGACCCAACATTATTGAAAAAGATTTCAGGAATTGTATTCATATTAAAACGAAGCACTTCATGTTAAAATGTGCCAGATATGAAATGTTTGTTACTGTACATTAACGAAAAATAAATTTCCAACAAAACAAAACAGATTTGCAATTGAAAAAGGCCTGAGTTGTTACAAATTTCAACTCTTGGCTGCAATAAATCCTTTTCCTTAAATTAGTGCTGCATGTGAACAGCAACACAACCAATTTTAGGTAAAAGGACACAATATCGGGGTCTGTTTGTCCACTCGCAGAGTTAACTGCCTCGTTACGTTAAATCGCCACAAGAGAAATTAGTAAAGAAATGTGATAAACAAAGACTCTATTTATCGTTTTTAGTGATACAGAGGGACACAATCTCAATAACAGTTAAACAAACAATGGTAATCTCAATAATATGGTCGGAGGACGGACTAGTGGTGCCCGAGGTTCTTGCTGTTAATAGATTGACATTACACTTGTCTGTATTATTAAAGCTAAACAATGTGTCAGGATTCAGCAGTGAACGGCAGGTAAATACCAATATATGTCTTATGCTACATTTAATTAACACGGAAAATAATCGATTTGACTACTTCTGTTTCTCTAAACAGAGCAGTTTATAAGCTCGTTGTGTAAAACTGGCTAACTAGTTCGTCTATGCTATGCTAATTTAAACTGAATTATGCGTCCAAGAAGATCCAAGAAGATCGGAACAGCTGCGTGAGGCAGTGTCTCTCGTTTTATTGTCATACAGTTTCTATTACCAAATTTTAAAGGAACGATCACCTATATGTTTTGTTCGCTAACTGTTTGCTATTTTCATAAAAACTTTTCCTAATTATAGCATGTCCAATTTTACATGCTATATACTTAACAATAAACAATTTTAAGTATGGCAATATTTCAATTTGGGAAACATTTATTATATTCCCAGTTTATATGTTATAAAGCAAGCCATGCATTCATCATTTGGTTCCCGATAACATAATTTGTGTTGAAGAAATTCTGTTAATTCCTTCCATTTATACCACACCATATCAATGTAATTATGAAAAACAAGAAAGGTTGTAAAGACTTGTATGTTACACTGAATAATAAAAATAAATGTGCGAATACAGCTGAAATAAAATGGAAATCAAAAGAAAGTTTTAGAAACATAGACTGGAAACGATTGTATAGCATTCCTTTTAAAAGTACAACGGATACAACACTACAGTGGTTCCAGAATCGGTTACAAAATCGCATTCTCTCAATAAATGAATACTTGAAAACTATTGGTGTTTTGAACAATAACCTTTGCAATATGTGTAACACAGATATTGAAACTATAGAACATATTTTCTGGGAATGTCCTCATTCTTTCAGACTTTGGCAAGATTTGAAAAACAAAATATACCACAACTTAGATAAATTAATTTGATTTTACATTAGAAACAGTATTATTTGGAGAGACAGAAAAGGTTGCCTTACCAGTTAACTTAATTATCCTTTATGCAAAATATTATATATACACTGTATCAAGAAAAAAACAAAGACTCGGGTTAGATGGTTTGATTGAGTTTCTAGCATTCCGATATAACATCGAAAAAAAATCAGCCTCAAAAAATGTACGCAACGAAAAATTTAATCAAATATGGTTTGATTGGAAAAATATTTTTAACATTTTTAACAGATTGAAAAAACAAGTTTACACAATCCATACATCTTTCTATCTTTGTTTATATAATTGATACTCTTTCTCTTGAAATGAATATTTAAATTTCATCTTTATTTTGTAATCTGATAAAACTAAAACTGCATATATCCGGCATGTTATGGTGTGAGAGGATACATGTGCTGTTTTATGTTTGTTTTGTTTTATAATTACCTTTTTAGCGGACATAAAAACCTGTATGAAAACCGGTTTTAAAATGCTATTTGAAAATTGATGTCAGTATATATCCATATCAATGTGAATGACCACATGCATGTGTCATAGAAATATTCATACACATGTGTATATATATATATATATGTGTACATCTGACACTGTTTGCACAGTGTATTTATTATTGTTTATTAACTGCTTGAAATTATGCGTGCATAATGATGCATCTGATTCAGTGTATGTAAGTCTGTCTCAATGTATACATGTATGTACATTTTGTATGTACTGTATGTGTGTCTGTGTGTCTGTGTGTCTGTCTGTCTGTCTCCTGTATATATGTATGTGTGTATGAGTATATGTGTGGATGTATTTGTATGTGTATTATGTTTTTTTGTGTATACGAGACGTGCTTTATGTTTGTTTGTAATATTATGTTGTATATGGAATTTGTTAGGGTGTGAAAGAAGTATGTTTGTGTTCTTGTCTTGTACTCTATTTGCAAATATTTTATTTTCCCATTGCCCTTCCTATTTATTTATTGTTTGACTGATGGATGTTGAATGAGAACCCTCCTGCGTGAGGACACCATATTGTTCAGGGGCTGACTCCAGGGCTCCCCAACTCTGGCATCCCCTATCAAAATATTTATATATGTATATATATATATCTGCTTCGAAGCAGTATATGTATATACATATTTATGAAAAAAATGGCTGGGGGAATAAAATATTTAAGAAAAAAAAAATCCTTCCTGTTATATAAGTCAAGTTTGCCTTGATCAGCTTGCAGCAAAACGAAATAAATATAAAAAATATACATACTCTTGATTACACATATATTCCCATAATTGATATCGGTAGCATTGACTCAATGCTCCTTTGTAGTTTTTTTTTATTATGTTTATAGTATTTGTACCTTAAGTAAATGATAATAAAATGATTTTTTTGTAAGAACACGATGAAAGTTGACTCTACCGACTTCGACTTACGAATTGAGAGATTTAAGTGTGTTACGAAATGAAAAATAACAATATATGAAAAACATATGGTGTGTTGCCATACTATTGCAGACACCCACACAGTTGTACGCTTGTTTAATTATTTATATTTGTTTTTAACATTGTTCTCCCTTCATTTTCAGAGAATTCAGATTGTTTCATTAACAAATCTGGGATCTGATTCTATGAATGATGACCAATCAGAAGACAGCACAAGCCAGGGAAGTGCTACCTCAAACAACAGTGGAATGAGCAGCATTGTGGACGTTATTCACCTTGATATAGGTAATTTGTCAATTATTATATCAACTTCAATTATACTCACATACTTGACGTATGTTTTAGAAAAAAAGTTCGAAAGGTACATTAGAGTGGTTTGGTGGCGCAATGGATAAGCGTTTCACCAAGGCGGCCATGATTGAATGCCCCGATCGGACGTGGTAAGGTACGGGGTCACCTGCCGTACAACATGGGGTTTCTCCAGGTACTCTCCAGTGTTTTTTCTCACATTAATACCCCCACGCGCTAACATCCGGGCTAACAAGAATCAATAATATGACTTTAAATAACTCATTTTATAATTGTTGTAAAAAAAAATCAGTTTATATACTTATATTAATGAAAATTACATTCCAGACACTATTAATCATTTAAAATTGAGGATGTGTCTTCTAACCTTTTTGATATAACAATGGAAAATCAAAGGCCATATTGCAATACAGACCCGACAGATCCACAGAAATATCATAATCATGTAAAAGAAAATTTCTATAAGAATATCTGGTTATTGTAAAAAAATGATCTTTTAATTATATTTTGGTTGGTATTTTTGTTTAATACTCAGTTAGCCTAACATTTTCTACGGTTAGACGCAAATACCAATATATTCATACCTTACACGGGGAAACCGAACATTACGTAAAGAATCAACAAATACAGGAAAGTCTTATGTTTCCGATCTATTGTACGATGTAGATAACGATTTGGTCTGTCAACATGACAAATCAATAGGTAGAAAGGTAGACGTGCCAAAAAGATACAGGACAGCATTTTAAACAACGTTCGAAGTATTTCACATCAAAGAATGATTTTGTCTGATTTCGCCTCAGATAATGGAACGATTTCGTCCAGAGCACAGACACGTATTGTATTTGTACTGCTTCAATGTTTCGTCCTCTACCAATAAAAATATAATTGCATGGTACGAGGTTGATGTGACCTTTTCCTAAATAAGTTTTACAGGGTATTAGTCTACACTGATGCTGGATTACTGGATAGTGTACAGGTTTGGGGTTAATCTCGGCTATTTAAACATTGACCAGTGCCATTACCGCACCTCATTGTGGCGCCAGCTATACTGTAAACAACGAGGGCAATATTCGGAGTTTTAGAGATTCTTCAATTAGTTAATACTACTGAATGGCTTTAATTTCCCGCCTTCCGACATCGTTCACACCTAGTGTGTTTTTTTCAAAGATAAGGTCTCATGTTGTGCAACAGGTTGTTCAACAGCATCGATTCCTGCGTTGGTTTCTCATTTCGTTTGATTAATTTCTTAAATTCTAGATAATGATGTATTTAATCTCGATGGAACCGAACGTTTTAAAAACTGTAGTGTAAGACAGTATTTCTGGTCTATAAATTAACGAAGATTTTGGATAAATCATTTGAACTTCACTCCAATTCTTTTCATATACACAGTTTCTTCACAGAAAACGAGTTTGTTCAACCATTCTGCTGGGTATTCCGTTATTTCTGTTCTTTCGTTGTGATTATGCAAACCAAAGCAATACATCAACTTAATGAAGCATCTGCTAATGTTAATAAATTGTTGATACATGGACTTTGATATATTGAATATTTAAAAAAAATTACATCTGTTCATATATTTGCCCTAGCTTTATAGATTTTGCTTTTGAATTATAGACTTTTGGCGCCTTAGTATTCTCTGTGTATGTATATATATACCAACTAAGTACAATGCTTACTTGGTTTAAGTGTATTTTCAAAACAACATAATGTTATAATACAGGCAGAGAGCATAAACGTTTCTAATGTCTAAACGTACATCTGTCTGTTTTGTCACGTGTTCAGTCAGCTTCTTTCATCCTTAATTTCAGTTCAACGCAATTGCATACATTACATGTCCCCTGATCAAAGCGTATTGTCATTGTACTGTAAGAAGATTTCCTTGTCTTTTCTAATGACGGAATAGAGTGAAGGCATTGACTATTTCATTGAAATTGTCTGTTAATTAAAGTTTTCCTACTTTTCTAAACGGCAACAGTTTACTTTGCTACATAACAGTTATCATTAAGATGTACGTATCTTATCCATGATGACAGAAACAAAAATACAATCCAATATTATGCATTCCTTTCAGATCCGTTGTGCCTACAAAACTTCTTCAGCAGTTGGTTAATCGACAGCAGCACAGACAGCGAGCACTTGCACATTGTCCTTCCACCGGCTTTTACAGGTTTGTACATGATTTTCAAAACTATAATGCATCTATAAGCATTTCGATATCATTTCATTGCCCTGTTGTCTTCGGTTGTACCTATTTGTGTATGTCACCAGTTGCTCAGTAAATTACAAACACGGACAAGTTGTGTATTTCCATTATCTTTCTTTACTATACCCGAAAACATACAATACAGGACAATACAATAAATACATTCAGCCGCACAGATGCATACAATAAATACTAAACAACATCCGGGCCGACCGAGTAACCGGACCTCGGAATCCAGACCGCTATATATATATATACATTAATTCACGTACATAAATATTACAACTACACGATAGTTGTTACATTAATACCGCAATACATACGGGGTATGACGTTCCTAGAATGGTTCAATGCTGGCGGCAATGTCTCTATAAGCCTCTATATGTCTCTTATATGAATACATATAATCAGTAGAGCACCGATCCTCTCTTACGAGTCGGATTGTAAGAATGACCACTGGTTAGTAAGTATTTACCCAGTAGCCGGAAAAAAGTGGCGGGAATATAGGGTGCATTATTCGTGCAAGGGGCAGGTCCAAAGTCTACGTCGTAAGTACATAACAACACGGGTACATACATTTCGAACTGATGTCGTCACATACACTGTTTACCAGACGGGACAACACACGTGTATTCAGACAGTTGACAGTCTCTTACGAGTCGGATTGTAAGAATGACCACTGGTTAGTAAGTATTTACCCAGTAGCCGGAAAATAGTGGCGGGAATATAGGGTGCATTATTCGTGCAAGGGGCAGGTCCAAAGTTTACGTCGTACGAACAACACGGGTACCTAAAATGATTTTCACTCTGTCACTATATATCATATATATATACATGGGTTACATATAAATGAGATTTTTTCCCGTAGAAATTCAGTGTGTTAATTGCATGAAAATTTGGTGTGGGTGTTAGAAAGAGAATTAAGAAAAACAAGCATTCTGTGGGTATTGATGAATCAATATATGTCCCCTACCGGCCCCCCAAACTTTAACCTGCAGATTTTGGCCAAGATATTTAATTCGAAAACATGTCAAAAATTAAAAACAAAACTAAAATGCTTTTCACTCTGTCACTATACAACATTAATGCTAAACCCCTAAAGAACCTCTACATAAAATCAGCGTCCTAACACTATTATTATGTGAACAGTGAGCCATTATAAAAGTTTTACCAAAACTTGAACCTGCAGATTTCGGCCAAGATAGTTAAGTCCAAAACATGTAAAAATAAAATCAAAAAAATAAAATTATTTTTCCACTGTCACTAAACAACAATAATGCTATACCCCTAGGAACCTCTGTGCATAAATCAGCATCTTAACACTATTATTAAGTGTACTGTGAGTCATTACAAAACTTAAACCGAAATTTTAACCTGGTGATTTTGGCCAAGATAGTTAAGTGGAAAACATGTCGAACATTGGAAAAGAAATATATTTTCCGGACGCAGAAAATATATATAGTCCCCCCGGTTTCACCGGTAGGCAACTAAAAACCAGTCGACCTGTGAACATGTCACCTTACTTGCTGAGGTGTGACAATGTAACGTTACAGAGCGTAGGGAAACTATATTAGAATGAATGTTTTCGATAGTAGGCATTTTGTGCACGAACATAATTCATAACTGGCTTTAGAGCACTAAAAGCGCAATTAAGAGCAGGCCGAGTATTTGTGTTTCGATAACTGTCAAAAGCCTTGCAACTGTCTTACCAGCGATCAAAGGCATCTATATCGTAACATTGATCAATCAATCATACTTAATCGCACATTTGTGCGAATATGTCTGCACAAAGGGGCAAACGATTGTTCAAACACATGATTGCTATTTCATGTTCTCTAAAAGCATACTTTGGTGTGTTATGCAGTTGTGTACATTATTTTATTTCCACTTGCTGAATAGTGGGACAAATGGATTCATAGAGACTGGTGGATTAACATTTCGGTCATGCTCGTATGCTACCTAACAAACTCGAAACACGGGAGGGCGAGGCCAACCATTCATAGCACGGAACCTTGAAATTGGAAAAGAAACGACGGAAATTAAGATATAATGTATATATTGCGGTTTCTTATTATTATTTAATAGTAAAAAAGGACAAAGCAAATTAAGTAAATATTATGCATTACCATTTTGTTACTGTTAATAAGAAAATGGACTAAAAGTCTGTCAGGGAAGCCGGTGTCTCAAACTTGTGTGAGAATGGTTCGATTAAAGGGAAGCATGCAACATTTTCATTGGGTTTGACACCATGCATCGCTCGATATATTTTTCATATAACTATTTTGTCATACCTTGCTAGCTGGAAGAATCATATTCACTGAAATACCTACAATTAACCCTATTTTCTTTCATTTGGCTTGTGTGATCCTATTGTTTTCGTTGTCCATCATCAGTACAACAAACACACACATTGATAACCTGGATTACGGTTAACTACTTAAATGTATTAAGTTCAGTTTATGATTTGATTATTTTGTACCAAAGTACAGTAAAATGGACATATTTAGAGAGTATTATCACGATATACCGAAGCAAATCCTTTTCCAAATAAATCAGATAAAAACGCCAAAGGACAATGAAAAATTTGGATTATTTTTGTTCTTTTTAATAAACTGGGAAACTTTTTCATGTTATGTATACGCTAGTATCAATCTAAGTGAGGTAAAGGTATATCAACCTTTCTACGTCAAACTTCTGTTTATTACGCATTTAACAATCACGCGGGGAAAATGACGTAATTAGCAATTCCAATCGTGACTATACCGTCGAAAATTGTTTCTATTAACCATTTAAATGATATGTTATATCTCAAACGAATTGGAATATCTATAACAGCTCTAGAAATGATCTTACAGCAATCTCGTGATCATTGGTTTTGATTAATAAAGACCAGTTCCAGACAAGAAAGGTTGAAATAGCGCGCGTACTTTACGAGCAAAAAATTTATCACCACTAGAAAACACGACAGACATATAATATACGAACCAGACGATGAAAGATGACAAAATGAAACATCTTACTCTTAGAACATTTCACAACTGAATAGCATCAGCATTACCTTTTATGTCTCTTGTAGTGTGTTTCTATAGATATTTTTAGTATAGTCATGTGGCTGAATAAGATGTCAATTTGGAGGCATTATTTCCCCGCTTATCGATAAATCACACATTATCAAGAGTGCACGAAGCTTTCTTACAATTTTTATTTGGGGATTCAGCAACCTCAATACACTACAGCAGCTATATATTGGTCTGCATTCTCTTTCCTCCCATTTTGAATATATGTATAAACTGTTTCCTTTACCGTGTACGAAATTTATGCTTTTATGTTACACGATTTCAAAATGGGGTGGATTTACAGATGCCGGGATTCAGTACTTTGCATGTTTTGCCGAAAGATATAGCATCTGGTGTGCCTGTAACTGATTTAACTTTTATGTAGGGCCTACAGTTTAGTCTTTTCTTGTTTTCTTGTAGTGAACTTTGGAATTTGGTGTATTTTGAATGTTGTTTGTTTTATTTTTCGACATTTTTGCATTGGAATGTTTCGACACAATGCGGCCCGATTTCATTCTTATTGCCTGTAAATGTTGACGTGCTTAGTCTTGTAGTGAACTTTGGAATTTGGTGTATTTGGAATGTTGTTTGTTTTATTTTTCGACATTTTTGCATTTGAATGTTTCGACACAATGCGGCCCGATTTCATTCTTATTGCCTGTAAATGTTGACGTGCTTAGCCAATACATGGGCTGCGTCTTTTGCAATATGAATATAAATACCATCTATAACTTGTGTATTTTTATATGTTTAATACTTGTCGTTATTGAACATTGTAATATGTTCTCCTTTTACAAGTTCGGTGTTCTTTTTCAAAAAATGTTCATGTTGTTTATACTGTAGATGTATCTATTTAGATTACACCTTCAACATTTAAAAGCGGTGAAGTAGCGGCAGTTCTAAGAGTACCTCATTAATTGTTGATAGTTCAAAATATAATCCTTCCTCTATAATATGCTCATTGCCCTACTAAATGTTGGATACGATTCTAACAAATTCAAAAGTCGACTTGTACTGTTATATATCCAATCAATGAAAGGCGTATAAAGATACTTAGTCATCTAGCTGTAATGTTTGTAGTCCTAAGTTTGTATTTATCAAGAGTATACATCTTTAAAATATATCCTGGCTCACCAAATAAAATGCGTGAATTTGTTAAGTAATAGGCTCTCAATAGTATTCGTATATCGATATTGTTGACTGTTTGGATTAATCATACTAGTATAACTGCTTCAGGATATGATTGAAATTTATAGGACTAACAATTTGTAGTAAAGATACCAGATCATTGTCGAAGGTACTGCTATAGTATCCACAGGTTCAATATCATATTAACTTTTTTTGCCAATCCATTATAGCGTTGTGAAATTAGGTACATGTACTAAGTACTGGTATCATATAATGTTTGTTATTAATCATAATTTAGAGTCGTTTATACCTTCACGCTTTACGCATCATCATTAACATATATTAAATTCGAATGATTTATATATATTTTTCTCTCACATTATATAAGGAATGTTATTGACTATTTATATAAAAATACATAAATTAATATTAACACGAATAGTATTGCCATTTATACATTTAGTCATATTTCGTCTAACAACATGTATTTTTAAGAAAAATAATTGACAAAAAAAATAAAATTGACAGCTTTCTATTTGTGAAGGTCGATTGTTGCAATGCACTGAAATTAATACGAGCGTATTCCTTCTAATACAAGGTGAAAAGATGCACACACAGATTCTACCGACAGATTTAAGGATAACTAAAGATACATTACCCACAAGGTCGGTTCTTATCAATTTATTGCATTAAGCCTACTGTAATTTACCGCCAATTCCCAGCTAAAACCGCTATATTATTATAACCGGATTAAAATCTGCAAGCATGGCCGATACGATAAAGTAGATAAATGAGGATGGATCTCTCAAGAAGCCCATTGTTATTCAATTAAATAGCTCTTTCGAACCTTTATCTCAGAGATTGTCGAAGATTGATTTCGTCAATGGCAGCCGTTCGAGAATCAAAAATACAAATAGCCAACAGTCAAGTTTAAAAAGACGTCGTATCTATGTATAAGCTAGACGTTATAGCTCCACATTCATGTGTCTGATGTGGTATACTATAAATTTGTTTTGTGTAGTTCTGTGTAATATAGTTATATATTTATAAAACGAATCTTTTTAACACGAGTTCTGTATTATTGCATAAGCCGTCTTGATAACTTGTTATTGGGTAAATTTTACTTATAATAGAGTGATCTCAGAAAGTGAATCTGTTGTTTAAAGAATATAAATTAAATGACAATAAACACAAGAACATAACACCACGGATTTCTTTTTCTTTTCTCTCTCTAAATTGTAGATAAAAAAGTCGTTTCAAAGACTCGTTGTATCTTAAATTAATAGAAAAAGTAGGCCCCGATCTTTCTCTCTCATGGTCACAAAGTTAAGTTTTTGTTTGTATTGTTTTACAGTCCATCGATAATTCCAAAAACATTGAACCAATACTCGCTACTGCAAACATAGTAAAATGTAGTAAAAATGTATAGTTGATAGTGCATAAGAGTCGCTTAAGTGTTTTATAATATAGTTTCATTTAAATTAAGTTTTGAAACAGTACGGTAAAGCCTACTTGTCCAGGTTACAATTAAACACACAATTTGTAATACAGAGATATACATGTATTGCGCAGTAAGTGAGGTAAACTAGAATCTGTTAGCCAGGCCGTTTGTCTAGCTGCAAGTTTGTCCGGAATACTTTAGAGATTTTAGTTTTTTTGTTAACCTGCTTTGAATTTTATCAGTATTCAAGCTAATTGTTAACTATATGATATGTGGAAATTTGATGTATACATTTATACAGTTAGTAATAAGCCCAACCAAGTGATTCAACTACAGCGGATTTCGAATCTTAACCACTGCATTTTTTTTTGTACAGGATTGAATATAAAATGATGATGAAATAACCTGTACATTTGTTAGATTATTTTTTTTTTTTAGATTTTCTAATTTCAGAATGAATGCACGTTTCTTTCAGCTGATCACCAATATTATGCACTGCTTGTACTTCTGACGACTGACTAGTCAGGAACGCGGGGGTAGATGGCTTGTAGCTTACATGTCTAGTTGATAAGGCTACTGTAGCAGCCTGATAGGTGTATAACCGGTCTTACTTAAACCGGTTTACAGAACAAATGAACATGACAATATGTAATTAATTAGTTAGAATGTAATTACTTTTAGACCATCATTATAGGTATCCGAGAGGTTAAGAGTAATGTTTTAATCGGATCAAATACAATCTGGTTACGAAATTTCTGTTATTAGAGTCACGAGATATGCCTACGGCTGACCTTCAACAAACGGTCTTGTCGTATGTCGTGTAGTCGTGCCAAGCTTGATACCCCGAGAGGCTAAACATCAAGGTTATCTTCTGCGGGAAATGTTATAGGTCATAGCTCATTGTTTTCTCATTAATTGACAACACATTTTTTATTAGTGGTTTGAAAAAATATATCGTCAAAGTCAAGCCTAAATATGTTGTTTCACCAAATCTATGTCGCAGATCATCTTTGTTGCCACTGTGGGATCACACAACGTTGCAAGACGTTCGTTGTGGACACCAAATTTGCACGATATTGGCACCATGTGCGCACTATATGCGAACCCTGCGCACACTACTGTATGGGTATCATATGTTAACGGTGTGGGGGAAATATATGTCCAAAGCGTTGGTACCCCACAGGCGCTGTTGTTGGTAATAAAATTCAAGAATGGACTATATTTTGACTGATTTTAAAGTATTCCTATACAACACATGCATAATACATTTTGTCAAAAATAGATTATATTAGATACAAAATTGATACATTGGTTGGTATATATTTCAAATCTTTTGAACGCAAATATGTGGCATTTGATATCGTTTATCGCTTTTCTGGTTGCTTTATAGTGAAAGTTAAAAATTGATTGCTTACTTGAATATTTATTAGGATGTCTCCGGCCTTGATTATTGAGTCTTTGTAGCTACTTTTATATGTTGATGAAGAACATGACTGTATGAATATAGACTTATCATTTGGGACTTGCATAATAGCAACACTTAATATGATATGATGGGAGGGAAGTAATTAATTAATTACGGTAAATAAAATGTCTTATAGTCATTTAAACAGTGCTTTCATAAACTGTGTACTATGTTGTCAAATATATTGGATAATCAACAACTGATGATTAATCACGATCTTCATCTAGATATTTAGTTTCTCACACGACCCATATATGGATGTGCGTTTCGTCTTTTTCATATCAGCGAATGTGGTGATTTATCGTTGTAAGGGACAGCTTGAATTTCTAGTAGAGAATGATCGAAGCCACAGCAGATCTCAGAAAAAGAGAACAGGATAATGCCTCCTTTTCAAAGTATGGCTTTGTTCCCACGCTGCGTACTACAAGTTTACATAATTGAAGATAACTTCGAAAACAAAAACTGAATGTTCGCTTTTCATGTCTCTAGAACAGTGATCAATTTAAATTTCATTGTGTTTGTCATTGAAATCGACAAACATACCTTACATAATATTGGTAGTGTTCTTCAATTGTCAATGAAACTTTAATATCCAGCTGGAAAACACGATCATTTTTCAATCGATTAACGTTTTAAAATAGAAAAGTACATACTTCTTACCGTGATACAGCAAGTGAGATGTAGGTATAAATCACACCAAATTGCTTTCGTGGCTCGAATGTGAAGAAATACTTTGTAATCATTGCTTTCATTTCAATAAATAAAAGTGCAATCTTGACAATGTGAAGAAATGATTTATTAAAGAGATGAAGATATTTGAACTGGTAATCATATACTATGTTGTTAAATGTTATTAACTCGAAGCATAATATTAGGTAGGCCGCACTCATTATATATAAAAGTGCAGAAATGTCAAAACATCTTACAGATATTATCAAATGAATTTATTTAATTGCTCAAGTTTGTTTTATAACCTATTTTTGATATTTTTATTTAGACAATATTTTAAATACCAATCTTTGTCTTTCTTATTGTGTTTTCCCTCATTCTTTCTCGATATTTTCTTTGTATTCTTTCTGTTCTCGGTGGTGTATTGTGGCTCGTTATTCGCCACCTTTCTGCCCCCTACCCTGCCGATAAGAAATAGATATTATGACAAGAATAAGCGTTATGCGTTTATTAAAGATGACTTTTTTTTTTATAAATTCAATTGATAATTCACTTTTTCCCGTGCAGTTTACTTTCTATAGGCGTTTACCAGTTTGCACGTTTTTCTCGTCCAGCCATCCAATTCGACAATGAAAGTTTATTTTTCAACTGTTGGGTCACTCTGTTGAGACCAGTGAACAGTAAAAACAGCATTATAACGTTTTAATTTGTAATTAATGCTATGCCGAGGCTCAATGAAAATGACCGCCTCCGAATTATTGGTATGCGCTACAAGTTGGTATGGGCCAAGCCGTTGTCTCTGCACGTGTTCATGTCCATCGAAACACAATCCGGGATTTGTGGAGACGACATCAACAGTTTGACCACGTCGGCGATCGACCTCGTGCGGGACGTCCACGTGTGACGTCACGTCAACAGGACAACATATTCGGCTTGTCCATTTAAAAAATCGCTTCCAAACGGCATGTTTGACTGCACGGACAATCCCTGGGTTGCTACCAATAAGTCCGAAAAATGTACGGAACCGATTGTGTGAACGATCTATCCGTCCGCGACGTCCTGCGATTCGCCCAGTTCTTCTGCCACGTCAGCGTGTAGCACGTGTGGACTGGTGCAGAAGGCATCTACGATTTACTCGACGGGATTGGGCAGGCATGTTGATTACGGACGAGTCGCGAGTCCACCTTGATAGTAGTGACGGCCGTTCCAGAGTGTATCGTTGCGTTGGAGAACGTTTCCATGACGCGTGTGTGCATCATTATGATTTGGAGCGGCATCACAGCCAACGGGAGAACGTCTCTGGTGGTTGTCAACGGGAATTTGAACGCGCTACCTTGCCGTGACGAGATCCTCCGGACCAACGTCGTTCCATCAACGTCACATTATGCTACAGCAGGACAACGCCAGGCCACACACAGCTCGTGTCGCTATGGACTTTCTGGCCCAGCAGAACGTTGACGTGTTGCCCTGGCCTGCTGTATCCCCCGATCTGTCACCCATTGAACACGTCTGGAATGAAATGAAGCGCAGATTACGGGCATATCTTAAAAAAATCAACCGGTGACGTTGACTGATTTGCCTGCAGCGTTGGTACAGATCTGGAATGCCATCACTAAAGCATTCTTGAACCGTCTGAAAGGCTCCATTCGTCGACGTTGCCAGGCATGCATTCAGGCAAACGGTTGACATACGAGGTATTAACTTTGTGATCTCAGTATTGACCCCTGCTGTGTGTACGTCACTCCTGAGCGTAACATGTTGATTCCATAACGTGGAAAATGGAATGCAACTGTTAATAAATAACAAATAAATTGTCCCTGAAAACCTTGTTGTTCTTCGTCATACACATTTATTTTTATAATACATTTTAGGCATGCACAGTTTCTTTTTTCCGCTAGTATAGTTTAGTCAAATACGATGTCAAAGACCTGTTTTTAAAGGCACGTACAAGTTCTTGTTTTAACGATATACTTTGCTTCAGTTTTTTCTTTGAAAATGACCATAGAATTCAATGTTTACTTTATAATCACTGTATTGTGGTTATTACAAATCTGATAACGATTGATGTACATCAAAGTACACAAACATGTGCTCAGATAGAACTCGGACAGTTATCAATTATCAGATAAAAGTCATTACACGTTTTAAAAGAAGTTATAAAGATTTTTTTTATTATTTTGTCTTGTTTACAGCTATGGTCATTTAAGGACGAGCCTCCATGTGTGAGGGGCCGCGATGGCCAAGTGGTTAAGGCGTCTGACATTCTGCTACCATAAGCCTACCACCACAGGGTCGCGGGTTCAAGGCCTACGTGGGGCAGTCGCCATGAACTGGTCGTTGGTCGGTGTTTTTATCTCCGGGAACTCCGGTTTTCCTTCACCACAAAAACCTGGCACGTCCTTAAATGCCCACAGCTGTTAATAGGACGTAAAACACAAAAATGTATACGTGCTTCGATGTTTGTGTGCTGGAGGCAGGGTATGTTGATGTATTTGCCTCCTTGCGACAGTGCTAATGATGGCATGTGAAAGGTAGCATATACCACGTAATGTTAAATACATGTATGTATTGTACTTTGTACAAATTACTGTGATTGCGTGTGTAAGTATATCTATAAAAACACAGAGAAATGTTAAAGGAAGCATATTTCCTTAAGTTTCATTATTTGTTCCCCAACATTTTGACGACAATTTGCTGACTCGATCAGGAATCCAAGAATCCAACAGACATCGTCATTATATAATTACATCAGTATATATATATTGCATACGTTTTTTCTATGCTTCCATCGTATCGCCTTCAAATCGTAATTATTCCCTATTCCCTAAGCATTGTGATTGTTAGGCGTCACCTCTAGGCTGAAAGCCCGGCCATGAAAAGTAAACAACAGTTGGATTAGGGCACCATCAACCTAGGTTAATACATGTAGGAAATTTATGGTGATTGTCTGGGTTGCTAATGGCTACGTATTCAATTAAATCGTTCATTTTATGTGAGCGAAGAAAGTGGATTGAGAACATCTCTGATCACAACTCCAAAACATCCCAACACGTAATTAATTAGGGGTTGAATTGAAATAAAATTGTTGACTTTTCAACATAGTTCACCATTGATACATCCAACGGCAGAAAAAATATCGTTATTAAGTGGTGTGTTCATTTTCTGATTGACGTATACTTGTACAAATATTTGAAATGTGAGCTCTAATTTACCATTAAGCTAATATCAGTCACGTAGCTAGTCTTTCTTGTGATTTCCCGACCGATGATGAGAATATTAGCGATTGGTTGAAGCAATTTATTAGCTCTGTAAAAAAAACTCAGTTGACATGCAACCTCTAAATAAACATTAAAGTCATTCTATCTGATAATAGAAATTGTTGTTAATCTGAGTATAATCAATGGATTTCCATTTCGGGGTTTCCTCTAGATACTGTTGTTTTATCATTAATCTTATAGGCAAACATATCAGGTATGCGTGTCACAATAGGGAAAGTCCTCACAATAATAATCGACCATGTGATTTATTTTATTGTTAAGATACGGTAATGACAGGATAGAGTTTATGGCAGCCATGTATGTGAAATGTGTGTTACTGGGTAGAATAAGGTGCAATATGTAAGTACATTGTATAAAGCACATGGACACCTAGCTGTGCCATTATTCTGTATCGGTTCAGAATTGTTTTAATACGTGAGGAACGTTGCAGCTCATTCAACGAAATCTAGAATTTGATTTGAAAAAAGAAATGCAACAAGACTAATGCATTTAGTGTTTGTGAGTGATAAACTGCCCCCGCCACCACAACCCTCTCCCATAACGTGTGTTGACTTTATATTATGATAATTATGGTATAATTAACATTTGTTTAAGAATTTGGGTATTTTAAAAATAAAAATAAAAATCTCGATTTCAGGGAACACTGACCTTGTCATCAAATGTGATCTGCATGAGAAAATGCTTAATCCAGCACAGCTACCATTTCATGGACAATTTGTAAGTAAACTACCAATGCAAATATTAAATTTATATCAAGATGCTCTACTACAAATAAGATGATTGGCTATAATATACGAAAAGTAATCAAAACTGAATATGAATATGTATGCCACTTGCAAGATGGAGAAAGTTGACATATTTCTCTGGCCCCAAATCAGATCAATCATCCTTCTATTCCTTAAGATTTACTTGGTTGCTGTTGATTATTTCCATTAAACACAGGAATTCGTCAGGAAAACTTAGCATAACCACCTGTGTGATCCTGTATGTCCTATCCTTTTATCATATACATGTACCTATGCAAGTTTCCATCTTCAAACCAGGGTCTTTACTCTGTGATTGTTTAAGTATTTCTTCTATACTAATTATTGAATCATGTAACTTAATTGATACTTTTTAATGAGTATATACGTATACATGTATCCTATCTATTTCAGTAATCATACGCATCGTCGTTTTGAACATTTCCCCGATATATAATTGTTTCAAATACAACAAGCAACATAAAATACGAAAAGTTTAAGCGAGAAGAGTTGATCCTCTATGTACAATTAAAGGTATTAGGTCCAACAAGTGGTTTGCTTGCTGTTTAGTTAAGCAATGTCCTCTGATATTGATGAGGCTTAATTTATTTTACTAACCCTTTGTCAAAATATGGATATCGTTGCAGGTCGTTAGCGGCAACTGTTAATATTGGAGATGGGGATATAAAGCCTTCTTAATAGAAAAAGATTGTTGTACCTTATTGCGCATCTTCAAGCCTGACTGCTACGTTGGACATAGTGACTTGAGCTCTACAGACTAGATTTGACCTTCTGTTTCAGTTTAACAGCATACCAGGCGATACTTGAAACTTAATTACATAATTTTGCGTGATTCCTTTTTTGTTGTTTAGGACACACATGCATGTACACTTTGTACGCCAGACCCTGCATGATATTATTTAATGGTTATCAGTTGAAGACGCTTAAGTATAGCAACACATCTTTCTATTATTTCAGACCTTACATCCTGACTCTGTTATGATGAAAACTTTCCCAACAACCAGTAAAGCCCTTGGCTTATCATTGCCTATATTCAGGATACAAGTAAATGGATTAATGAATGCAAGTGCTATATGCGACTCTGTCGTCTTTGGGATGGTAGGTATAACTAAACGCAAATACTGTAGATAGCATGGTCGACCAAGCTGATTATAGAGTCAATGTTAATTCGTTGTACTTTATTCCATAATTTCTTTACAAATTGAATCACTATCATATCAAAATGAACATTCAATTGACAACATGCCGATATTAGTGATTCGTTTAACATTCCAATGCCAACTAATTGATTACATTGATAGTCTGGCAATGGACTTTAAGCTTTGTTTTTCACCTTAAAATCAGTCGCTATGATCATTTATCTAATCAGGTGTACCTGTTTCGAGCTGCATTGAGCGAGTGTTAAACCAGTGCAAATTCATAGTATAACACGGAAGCAGAATTCTAAGATAGGGTGAATAGACGAGCGCTGGATGTCACAGTATATTGTAATTGTAAAATACGTATCTTTTATTAACTGTGATTACTTTCAGAATCACTACTATCAATAAGGGTCCACCAAGGTTCGAGAGCTTTGCGATATCTAACATACAGCGTTGTTAAAGGGACGCGCTGTCTATTGATATACCAACGACCGTGAGATCGCGACACGATGCTAATAATATTAAAGTAGTCGTATCTAGTGACTCGTGTTATGTCGATAGGAAACATTATAGCGTAATTACGACGATACTGCTATCTCATCGTTCGACACCAAGATAGGTTATAGACACCATGGAAAGCCGCCAGATAGTTGGATTATTGTATACACCCGTCCTTATTCTGTGCAATAACGACAGCGCTGAGACAATTTGATCGATATTTAATTCATTTTAATCCGTTCACTGTCAATCTGGCATATCCTATTAGTTGGCTTTGTCATGTTTCCTAACCCTGTATTAGGTTCTGCTTGTTTTCCCTGTCTTCCTCCAATTAAGCGGCAAACATTTGGCTTTCATCACTCTATACGGACACGCTGAAGCGTCTATACCGTCTACGTGACATTGATTCGCTCACAGTAGCGTATCTGTATATACATTTACCAGTGTTCTGAGTGAGAACCTGTTGAGTGATGGCGGATTGGAGTTTTGTATTCGTATGATTGATTAAACCGTATGCAAAAACAAAAACGACAAGCAGTTCGTCTTTTAAAATTTCCACTTGGATATTACGTTATACATTCAAAGTCACATTTTAAAATCATTTTGAAAAGCCTATTAAACTTCCTACTTTTATCCCTTTTTATTACACGCTTGGGGTTCGGAATCCCTGAACAAGAATCATTTGGTTTTATTGTTTCAATTGTTTTGAAGTGCCAGTAATTCAAAATTGTATTAGCCTTGATCTTGGTATGATATATGATGGTCCTTTCTATACCTTTGATCGGTTCAATACGCCTTACTGATTCGTCGTGAAATATATTCGTTAGGAGTTAACTGTGCTGAATATTAGCAAATAAGCACAAATGAAAATCTATGCGATTATTAATCATACAAGTGTAATACGATATATGAATAAAGAACTCCCTCGATAGATATAAATAGTTCCATTCCCAATATATACTTGAAGCATTATTGGTATTTATAGCATTTTATGAATATAAACACTGTACTTTTATCATTATTTCTAGTCGTCGATCACTCTCAAATAATGTATTATGGCTTTATATGGCTCTATGGTTTTAATATGTCAATACACAAAAAAAAACCGGCGTGAATACCAAAAAGTACAAGAAATTTAAGTCAAAATTCATGAATGAGGCTTATTAGTATACAAATGTGTATTAGGTACTCCCTCGGCATATAGTGACATTGTAGGTGTGTTTATGAACCATATATTGGTATGTATAGTTTTTATGACATTTATATTATATAATCTGGTCGTCGATCACTTTGAAATGCTGTGCTTAGTCGTGTATGGTACATTAGTTTGCATTTTTTTTTTTAGTAAAAGCAGTAATTGAACTCAGAGTGGATACTGTAAATACAAAACAGGGGTTGAGAAGATATCAAAACAAATTGAAGGAAATTACTTTTCATTTAAGAAACCTTCCGTTTTCGTACAAAAGTTTGGGTTTAGTTTGGGCATTATTTGCAAATCATTAAATCAATATTGCGGTGGAAGTAAATAACGTTTAAGTAAAGTGGCTTGTGACTTATAAGGTAATTTTAATTCCTGTTGAAATTGTGATACTCATGTTTATAGTGTTTGACACCCTTCTTATTCCATTCCTGCTACGCTAAATTGATACAATATGGGATTGTGACATGCTTCATATGGTACAATGTACTCCTGTTTGGTATTCAATGTCTGACAGTCCACAAGATGTCGTATTTTAATTGATTTGAACAACTGACGTAATAGGAATTTGGAAAGGATATATAATACACTTCGTGGTTTTTAAGTCTACACTTTCGCCGCAGAGCAATCCATCCGTAATGCAATCAATGTATCGCAAAGAGTGCACCTTCTCAAAAACGGTCAAAGGTGATATGATGCTCAAATGTAAACAATCTTTTTAAGTGTCACGCGGAAATATTCAGGTGTCACCACAATGTCAGTAGCAGTACAGTCATATTAAGGGGAAATACATGTATATGCATAACAATACTGCGAGACTAACGACATGGTAAATGCAAGAGAAATTTCGATTATAGCGAATTCTACTGTTAAAACAATGTGTGGTTATTGTCAACGTGAAAAATAATTAAATTGCGAGCACTTGGATTAATGCAACGCATACATTTATAACATTTTGATGTTAACTGCGAAGATCTTCATAGCTTCTTTTACTTCTCAAAACGCGTTTATGACCAGTGTTCACCTTGCATATCTGATACAGGAATAAGAGTTTCACGTTTCAAAAATAGATCCCAAACGTTAGTTTTGCGTCCTTCAATGTTTTTTTCGGTATATACAAAACTTTCTTTGGTTAATGAAAAGAGGAAACGATTTAATTCTGTGGGATCAATGGAAACGATGTATCGATCTTATTTGAAATAAGAACATGTTTTTATTACCTTACCAATGATTCATGCACAGAGTTGTTGATATCCATTACGTCATGTCAAATGTTCTTCGGTTAGTGTCTCGTCTCGTCACGCTAACCACTGGATACTTATTCTAGATCACATGACACATGTTTAAGTTGCCAAAAATCGTCCACACATATATACTCATTGCGTGACATGACAATTTTTTCTTGAGATATATCAATGCCCTTAATGTATAACACATATAAAATATGACATTAGGTGTACTCTTCCTCTACATTTGACAGAAGACATAATTACGGGTATTACAAAGGGTACAGATGCTACTTCCAATCTAACACACGATTTCGTCAGTTCGTTCTTGTTGACTTGGGTTCTGATTTTTTCTTCGTAAGTTAGAATATATGGTACGGAGACAGAGACAAATTTAGCATTTAACATTCGTAGAGATAAACGCAGAGGGAACTGACAAGTTTTACCGTAGGCCTGAATACAAAGCACAGTTGCTTACACTAGTTACATGTAATGGGAATGCACACGTTTGTTATTGCTGTAACATACATCTCTGTGTCAGAGTCCTTAGCGAAACGGTGTAACACAATTGAAATTGTGAGTATTTATGATATAGACATTTCATATATGAATTTCTGTCAGAGCAGGTAGTTCTAGTTCCGCAGCAGTCACCATACGTGTTTATCAGAAATAGGCAACGACAATTTCATTATTTAGTATTTATAGCAGAACTTTGTTTTTTCAAAATTGTTTTATGATTTCTATCTATGGAAACTAAAAACTATTGATAGAAATGTCAAAAGAATGACATCAGTTTTTAAAAGGAGCGATTTGAGACATACTTCTGGCTTTCAAAGACCCGGCCCATATTCAGGAAACCGCTATCATGCTCATGTCACACGGTAAAAACTTATAATTATTCCATATCATTAACTGCAGTAGCCAAAGTTATTGACTTTTATGTTATTTCAGCCGATGATAGCCCAACCTACAGCGTGCTGGAAAATTGACTGGGATGACCTAGAAAGGAATCAACAAACATTTCAAAGTCTTGTGCATGTGCTACTGGAAAAAGTATTGTACTACTTTACCTGTATCTTCGACGTATTGCTGTGTCTATAATAATGTTAAAGTCAAGTCCCGGTCTTACCCCGTCGAATTTTAACACTCAGAACATTTTTGATGTCTATATTTAGTTTATTTCAATTTTAAGGGTTTTCATAAAATTCCCGCGATGCGTAGTTTTTTTCCCAGAAATGATTTATCAAAGCTACAGTCATGCCAGGAAAAAATGTTTCAAATGCATTGACACAGTTTTGGCAGTGGAACAGGGATCCTTAAAGCATATTCTGGGATTTTTATGAATCACCTTAAGGATTTTGTTATTCGTTTTCGATTCCGATAGTACATCGCTAAATAGGTGTAGCTTGTATGATAATGTGTTATCAAAGTCAAAAAAGATATTTAAAATCGCATATTTCGATCCTTCTGTAACAATTTGGGGATGCATAAATATAATTTCAGATTTCAGTTTTAAACAGCGAATTGTTATCAAATAGTTCGCAATAATTTCATAAACCATTTTCACTACAACGTGTTTTTTTATGTCGACCAAATGAATCAGAGAAATATACATAAACAAGTTCTTTAAGAATTATGTATTATTGAATATAATTACCGACATATGATTTTGTATTGTCATCACAAGAAAGAACATATTGCATAGGTATTGATGAGTTCGAAAAAATCAAAGAAAATCAATAAAGCTTTAATGTTTTTGTCAATGATATGCAAGAGTTATTATTTCTTTTGGACAGGAAATGGTAATGATGGGTCAGCTGGAGAACGCCCTGCCCAACATCTCCACAAAGCGCTCTCACGAACAGAATGAGGACAAACCTCAAGGGTGTTTCGTGTTTTTGCCTGCTAAAAATGGAACCCTCCTTGTGAAATCTGTAGCAGCTAAAGAGTTACTGCTACCCTTCCAGCCACCTGCTGCTGTTGATAATTGGTCAGATGATACAATTCAGACGCTACAGTCATCTCTTGAGAAGGTATAGAAACGTCTGGACATCAGGACCCATGGTTACCTATCTAATTTACGATGGAAGGACATGAAACCTATGAATAATAGATATTTTCCAGTGAAAATTTACTTCAGTCCAGTGCAAGTTACGGAAGGATGAAATTTGTTTTCTTTAAAAAAACTTAAAATCAAACTATAAAGCATGTTGATCCTATTTCAAGCATTTAGCTGATGTTATTAGTCATTTGTATTACTCTTTTTGTTAAAAACGAAATCAAATTCTTCGAGATTTAAGTTAGTTGTATCTAAGATGAACAGTTATTTTAATGTACAAACAGAATTAACGGTGTCATCCTATTGCCCTAAGGTCGTTTTCTAGTCGGTTTGATTAAACTACATCATGGAGTTTTTGTAAAAAGGCGAAACATTTTAAATTGAATAAAGGATATCTCCGGCAATTGAGCCGTTAGATTTTCCTTCAAGGATAATATTTTTCCAGAAAAAAACAATAACGTCTGGCTAGCATCTAATGGTTAAATGTGTCAAGCTAGGAATATATCAGGAATTGAAAGTAAGTGAATGTAAGCGTTTTTGCTTTACTTTTAGTTGGAAGTGATTGACGTTTTCAACCCACTCCTATGGCCTTCTCGTCTCTATGAGTGTTTGAAGTCTAAACAAAAGAAGGCAGAGACCAGACAATCGAAGAAGAGACAAGATGATACAACGCCTCAGTCAGTAAGTACATTATCCATGTAAGAGTAGTTATTGAACATGTTTAATATTCAATAACATTGATTTATCTTGTTTCTATTCAATGTTGTTTTTTGCAGTTACAACAATATAGATTATTCGCTATTTAGCTGCATCTGTAATTTGTTTGATAGATTTGTAGCGACACTGACTGTAAACCGCAGTGCTTCTTATACAGCTTGCTTTAGATATTATAATTAGCACAAATAACGTCAAGACGTCTAACACTTTATAAAATGCTGAAATGGACAATTAACGCTATTATATATATGTATATAATCCCAATTGAAAAATTGACATAGTATTGTAAAGATGTCTCGTACCGTACATGCTGGTTTAGATCCATTTGTGTATTCTTATATAGATAAAATAATAATAATATACAACATTTGATATAGCGCCCTATCTAGCTAACATAAGCCACTCTAAATCGCTTTACAGTACATATATATACAATGTTATACAGTCAATACATGTTTAATATTAGCATATATATTAATCAATACAATATTGAGGAATTCGCAGGAGCTGCCTTATCAGGCGCTAACTACTAGTCCTATGCCACCTGGCTAATATCTCCCTTTGTGTGTATGCCTGCATGTGTGCTGGAGATGTATTGTGTTCTGTTTGTGGTGGAACCGTGCTTCCAACGGTATCATTTATAGTGCCACCTCACTTGAATGCTACAGCACAGATACCGCAACACCCACTGTTGATAGATACAGGATATACTTTTCTAGTCTTCTCTCTTCAGTCTATGTGTTTCTATGTGATACTGTTGCTGTAGTGATCGTATTGATAGGTATTACAAATAAAATTAAGGTTATTTTGATATCACGTATATCTTTCTCATCTTGACAGAGCTTTTCATACCTTTTTCAAACCGTTGTTTTAATCGATGGACATAACTATGCAGATTTAAACTTATCAAGTGTGTGTTGGTAATGATATTCATTTTAATTTTAATTATTTAATGTAAAAAGATGTAAACACATGTAACATTGGCTGTAGTATTCATTTCACATCAACCTTTTGTGTTATCTAATAGTTTTGTTACTATTCTGTTTTGTTATTGTTTAAGGCATCGACATCAGGTTCTGTTCCAAACCTCCAACGGAATAGGACATCCGTGTTTAACCCTCATGTTTCCAGTGCGAGAAATTCAAGTACTGCAGTGATGCAATCAAATACCGACAGGTTCCCAAATACATTTCGTGGAAAGCCGCTTTTACCGTTCCCTACTGACCTATGAGATGTTCAGTTCACAGTGGCATTCTGGGAAAACATCCAGCCATCGCCGTGCGTGTTATTGTGTGTGTTGTCAATTAACTATGCACAGTGATCAGTTTGTTTGTGTAGCGTAAAACATTGAATACATTGTTTTAAGACTACAACTGTTTGATAGTGTTCAAGGAATCGCACCAATTTTTATTAAGTTATTGTTAGAAAATACGATCGATGTGAATGATATTTGAAATCATGTAATGAGGGTAATTTTTTTTTTTTTATTTGAATGTTTGTTGGTTAATATGATGTGATTCATTTATAATCAATATATTTTCATTACCGCCTTTGCCTAGATTAATTCTGTGAATTGATTTAGTTGACATTTGGAATTGATTGAGCAGATTAAGACCTCAGTGAATCAAATTTAATTTGAAACTTTCAAACAAAGGAAAGATACACCATGGTTCTGCATTGCAAACGTGATAATATTTTTTTATTTTAAATACAAATTATAAAAATATAAAATTGTTTATTGTTATAAGTAGTACACACATAAATCCATATAGTAGTTAATAGATAAACAAGTTCTTGCGAAGGAAAATATAAAATAAAATGCCAAGTATACAAGACTGACCGCCATCAGCCTTGTATGGTTGTTATTTTATTATATATAAATATATATATATATAAAGGGCAAGGTAGTAATTACTTTCTTGCCACATATACCAATTTTTCTAATCCTACAAACATTCGTTTGCAAGGATCTAGTATTATTTGGGAAGTTACCGTGTGTATTACTTCTTGCACCCGTATATACATATTGATATATACTGTTTTTGTAATGTAAAGCGCCTTAGAAACGCTTGTTGCTAAATTGATTCTTTATCAACAATGTAAATTAATAAAAATTATGATTCTGTTAATGGCAGGTTAAGCCTTATTTTTTTCATTTCTGTACAGAGATCATTATATATTTTCATTTGTTTGATGGTTATCTCTTTTAATTCCAGAATGTTCGCTTTGTTTTCAGTTAAAAATAATTCCGATATACAAATATTTTGTTTCTGATATACGGCATAGTCCTTCTGTTTTAATAAACAGGGTAAAATATGTGATAATCAAATGGGTTCGTTCATCATAATTGAGAGCTACTTCGAAAGTGCAAAACTATACTAATCGCTAAACCTAACGGCATTAAATATTGACAAAAATGATATTCGAACAAAAAAATAATTTACATGGAGATCCTTGAAAACGAAAATGAAACCTGCGACAACCGGGGTAGGGACGTCGAAACAAAAAAGGTACACCAATGCCCCCTATTTTTTCATGCCGGTATGAACGCAAATCGATTACATCCATATTACATAGCGGGCTTTATGTTTAATATGGATGTAACCGATTCAAATTCATACCGGGCAAGCCCATTTTAAAAACGCCGTTCAATCCATATATTTACATTTTTACAATAGAACATTTGTTTTATAAAAGTCCTATTTAAATAAAATCAGCGCCAATAATTAACCGTAATCATTTGAGCCTTTGACGCAGAGGAATTATCCATGTTATCCTAAGCGAAACGACAAGACGCTAACTGAATAAGGTTAATCTATGACGTCATATAAGTAAACCATGTGTTACGACACGAGAGTGTTTGCTTCCTTACTCAAATGCAATGCATATCTACTGGCGATGTTCATATAGTGGATTGTAGTGCAATTGTTAATAAATCATAGAAAGAAATACAATGTAGTATATTTCCCAAAGACACCACAAAGGCAACCATAAAACTTGCCAGTAGTCTTCGTGAAAATGCATCTATAGAAAACATGTATTACATGCACATTTTAAAGTAGTTCAGTCGTTTTTGCACTCTACATGGTAACACTTTCACATAAAGTATCCTTCAAATAATCAGCGTGTTTAGCTTTAGTAAATATTAGAGATATTGTAGATATTTGCAAGCAAAACAACATTCAAGTTTGAGGAGTTACGATAGTGCAGAATCTGGAATAGATCCATATTCAACGCCAAATGTAAATCCATAAACATTTATAGGTGTCATGGTATCTATCGGACTCGCTTCGATTGCTCGTAAACTCCCTTTGATGGACGATTCTTTATTGTTACTCAGAATCCAATCGATAGCCTTACTGAGTTTACGAGCTTGTCCAGGATGCCCAAACCTCTCGAATTTGGTTCGTATAAATATTTGAAAAGGAAATGATACCTTTTATGGGTGAAATGCATACCTTTAAATCGAACAGATTCTGTGTAAATGCAAATTCAGACTTCACATATATGTATGACAATGGTACATGTCAAAGCGCTATGCCTTCGCTACACGAACGCTTAAGTAATACGTATGGTCAACTAGTGTTATTGGTTTGAATTTTCATACAATTATATAGCATGAAACAGCCTTCAAACACATGATTACCGTGTTATTCAGTGGAAACAACCCGGTTTTATTTTTAATACATTAACTTGATATTAGAGACATACAATGAAGTGTTATATCAAAAATATGATAATAACACTTGTGATATAGTATTCTATTACTCTGGAGACAAAAGATGTAGAGTCAAAACTGTCGGATGCATAGACTTCAAGAAAAGCCCAGAGCAGAGTTTTTTTTATTTAATGAATATTTGAAACAACTTGATCATATAATAGGAGTGAAATTCAACTCGTATTCTTTATATCAGTAATAAGTCGTACAAGCTGGAAAATTACCGAGATTTTGTTACGAAATCAAAGTTAAACAATGCCATTCGAAAGAGAGGGAGAGGGTGTTCTGACAGACCATATATTATACGTCTACACCATCTGCGAAATCCTCTTTTAGCAAGAGTCACCACAAGAGCGTTATATCATGAATACCGTGTTCATGAAAGTGACCAAACCATACGAACTCGTTGAAAATTCAGTCGTTTGTATCCTATTTGCAAGAAATCATCGAAATAATGTTCTCCATCAGGCTAATGTATTCTGCCTTTGGTTGTTTAGACAATAGAATCAGGGTCTTTTCACTGATGAATTGGTTGTCTATTACCCGTGCTTTGTGACAGAGAATTGATACCCACACAACGGTGGTAATCGTACCAGTCGACCCAGCACACCTGTCACCAGGACAATTCCAAGTCAAAATTTTGTCCAAATGGTAGATTGGCCTGCAAGATATCCAGATCGGTCACTTATAAAAGATACTAGGAAGTTCAGGACAAACGAGTACGAACCACCGAAATAAGCACGTTGACTTTCAGGAACTTGTTCAAGCGATGGTGAAGGAATGGAACACTTACTTCATTAGACGTTACACACTATGCGGCGCCGCATCAATCGCTTTGAAGTATGAATTGACTGGGATTTTCTAGGATGCGGCTCCTTGTAGACCAGCAAAACTATTTATTTAAGCATTTGATCTCTGTCAACTTCGAAAGACTACCGACTTCAGCAAAGTATCAAAGGAGCAATATCAAATGTATTAAAATAGAAAGTGACCTAATATCGTCCTTTTGACTAATTTTGTCGTCCCTACTGGGAAGCGGTTACAGAACGATGTTTTGTTGTTTTCCAACGATTATTATATTCTTCATACATGAACCTGCATGCAACTAGAATCGAGAGTAGCTATCCGGATACATCAACTGTAGCTTTATCTAGTATATAAACTTAAAAATTATCTTTGATTGGTTTTTTCCTCTGACTTCAAATAATATTATATTAGATATGTTACTAATCAGTGCAGTAGGGTAATACATGTATGTGTCTGAATTTTATAAGATGAAAATAGTACGCCACACATGAGTGTTTGTGTTTTTACGTGTCTGTAATCGCAGGTTAGTTAAATAGCAGTGGATGTGTCCTCGTATGCAGTTGTAATGCAATGGTAACTGCTTAAACGTAGCCTCAGTCATACACAGATTAACGAGTATTCAACTTTTGCTCCTGAATAACCTCTGTACCATGTTTTAAAACCATCGTCGGTGGTAATACGCACATTTAACTAGCAACTCTCTCGACATCCGGGACGATCGGTTAATTTCTTTACTACCGCCAGGACCAGAACTTTACAATTGCATTTTACATGCCCTAGATTGCTTTGCTTTTATGAACAGAGACTACTTTCCAAATACATTTCTCTTATAAATAATCTTTGCATGCTCATATGAAAATTGATTTGATGCAACCAAGCAATAATTCTATAATTGGTAAACACTAGCAAAACAATATCTTTACCATATTTTATATCTCTGTTAGAGCTCCGACACCAGCACACGAACAATAGGACGTTATCAGAGGCTTCAGACATAAGTCGTCGATCAGGACAAGTTGTATGAGCAGTGTACGTCGAACTGAGATCTGTACTTGTACACAGTATAACTACAATTCAGGTGGTTGAGTACTGATTACTTAGGGTCACGGAGAAAGCAATGCTAGGGAGTCAACAGATAACGAAGTCATTATAGTTTTTAATACATATATCAAATAATAGTACGATTAAGGTTTTCGAATTCCCGTTTTAAAATAACAGTGTTATAACAATACGCATCCTCCGAGGAGTAAAACATAATTGAAATTAAGAAGTATTAGATAATCCCTTTTATCACGCACATTCCTAAATGGAATTTAAAGTTTATATATCGTACTGCAAAACATTTTTAGTCTGAGACAAGCATTCTCATAACTTTTCAGGAAAATGATCGATAGACATAAAATAAGCCATGTACACCCTCTTCCAGTTTGGCAGTTTTATTACAGGCAAAAATGACTAGAAATATTAGCTGCTTATATCGACGCCATGAAAGTGCTTTCATAAGCAGATTAGGTTATTAATATGAGTAGTTAATTAATTGTAGGAGCTTGATCTCCTTACAGAGGAGAGTAGCGATGACAGATTTGATGGTCGCTAATTCTGCCAAATTGTCAGGGATGACAAAGGCAGCGATAGCTTGTGATGATTGATATTCTCGTTCATCACTATTGGCTACAACTAAATATCAGAATCATAGCGTGTTTGTATTGCAACAGTCTCGTTTCATTTCATGATTTAATATGTGAAGGGGCAGGTTGCTTGATTTTGCCTGTGGTGTAGTTTTCCTCTGTAGTATTTTCTTAAAATTCATTTTTTGTATCATTTCCTTATTTATTTAAATAACTATGCAATAATTTCTTATCGATACATTGTCCTACGTAATCATATTGAAGGAATCTTTCAGTATTACTTGTGGATTTTACTTGAAAACGCATGTGTTATCTGTTTTAAACATAGAAAACATGATAACTTAGGTAAATTGTTACGTTAAATGAAATGTAATTCCCTGAAAGATGAAAATATTGCTAAACAAAATTATCTTTGGAAGATGGTAAGACAGCAAGGTAGAAAATAATATTACAGCGTGGATTCACAAGGAAACAGTTGTAGGTAAAATCT
This sequence comes from Mizuhopecten yessoensis, assembly GCF_002113885.1. Classification (NCBI taxonomy): domain Eukaryota; kingdom Metazoa; phylum Mollusca; class Bivalvia; order Pectinida; family Pectinidae; genus Mizuhopecten; species Mizuhopecten yessoensis. Next base: position 257,373 of record NW_018406628.1, read on the forward strand.
TGGTTTGTGAAAGTTTGAGATTTTCCTGTACCTCTTGTTGCATCTGCCATGACATTTCAACTTAACTTTGTCGGTCAGTTACTATAGTTGTCCAATAAAAGATGTAAGACTATAAGGCTATGCTGCAAATTTGTACTTATGTGTTGAAGAGATCCAGGGAACCATTCCTTTTAGTGTTTTCGCTGTTCCTGATGTTGCATTTTGTTGCTTGAATTTGTTGACGCTTTGATATATTTGATTTCAATATTGGAACACTTACCAATACAGCAACTTCAAAGATGCAAGTGTTTGTGTGGGGCAAACTGATCATTTTTCAAAAGAGCACTGGGCGGGTAACCTGTGGCGTTCACTTTTTGTTTATATAGATACATGTACCAAAATGAAGAAAAACGCTATCACATAGTTTTGCAAGTGGATTTCCTATCGACGGTACAATATTCATAATCATTGGTGCATAATTAAGTTGTCAAAAACAACAACAACAACAAGAGTTTCATTGCATAGCATCAAAAATTAACAACCTGGACTCAGAATAAACACTTGATTAAAGGGTAATCCCAATGAACGTCAGTATATATTTTTTGCATATCAAAATTTTATGCATTAAAATTAACTTTCAAAATGCCAAAACCTTCCGAAATTGAAAGGAGCTGCGCCATTCCGCTTATACAAGGAACCCTGCAAGCTTGAGTTATTAATGTTTTCAGAGTTTATCCATTGACCATTTCCTCTCGTCAATAGACTCCATTTTATTGAGAAGGTTGCAGACCGTTCCTAAAGAGGTTCACATTTTTTGACTACACACTGAAAGGTTTTCATACAAATATAATGGAGATGTCAGGAAGCATAAAAAGACACTTCGCAATCGTGTGCAAGACTTGGTTAACGTCCTGGCAGCTACTATGGCTAAGCGTATATTTTTCTGTAAGACACTTCTCAATTCAACGGTCGAGTTGTGTCATATTCTCAGATAAATTCCTGTTTTAACAGTAAACAGCACGATTATTTAAAGAATGTGACTTGCCTAAGTAAAGAAACACCAATTTGTCGCTTATTCTCACAGAATGTTGATGTCATGTCTGTATATGGATCCATGAGCGTTCTTACATGATTACAAGTTTGGAATTGGATCGGTTATAATGTAGGGAGGAATGCATATAGTATTAAACTGGCCCACCTACATACATGAACTCTCCACAACAGAACGTGTATGGGACGAGTTTGACAGAAGAATAAGGCGAGAGCCGAGTCTTCCAATCATTGACACTCATTTGGCGCTGGTGCCGGAAGTAGGAGGCTAATGCAATTAATTGCACAAAAATAGTCTGTAAAGCAAATGCAATCACCGTTCCTGCGAGTCACAAACGTTATTTATGGTTCCAGGATGCCTTTACTTTTGAGAGGTGTACTCTTTGACTAAACGTCAGATGTGATAAGGCTACTTAACGTGCACTACTTCTGATATTAATGTAGACGACAGGGCAATCCCATACCTTCGAATTACGCAATAATTATATTTTACATCTTTTTTCCGTAGTTACTCCAAAATTTCTTATTATGTTTCGTTTTCCTTTCAGTATTATATGTAATTGTTCAATGTATATATCTTACTTTATCTATATTTAGTCATTTAATGTCCACCTAAATCAAGAGGGACAGTGACATTTTTATACTCACTGTAATAGCATAATTAATATATGCATTGTACTGGCATTTCATCACACGTAAAAGTGACTATGTGCATGTTCTGAACCAATCATGTTCAAGCTTACGCTACGATGGAGAAAATTTATCACGAAATAGCGTGAGGCGTGCTATTACATGTTAATGCTATCAATATTAAGGCGGAATCATTATAGAAACCTTCAGTATATCCCTTATACGTCAAATTTGTGGCGTAAAAGTATCAAACCAATCAGTAATTTAATTCAAGTGACGTGTACGAATTTAGTGTGTTAAGGTTTAAGAAGTTATTAAATGAACTTAGTAGTGTGATTGTTTTTTCTTGGCACGCGATTCAGAAATGTATTCGTTATGAATATATATGCATAACACACATATACATGAAGCATAGACAATTGTATGTTAGACAAAGTGCAATTATGAACGACCGGCAGTTCACATCTTAACCATACAATATCGTATAGAATTCAGTGTGCTTATAATTTGATATGAAACATATAAACACGGCTTACAAATGAAGAACATTTTTGGCTGGTGCCATGTCCGACTCTCGAACTCGGATCGCTTAGCCGGAAAATGTGCATAGCTATGACCATCACATTATGAAGGCCTCGATCTTCTTGCATTATCATTATATTTGTCATACAAGCCATTCAGTGTTCATTTTGCTGTTTGGTTCTTCATCAAAACATAAATAGTCTATGTCGTAAGGGGTCGACTGCAATGAAAGCAATATGGTAAGGAGGTTTTATATGATAAAACATACAACATGCATTTTATTTCGAAATTTAATATATTGCATAACTTCCACTTGTCAACTGGATAACATGTGATCGTAGATACAATATTGGAAGATAGAGTTATGTAGATATGAATAAGTTCTGGGATATATCAAACCTATCAACAGATGTCCTACATTTAATGAAAAAAAATGGCAAATAGGGAAATTACTTAACATTTGAATTTACATGTTAACATTGCTTTCAATGTTGTACATGTATAAGAACTACGTGAAATGCATGTTATATAAACTTTTAAAATATCAATAACCGGTGTTTTCATACAGAAAAATAACAAAATATATTTTTTCGTCTTATCGAGTATCTAATTAAACTGATCCCACCAAATTACATTTTGTTTTTGTTTTGGGTTGGGGGATAGTGTTGCTTTTTCTTGATTAACCTAGGCCATTATAAATGTAACGTATTAATAAATAGTGATTCGTTATTTTTGTGTATTTCAGAAATTGCGTTATACTAAAAAATACACGCGCATGGGATATTTATGGGTGCACTTTGTCATACAATGTAGATGTTAGCAGTCCACTCTTCGTTTTAGAATAGCATCAATGTTATCTTAATTTGAATCCTCGAACTAAAAATGGATATTTATGCGTGCACTGTGTCACAGGTAGTTGCACTCCATTTTTCGTTTTAGGATGCAAATAAGAATAATATTGCTTTTTAACGGTCTTTAATTAAATATTTCCCTAAAAGTGCTCGTTTAATTAAACTGAAACCCTCTGAAATGGTCTCAGTAATTGGGTATGTAAATGGTATTTTGATAGAGACTCGCGCTGTGATTGATGATATTGCACATGAACTTTGTACTGTGGTCATGAGGTCAAATGAAAGTATGTTATCTTTTTTTCTAAGAGCAAAGAAAATTATCAATTGTCACTCGATACTTATATATTAACGCGGTTTTTTTTTATCATATTATTCACATTTTATTGACATCGTTCCATTGATATAAACATAAAAGTTAGTTCTTAACACAAACAAGCTTACTGAGAAAATGTCCTTCGTGATGAAAGAGTAGTGCTGTCATTTCTTACAGAATTTGACCTCTAAGCACCAAAGGTTCTTTTCGTCGTTTTTGAATTTTGCCTACATTGTGGCAAGACTATTCGCTTCACAACCAAAACTGTGAGACGAACGTGACACCGTTTATTTTTGTATTGTCACATTTCTTTTCCTTATTTTATTTCTATATTCTAATTACTGTTAGAATTAAGTTGGTCTATAAATGCTGGTGTTAAAATATATTTTTTTCGATATGCAGATAAGTATAACGAAATTGTTAAGTAACAAAAGAAAATGGGCAGTAAACGAGTTGCAAATTAAATGCATGTCGTTATATCGAGTGTTTATTATACCTTGCACATCAGTGTTTCCATATCACAATGATACCACGAACATGCATTGCAAAATTGTATTAGTAAATTGAAAACGCTCCTAACTATTGCTGAGCCTGTGGGAATATAGCGCGTAGTTTTGCTGTGCAAGGCGATAGGAACATTTACTCCCAGAGAAATGATTAATTTTGCGACAACTCCCATTCCATCATATTATTGTTATTGGCGATATCTGTAGGTTTGTGTCACACTGTGCTCTATCATGAAAAAATAATAAAGGTCTGTTATAGTGTATATATGGGGATATGTAAGTAATTCACTAAGTTTCCTCAATAGACTAACACCTGCCAAACTGTTTAGTTCTGACATGTGCTATTTTGATGATCAGATGATAGACAACGTGAGGTTATCATGTTACGTTGAATCAAGAATGTAAAACAGTGTAAATAAATAAATCACAATTTTCCGTAATTTTTATTCTTTTTGCCGCGGTGGTTAAGGCGTCTGACATTCTGCTACCGCTAGCCCTCCATGTCTGGGTCGCGGGTTTGAGGACAACGTGGGGCAGTCGCCAGGTACTAGCCGTAGGCCGGTAGTTTTTCCCCGGGACTTCCGGCTTTCCTTCATCACTAAAACCTGCCACGTCCTTAACTGACCATAGCTGTTTATTGAACGTAAAACACAGACAAACCAAAATATGCATAATAAAACACCGGCTATTGGTCAAGTAGTAAACAATTATCTCTTCCCATGCTATACATATACTGACGATTCAACACTCGACAAGTCGTAGCCTTGTCTATGAGGTGATCAAATCACACCCACAAGTAGTTATTTGTGAAGTTTCACCGCTTGTTACGACACGATTTCTCAATTGAAATTATTTTTCACCTGACTTAAACCTTCCGATTTACGTACTACAGGTAATATGTACGCTTGAGGTCCAAACCAGGGGTAATCCATAGGATAATCTTCCGTTGTACTTGTAACTTCTTCACAGGGATGCGCATCAAATCAATAAACATAATGTGCCATATGCATGTCTATGTGAATTATATTACTTTCATCCAAATTGACCTCAATGCATTTATGTACAAATGAATACTACGTCTTCTCCAAACACTTTTGGTTTTCCAAGTGAGAACTCGTGGAACTAATATGAGATAGCACGGTTTCTCATCCGGATGAGTAATCAAGATAGGGGTGCGGTAACAGCCGTTACCCTTATTGAGAACGCAACGCAGATGTAAATATATTCAACTATAACTGGTACATATATGTGTTGTGTGAATCGAGATGTCGGATGTAGTTGCTATATGTTAACATATATGCAATCTTTTAACCAAGTTCTTTTTTTTTCAATTATGCAACGAATAAAATGATTCCAATGGAAAATGCATTCTCATTTAAGGCGCCTCGTTGCTTATTTAAAGAGAACATTTTGTTTATTGAAAATGATGTACGGGGGTGGTTTTATTTCACGTGGATCTAAAAAATAGCCTTTCTTGAACAAGTCAAGTGAAGGCTGTGATCAGACATATGTGTTAACTTCATTCCCGACGAATTCTGTTCTAGTCAACATTTATTTTGGTAGAGCAAAATCGTTTCAATTTCTCGAGCCAATGGTATGTGCCTATAAAGCATGAAACAAATTGGCACGAGCTTATTTTTCATTTTGTAGAGAAGATTTCGCCTACTACTTTTTTCATAATGTTTTTCGAAACCGGTTTCTTGACGTAACGAGAAGCTGCTACCATATTAAGGCAAACCAGTTATTATTCTAGCAGGTTCACCATGAGAACTATCCATTTTAATATCTGACATCGAATATCGTATTTAATTAGAATTTGAATGTCTACCGCCCTTTTTAGTATACAAAGATATCATTTGCCTGCTTCTAAGCTATAGGCGACACTCCAAGTCACATATTATAGCATTACATTCCGTAGATTTAGTGTATCTTAGCTCATAACCAAAACCGTCACTTCCTGTTTTTAATATTCAATATCTAGAATACCTCATTTTCCGGAATGTTCGACTAGAATAGTGTGGAGATGCCTCCCTGGCCTGTCCGTAACAGCAGGAATGTCTACATCACTATCATTCACTTCCGGAAAAGAAATGTGAATTTAAGATATTGTTTTTTTCAACATCGTCAAATCCAACGTCTCCTTTTGTGGAACTGTGATTAGAGTATTTCTTAAAATAATACTGACGGTTTCATCACCCATTTGATGAATATCCAATACGACCTTGGCCGGTAGATGAATATTGGTCACTGATACCGTCGACATTTCCCCAAAAATGTGGACAAACATGCTTCTTCATGTTATTCACCCTATTCAATTGTATTTTTAAAAGAATGTCGCCATTTACCAAAGTGAGCTTAGATTCCTTATGAAACCGCTTCGTAATTCTTATTATTTTTATTGATTAAGATATCGTTCAAGGCTATCCTTTTGTCACACTGCTTTGCTTGGTATACAAGTTATAGCAAAGTTAAATAACGAAATGTCTATAAACTCATAACAAGCTATATATATAATATATATTACATCAATAAATGAAAGCTGCCTTCCGATGTATTGTTACGTACAAATGTAATGTGTTTTAGATAGAATTAGGAACAAGCTTATGAATATTCTTTATAAAAGTATAAACTTTATCACATCCTCTTCAAACAGAAACTATATACTGTACATTAGCAAATCCGGATTTTAAAACGTAAAAGTGGAAGTTTCAGTACCGATGGTATTGTGAATCATTTTTTTCAAGTCACGTTATATATCCAATTTGCACAAATAAATATATCCCGCTGTGATCAACTCTTAAGGACAACCTTATTATAACTTAGCGTCCTCAGCTGATAAGATTTACATGCAATATTATTGAGGGACCAGTGGCTGGCCTCGTTAACACGGCTTCAGACAACCCACAGGTCTCTACCAAAGCTAATGCTGAGATAAATATCCCATAGCAGACGATATAAATTCAATGACGACAGCATTATGTCCGCTTAAACAAAGGTCGCCTTGATCTCTTGATACATTCTGCGCCAATATATTTTTTTGTCTATAACCTGGCAGCCGACATGCTGTCTTTATATAGCAATGATTGATTGGTGATTAAGTTTATATAATGTTCTACCGTCAGGCTTCGACAATTCTATAACTGGCTCGCTCTTCAATTATCACTCATTATTAACAGGGACGACACTGTTACTCCGATAGTTATTGTGTAAATTGAAACAAATTGATGTAAGAAAATAAGTGATTACGACAGTTCTAATAAAATGTTTTGTAAACTTTTCGAGACAATCTGACCGCTTGCCACGGCACAATTGTTAATCATCTGCACTACACAAAATACATAACAAAGAAAAATATAGACAGACACAATACCAGACACAATACACTATTTAATAAACACATAATATGGGAAACACCTTTCTCGCATCTCAGACAGTGATATCCCACGTCATACCCCATGATAGATTTTTCTATCTCTTCCGATCTGTCTTGTACCTTTACGTGACATTTCGCGGAATTTTTACACTTCGATGTATTCATCCGCGCGTTAACTGCTTAAAATTGACAATTTGTATCATAAATGTTCTGTTTTGTCGTTATATGTTTAGTTTTGATGTTATTAGATATTTGATGTTGTAGATAAAATATAATCTACACTGTGAAATACGTTGTAATCTATGTAAGGACGGACTACATTTGTACGCGGAAGCATTCAAATGTAGCTTAAGGAGTGAAGAGGTCATTATCATTTGAGGCCAAAGGCGGGATACTTGTAGTTTTTAGCAAAATTGAACTAAAATGTGCGAGAGAAAAAAATCAATTACCTGTAACTGTGAAAAATCGGGTTATCTCAGTCTCGGGCTAAGATTCTTTAACATCCCAACCTCGGCTAACACCTCGGTTTGGATTTTGTTACAGAATCTTAACCCTCGACTGAGATAACCCGATCTCGCTCAGCTACAGGTAATAGATTTTATTAATCTCGACATTCTCATTACTTAAAAATCCTCGTCAAGCGGAGGCGATAATCTTTATTGATATTTATGATATATTTTTACAAACAGAAGTTGATGTTTACTCTTTATGTATATGTAAACTTGATGTATTTGAAAACATATTCGAAGCAACTTTTTACAAATGAAATAATTATTATAACGGCGTGCTTTTATGACGTATTAGATTCAACGATTCATATGACGTCATACATTTGTACGTCATTTCCTGTACCTCCGAATAAGCAAGATGGACGTTACTTGAAACAACCGTTGACTTTCGCCCTTGAAGAAGGCCAGGAGGACTTAGAGTGACATTTGTTCCATATTTGTATCTTTTTTTTGAAACCATCTGTTGTTTATTATGATAGAATTATTTTTGCCCGATATTGGAGTGATCCTTTGGACACTGACCACTAAATCAACATAAATAAAACCAACTTGGTCTTAAATGTATAAAAAGAAAAATTCTCAACAAAAAGTTTTTCATCTTCTAAAGACTCGTTGTTGATAATTTTTCTTTTTATATTATTTCTTCGTCCGTAAGGATCACTTTTCTGCTTTTATAATGTATATATATGCAAGACCACACACTTGTGTTTTTCTAATGAATCAGAAAGCACGAGTTTATTGCGCGGACGAATATATTCCCGAGTGCGCGGTGCCCACGAGTGAATATATACGTCCGCGCAATAAATGAGTGCTTTCTTATTCTTCCGTATTTGATAGAGATCGATACAAAGATTTTATAAACTTTGATATGTTTTGTAAATACCGAGAACTTTTCAGTTCGCCATGACAAGGGGATTCCCATAAAAAATAGTTCCGGCTAGTAGGTAAATACAACATTCCGTATTGCACATGTGTAATACAGAACGTTGTATTTCATGGTCTGAAAATTGCTTGTATTACTATAGCAAGATTCAACAGGAATGTGATAAATATATATATAGTCTGAAGAATCTCCTTGACGAGATGAAAGTACTAAAGACTCGTTGTTGAGATTTTATCTTTTTATATTATTTCTTCGTCCATAAAGATCATTTTATATATAGCCTAATCTAAAAACATCTTTAATAAACGACCTTGACATAATCTAAATTAATTTGTAACTACATATTTCTGAATAATTGATTGTAATTGACAGTTACCTCGAGAAGTACAAATATTCCTGCTAAATGCTTTCCGTCAATTTTCTCGAACAAAACTTATCCAATGTATACGTACATTTAGTTGGCTTGGGATTCTTGTTTGTACTATTTGACCAATCTAAACACAACCAGACACTCTAGTGTTTCTTGTGGTGGACTCAGTGAGATATGACCCACTCAGGATGTCGACAACAGACTATCGACAATGATGGCCAAAGTGTTATGTGAGAACACGCTTCCACTGGCACAGTTGCGCGCTGATTATAGACTCGCTACCCCTTAACACACGAGAGGAAGCGAGGACTAACCATTTATGCCTCTAACAGTATCGATCCTTTGCTAACGTCTGCAATCAGAGTAAAGTGTCTATTTATTTTCAAACCAATGGATATTAATCAGTTCTTTCACAAAGTTTTACTGATCTTTAATAAACGGACAAACCTAATTTGCCTCCCCTCCCTGCTTTAAGTAGCTAATGAATAGGGAACGCCTGTAACAAATGCATTTTCATTTCCCTCTAGTGAAACCGTGGCATTTACTTGTAAATTGGTAAGGGGAAAATTGTTATTTCTTTCTTTTCACACCATGTTAAATTCATAGCGTGTAAGGGTTTTTTCCGAGCGAGATATATGTCATCTGTTGTGTTAACGTCCTTGTGACGTACACCAATATACGGGGTCACGCAAATGTCAACTGCGTTGTAAGACATTTTCCCTTCAATGCTTTAATCGGCTACTACAAAATTATATACTACACTTTAAATAAACCTGTTAGTTTAAACACATTTATTGCAAAACGTAGAGCAATATCCCTGTGCAATTTGAACTTATGATGTTACTGTTTCCGTGTTTTGTCCATTTTTGTTATTTTATTAATACATTTTTTTGCGGGGAGGAGGGAAGGAAGATAGAAGGGGAGGAGGAGTGGAACGGTATGTGCTACCATAGTTTATTGATCTTTATATACATTATAACTGACGACCATATAGCACAACACTCCACTGCGTCATTCAAACTTGCGACCTGAGTTTTGACTGCACTTCTTACAGCTGTATTATTCTGTATATGAAAATATAGTTATTACCATCGAACTTAACCGATATTTACTTACATATACCTGCAGACATGCATAATTTACTCTTCAACTGAGCTAGCACATGTTAGTTGGGTCGACGTCGCGGTCGGTTTGTAAATGGTCATAGGCGCAATTATATCGTTTGCCCAAAATTGGTCCAGAACACGAATTAGGCAGTTTAATGACACGAAAAGGGTTAAATATCACAGAGCTCAACTCGAGTGAAATACGAAGTTTTACAATTTCGTCACATCGTTGTACAGGTAAACAATACAAATCACTCACTAAGTCATAGCCTGACGAAATAATCAGTCTCTCTTGAAACGTTGTTACATGTTTAATACGTACGTATTTTGTTTATAAAGTAACACTTCGATTTTTTTCTAGTACGTTTTCTTGCAGACATGTAATGAGGTACGATATGGCCTGGCTTGAGTATTATATTTGATTTGTATCATGGTACTCTAAATCAACTGTTTGACATATTGACCTATACCAAGCAAAGCACTGTAAATACACACACCTCTGCAATTAAGTGACCGAATGTTTTTCTTTAGGGTAAGAAATACGGAATTCTTTAAAGCTTGTTTCCTGTGCGATGTCTGACAGTTATGGAATTTTGCCGAGGTCTTCCGAATATGTAATGACGACAACTTCATGACAATCGGTCTGATACGAATTCGACATGGTAGGTTGCTAACCTCTAAAGATAGTAACAGGCCGAGGGCAACAGTAACCTAGGTCTTCCCTGCTACCGAGGGTCAAGGATTTGACTGTTCCCCCAGTACCAATGAAATAAATGATTTATTACCTGACTCTCTATTAAGAAACTTCCTGAATTGTGCGAGTTAGGATAAATTATTCATTACTGCAGCTTTCGTCGATCATAACACCTTTCTCTGCACAACATTTATACAAAATATTCACAGCTCCCTTAATGACGTTTTTTGTACTAAAAGAGTCTCTATTTTCCATAAGCAATTCTAAATCTTGCTCAGAAACATCCTCAAATCTGCCGTTAATTTGAAAGTTATGTATTTTTGATAACATTTTATAAAATGAAAAATATTTGTATTAACATTTGTAATAAGTGCTTTTATTGTGAAAAATTATATTCCTCTGTGATTATATTGTAGGGCTGTCACAATATATCGGAAAACAGGTATATCGCAATTCACGGGTATATCGTATCATACCACAATACGGAGATGAAATATTGCTGTATCGCTATATTTTTTAAAAGCATATATTTTGTGTATCTGCTTGGCAAATTACTACAAATTCTAACAGATATGCCAATAAGCATAAAGCAGGCTTTTGATAGTTCAAATTTTATAATCGATGGTTGGTTTGACAAAAATCTTAAATCTATGCAATCCATATTATATATGATTAAGTTAGATAACATTCTGACAGCAACTTATTATATAATTGAGCACATCCTTCCTATGATAATACATCGGAATACCTGATAATATATCGGAATACGTATCGCAATATATTCATTCTCAACAGCCATGGTCAAATGAACAAAGTTTCTACAGATGATTGGTCACTATAAGGTCATCTCCCTAAAATGTCTTTACATGGACATGGTAACATGGCACTCCACCCGGCCACGTTATTCTGACATCGCGCTTACCAGACGTACTTAAGGTGACAACGCCGAAAGGAAAGAGGAGCTAATAGAGAAAGGGAAAGGAGAAGCCCTACCTATTACAAAGGATGCAGCACATATATTTTAGTCTGTATTCTGAAAACAGAACAAAGCCCTTGATTATACAGACAGCCTCACACTAGTCAATTTATACGATTATGTAACTCAAAACAGCAAGACTGACTTTGTCTCCGAATTTCCAAATGTACAATTATCAAGTTATGAACAAACCAACTAAAACGTATCGATTGCATGTCTATAAGATTGCAAGGTCTCGAGTCATACCAATTAGGTGCGTTAAATTGGCATCGATAACCTTAAAGCAAAACACTACCTACTGTTCCGAGAGGAACCCAGTTAATACTCGTTTAAAAGCAGTGTGGAAACAAATATAAAGCACAACGTCATTACACGTCATTAAGGAGACACGGTAGTCTAGTGGTACATGTAGGACGCCGGGCTCGTGACCGAAGGGTTGCGGTTTCGAGTCAAGGCACGGCACTGTGTTGTTCTTTGAGCAAGATACTTTACTCCGCTTGTTCCAGTCTACTCAGCTGTAAATGTGTACGTGGTTGGACGATGCTAAAATTGTTGAATGCTAGCGGTTATCGCCGAAATGGCCGCTCCGGCTGTATGCTACCCAGGGAGTTGAGGAAGGTATTGGCTGGTTGCAGAGGCCCTATAACCACGGATAATAATTTGTAAACCGCTTTGAAACAACTGTGATAACGCGGTATATAAGAACCTCGAAATACTATTATTAGTATTACTACACAAAAGTCAACATAAAACAGAAGCAATATACACTCGGGGAAAAACAATACAAAATGATGCTTGGCACACTACAAAATAGTAGGCACAATCAGGGGTTCTGAAAAGATAGGTTGCCTTTACCGAAGTCATCATAACACCTCCTGTCAAATAAAGACAGAAGTTTTGGCAGTTTTACTTACTTCCGCTATGATTGACTTCTTATCCGGAAATCGTACAAAATTGAATACATTTTCGAGGCTCCTGGTTTCGCACACAGTTTTAACACAATTATATTTCTTCCTTTCATAGTAAATAACATTAGTTGTAATGTTCCTGTCAAATTCCAAAACGGGATCTGTCACATGTAAATGACAGGCAATACCATTTATCATTTTGCTATTTAAACGATCGCTATATTTTCAAAACGTACCGTGTTTTCATTCAGAGCGTGCTAAGACAGGTTTCCAAGGATCCAGGTTGATGAAGACTGTGGACTAGTGTTATGGTCGCCATCAGAATCTCATAGGGAAACATGCTATTTCTTTGCTTGATTTGAAGATCGATGTTTTGTATATGCTCATTAGTGAGCATCGTGGTTTAATTGTCACTGCCCAATTTTCGATGTGAGGAAGTGACCTTACTTGGATCTGACCTAGATTTAATTGACGTGCGTCGGCAATGAAAAAGAAGACGCTTACCATTCCAGAGCAATTGATCTTGTTCTCCTTGTGTGTTTTTTTCAAGAATGTCTATATAAATATTTTCTTTTTTTACCCTTGCCCTTGATTTAGAGTTACAATTATTGTCTTGTTGACACATCGGTATTCTCTTGTTATATTTTACAAATCAATTCCGGAATCAATCCAGAGTCAACACCATCAGAGTACAATTCAGAAAATACCACAGGGTCAACACACAAGGGAATCATTTCAGAATTCACCACAGCGTCAACACAAGGGAATCAATTCAGAAATCGACACAGGGTAAACACCGACGCTGTAATCTATAATTCAGAATTCACCACGGTGTCAACACACAAGGGAATCCATTCAGAATTCACCACGGGGTCAACACACAAGGGAATCAATTCAGAATTCACCACGGCGTCAACACACAAAGGAATCAATTCAGAAATCGACACAGGGTAAACACCAACGCTGTAATCTATAATTCAAAAATCACCACGGTGTCAACACACAAAGGAATCAATTAAGAAATCGACACAGGGTAAACACCAACGCTGTAATCTATAATTCAGAATTCACCACGGAGTCAACACACAAGGGAATCAATTCAGAATTCACCACGGCGACAACACACAAGGGAATCAATTCAGAATTCACCACGGCGACAACACACAAGGGAATCAATTCAGAATTCACCAAGGTGGCAACACACAAGGGAATTAATTCAGAATTCACCACGGTGGCAACACACAAGGGAATCAATTCAGAAATCGACACAGTGTAAATACCAACGCTGTAATCTATAATTCAGAATTCACCACGGTGTCAATACACAAGGGAATCAATTCAGAATTCACCACGGCGGCAACACACAAGGGAATCAATTCAGAATTCACCACGGCGTCAACACACCAAGGAATCAATTCAGAAATCGACACAGGGTAAACACCGACGCTGTAATCTATAATTCAGAATTCACCACGGTGTCAATACACAAGGGAATCAATTCAGAATTCACCACGGCGGCAACACACAAGGGAATCAATTCAGAATTCACCACGGCGTCAACACACCAAGGAATCAATTCAGAAATCGACACAGGGTAAACACCAACGCTGTAATCTATAATTCAGAATTCACCACGGTGTCAATACACAAGGGAATCAATTCAGAATTCACCACGGCGACAACACACAAGGGAATCAATTCAGAATTCACCACGGCGGCAACACACAAGGGAATCAATTCAGAATTCACCACGGCGTCAACACACCAAGGAATCAATTCAGAAATCGACACAGGGTAAACACCAACGCTGTAATCTATAATTCAGAATTCACCACGGTTTCAACACCCAAGGGAATCAATTCAGAATTCACCCCGGTGTCAACACACAAGGGAATCAATTCAGAAATCGACACAGTGTAAATACCAACGCTGTAATCTATAATTCAGAATTCACCACGGTGTCAATACACAAGGGAATCAATTCAGAATTCACCACGGCGACAACACACAAGGGAATCAATTCAGAATTCACTACGGTGTCAACACACAAGGGAATCAATTCAGAATTCACCACGGCGTCAACACACCAAGGAATCAATTCAGAAATCGACACAGGGTAAACACCAACGCTGTAATCTATAATTCAAAAATCACCACGGTGTCAACACACAAAGGAATCAATTAAGAAATCGACACAGGGTAAACACCAACGCTGTACATATATAATTCAGAATTCACCACAGCGTCAACACAAGGGAATCAATTCAGAATTCGCCACGGTGTCAACACACAGAGGAATCAATTCAGAATTCACCACGGTGTCAACACACAAAGGAATCAATTAAGAAATCGACACAGGGTAAACACCAACGCTGTAATCTATAATTCAGAATTCACCACGGTGTCAATACACAAGGGAATCAATTCAGAATTCACCACGGCGACAACACACAAGGGAATCAATTCAGAATTCACCACGGCGACAACACACAAGGGAATCAATTCAGAATTCACCACGGCGACAACACACAAGGGAATCAATTCAGAATTCACCACGGCGACAACACACAAGGGAATCAATTCAGAATTCACTACGGTGTCAACACACACGGGAATCAATTCAGAAATCGACACAGGGTAAACACCGACGCTGTAATCTATAATTCAGAATTCACCACGGTGTCAATACACAAGGGAATCAATTCAGAATTCACCACGGCGTCAACACACAAAGGAATCAATTCAGAAATCGACACAGGGTAAACACCGACGCTGTAATCTATAATTCAGAATTCACCACGGTTTCAACACCCAAGGGAATCAATTCAGAATTCACCCCGGTGTCAACACACAAGGGAATCAATTCAGAATTCACCACGGCGGCAACACACAAGGGAATCAATTCAGAATTCACCACGGCGTCAACACACAAGGGAATCAACGCAATATTCACCAGAGCGTCAGTACGCAAGAGAACCAATTCGGAAATAATCATACCATTTACACATATGGGCTACATCTCAAAATCAGAGTTGAATAGACAAGACTACATAGGAAGCCGTCGACGAAATACCAAAACAAAAGGATATACCTCAGATTCCATTCACATTATGTTTTCTCCATTGAAATGGACTTTGTAGCCAAAAACTATCTTTGTTCACGTTAACAAAGCAAATATGTACATCAAATTAAAGTAAGTATCCATATCGATAGAACACATTGCTATTTGTTCTTAACAATGAATAATTCAAAGAAAAACCAGGCGAACAACTCCACTATAGTGTTAAAAATTACCAAATTAGGCGGTCCTAAATAAAAGAGTTATTTTATCCTACAGAAGACAATTGGTGAGAGGTCATGTCGAGTACTATTAAACAAGCATTTCTATTGGTTTATTTGCATATGTTATCAGCACATAACATAGAAACTGACGAAAGAACTGTAACAAGCGTTTTGATTGGATGATGGAAACAGTTTCGTTATGACGTCGGCGTATTGATGTTTTGAATTTTTTGAGTATTGCATCATTTGATGCGTGATTTATGAAATTCATTGTTTGAAAATATTTAACGGTTTTTCAATTAATATAATAATTGAAGTATAAGTATGAACTTATTCATTCAAGTTTATCTTTAATTACATCATACGTTTGGCTCGACTTGACATGCAATATTAGAAGGATTACTTGACTCGTTAACATACAAACATGCTCGGTATAAAACCTTTACGGACGGGAACCCTGTATGACGCAGATGTTAGCAGATTCATTGATTTAAGAAAAGAATAAACAGAGGAGAAAGGAAATAAGTAGTAAGCCTGTCCCCATAAATATCTAAGCAGGACATGACCAACTTAGCTGATATCATAGAGCATTTGTATAATGTGAAATGGACAGAAATGTTATACTGTAGCTGTATCCGAGTCAGGAATAGTTAGGATAGAAAAAAAACATTTAAGCGAATATGACCACGAAAATGGTTAATATCCGTATGTCACAAATACACTGATAACACGCAACATTATACCAGTAAAATCTAATATAAACCTACATTTTGTTACAAAACCTCTAAAATTTCAGTGTCTGCCATTGTCTAACTTTGATTAAAGTTGTTATTTAAATTCACTTTACGTGTGTTTCCTCTGCTTATCACACACAAGCAACAAGCGTATAAGTAACCACGCACAGACACGCTGTTAGACATTTTATAGTAAATTCCTAACATCTCCATCAAATGTATGTAGAACAGAGAACAGACTGAGATGTTCCGAATGCAGTGAAACGTTGATATGGCATATTTTTTTTCATACAATTATGGTTATTTACAGAATTAAAATATTTGTTTGATATTAACAAAGACCTGCCTTTACAGACACCTGACGTCAGATACACCCTGTTAAGCTATGATGTCTGTCTTTAGCCTTTAGCATTGGCCTTACTGACTCATTGCAGTTCGACTAAATAAAATCATTTTAGTATTGTTGTCCATCTCATATCGGTAGATATGCATTTGCGTTCGATTCAAAAGAAGCATTCACCTTAGGTAGCAGTATACAGTAGAAATGGCCTGACTCTGATAAACAAGGCACATGTAGAGGAAATGTAAACACAGCAGATTTACCCTACACAACACATGTATACATGTATATATATTTGTAAACTGCATTACATTTACAATACAAATAAAGTACTGAGAAGTATATAAATCTCTTTTTTCTATGTATGTCACTTGTGTGAAAACCATGGTTACCACATCAAAAATTACCAAAAAATGCCAACAATTGCTATTTTTAACCCAAAATTTGACCCCCGCAACTAGTATTTTTTTCCCTAAGCTCTGTCTGAAATTAAAGATTACCTACCTGGTTGCAAAATTATCTGGGTCCCAGCAAAGTTGTAAAACTTGTTTTTTTGCAATTTTGCGTCGTTTGCTGTTGTCAAGATTTTACCTCCTGTAAAGCTAGCTTTTCATGTGTACGCACCCTTTCGGATTATGGCCAAAATTTTATTCTCGAACCAAAAAAATCTTCTTTCTTTTTTACAAATGTGAAGCTCAAATAGCCCACTTCATCATGCTTATACCAATTTTAGTACAGTTTTATTTTTATAATATTTGTACATATCATTATACAGGGGTTAGCCATTTAACAAAAATATCACCCATGGCCACAACCCTCTACTGTATACTGCTACCTTATCCAATGGTATTTAATTTTCCGCCACCTGTACGTGATGATGATCAATACAGTTTTCTCTCTCCTTTCCCTGTGTGTAAAATAGAGCTGTCCAGGGTAAGAAAGGGGTGTAGGAAATATCAATCTTACATGTGATGCCACAATGGCTCAACAATGACGTGACGTCACGAATTAGGAACTCTCCGATGCCGCAATCCTTTTACTATATATTTACCGTACACGTTAGATGGATGTGATTTTTTTTTCAGCGCAAACATTATTTGCAAATATGGGATATGCTGGCTGATTCGGGGAATATCCCTATCTCACACCCCCTGGGCATGAAAGAGTCTTATAATCTTTTCCCGAAAAAAACAAGAGTGAGGGAGAAATAGAAATTGAACCCTCGGTTAGAACCAAAGGGTTGAATTCCATACCGACAATGAGGGCTATATCAATGGTATATTTAGATTTTTCTGGACTCGGCTAATTCTTCTTCTAACATTTTCGAATCCAGAAATATTCGACTAAAATATACACATGTTAATTAGATATATTCCATCAAACGAAAATAAAATCGGATTTACATTCGTGTCTACTTTGTAGCCTGTTGATCAACTTTGCCTAGACAATCTATGATAACAGCAGCTTTTCCTCCAGCGCGCTTTAACATTACCACGTGATGCATCTTTTTGATTTCTCCAACGAAGCAGATACCATTTCTGATGTCATAATTTCTGTTCTGGATGCTAAGTCAGCTAATATGTTGTATTAATTTAACATACAATACAATCAAAATTAGCACAGCAAGTTATTGCCAGTGTTTAAGGCGGCATTTTTCCCCTGTCTGTTGAATTCAACGGAAACACTACAATATCTCATTAGATAAGGTTTATATGGTACTACTCGGTGCCATCACTTCCCATGCCTGTCTCACACAATTTAATATTTCCGTTGCATATACCATTCTGAAGGCGGTGATGCCTTCATTGACACGCAAGCAGAGATAGCAATTTTGTTTAACATCGAATATCAAACTATTAACTGTGTATACTACATATGGTTTCACATGTGATTTTTTTGCAAGAGAAATCGCCCTTGCTTACAACAAATAATGACAATTAACTAAGCGAATGTTGCCTTTCTTAATGTAGATGTGGTTATGAATGTTACAGTATTGTAGCATAAGGTCTTATGACGAAGTAGACAATCAACCATGCACGTGATGAATTCGAGCTCTCTAATCAATAAAAATGTTTTAGGTGCAAAGTTCCGGATCGAATGCCAGACGCGCTGCCTGACTCTGACATTTATTGTTTTGATATTAAGTTCGTCCATTTTATTAGTGTGTGTTTTTTTTTATTCCATACTGTTGGGCGATAGTCGGAGATACATCTTGGTCAATATATACATACAATGTCTTGGTAAATGGGCTGCAAACTTGTGAAACACATAGGAACACAGGAAACTGTATGTGGTATTGTTTAATACATATATACTATATGTGCATCCTGCTTTCTGAAATGGACCATCGGGGACAATGTATCGGGACAACAATTAGGACAATGTATGGGTACAAATAATAAGCAGTGATAGGGAACACAGCAGTGTGGATATCTTAGACATAGTCGAGTACTATGCACGATAACGGCACAGTACCATGAAAGGGGAACAGTATTACACAGTTTATAAAGAAATTGTCTAGTGAAATGTATTTATACATAGTCGAGGGCCATATATATGGGGACACAGGGTATCTAACAGGTATCGGACACGGTCTAGTAAAATATATGTTTAGGTGCGTAAATTCGGGAAATAAATATGGCGGAACTTGTCATTCTTCTGTTTATAGGAACAATGAAGTAAATTACTGCCTTGTTATTCTTACTTCAAGGTAATATTGAGTGAAATACACCAATTCATAGTTACACGACCTTTGTTGTTTTTATAGCCTAATGAAATTGGATTGTAGATGCCCGTGCGTTATATGATTACAAATCAATTCTACACAAGACGTCACAACTGCTTAATTTTATTCACTTTTGTGTTCCAACTGATTTTTAGTGTTAATTTTATGGATTTCTTGTTGTTGTTTTCAGCAACTGCAAATTAACTTAAGAATAGTATCAAATGAGGAAAAATCGTTGCGATTTTGTATTTATTTGTTGATCAAGGACTATTCTTTCTTTCAACAAAAACGTTGCAGCTAATCTGTTACTTGTGCAGTCAATACATTTGTTTAAATATCCAATGGTTAACTATTTTTTAAGGCGAATGAAAAGCTCGCAGCTCAATGTTGATCGTACATGCAGGGCTCATCGGTGATACCAGGTCCGAAAAGTTGGAAATCCTACTATTGGAACAGAAGGGGTGCGTAAAAACCTTTAAATTGATTATTTTCAAAATTTAGAGAAGGATCTTATGGTAACACACTATCGTCGTTCACTAAATTAGAACTGGATCGAGCATAACTCAGATGTCCATCATATGTAACACCCCTCAACACTTGTTATCCAAGCCACCAGCGATGTCCTCATAGACACGCGGAGGAGCCGTATAAATAGTGTCCCGTGCGATAGGCCAAAAGCACGCTGTAAAATAGTCTACCTGAAGAGGTGGGAGAAAGCCTTTCTCAAAATCTTTAACAGGAACGGTAGATTTGATACTCACAGTAGTTCTTTAAATTTCCCTTGTTCATTTCAGGCGTTCAGCTGTGTTCAGGTATTAGCCGATTTTCAGTCTTTACTTACAACAGGACGCTGAATAGCGAAAAGATTTCCGATTTTTCAGATCGTGTACTTTGCCTATCTAATACCTGTAGCTACATCTCTACTTTCCACTTTTAAGGCGTTTACGTGTCGCGGTTGATTGGGTATAACAGCTTGCTCCGAATATCATTATCTCCGTGATGAATACAAGCTGCAGACAGACAAGCTTACAACACGGGGCTTCAAGAGATGTCAGTTGATATAAACTATGGACACGTTGCATGGCCACCTTCATTGTCTCTATATAAATGTGTTATTTCTTTGTGAGATGTGAATGACGATGTTTTATTTTGTTATATACTCTTAAGTGTGCCTTGTTGTCTTGTTGTTACTATCCCGGTTCGCGCTTCTAGGCGAAACATTACTTAGAGTTGGCCAGGAAATCTTCTTTTCCATTATATCTTGCTTTTGTTTTGACGATTTTGAATTGGCATTACGGTTAACTAGACACTTCGGTATTCTGTTTCTATCAACTTATTTCATATGCAATTGAATCTTCGACTGAGCAAATGTCTTGTTCAAGACAGAGTTGATTAATGTAGTACATGTACCTTATAGTTATATTGCTTCATATAGTCTATGGCTGACTCCGAAGGACTTTGATTGCGAAAGGTTGGTGAATTTACTCAACACGTTTATTGTTGCTGTTGCGAACTGATTCGATGGTTCTCCAAGCCCTTGCTGACCCGGGGAAAGAATAGACCTACTGTATCCCACTGCGTGGCGTAAGAGGCGACTAATGTTGTTGTTTTTTAAATGTTTACGGTTCATCGACAATTGACACCCGTCTGCATATGAGCTTTGCTGTTGAGAGGTTTTCCCGTTAAAAAAAACAATGACTCCCCGTCTTATTGGATGTCAGAGGCATCTTCGTCCATAGTTTAGTTCACAACGACAGTTTTCTTTTCGGATGTTTCCCTTTTTACTTTATTCGGAAGGTCATCGCAGAACATATCGGAAAATACTCTATATGATTAATATTTTTTAGTTAGTCTGGTGCAGTCGTTATAGTCTCTACCCAATTTTACTATCAAGAAGCTATGTCTGACCATTTCGGAACCGTCATTTCGATTAACGTCTCACATGATATGGTAATCCCAAAACATCAAACCAAAAAATATCTCATATATTATAAACCCCCAAACCATAATAGAAAGTAACATTTCATATACAACCATCACGAACTACATAATCTGATTGATATAAATGAACAGATTCAAAGTCAACACGAAAATAATTATTGAAGAAATCAAAGCTGTTCTTGCAAGAATTTCGAGATCTACCGTATTGAATTTGTATCTCATCCATCCTCGAGAACTTGAAATTGAAGACACTACAAGTTCCTCCTCTTAAACAGTTTCAAATCTTGATATTAACCTTCCACATACCTGGTCACCCCGTACACTTTCCTGTACTTTGTCCATAATTGTCTCCATACCCCAAACCTTTTATGACATTTATCTAAAGTATGAAATCAATGGTCACCACAATCCCATAAACATGCGTCTATTTCACAATGGTAAACTTGCCTTCTCTCGAGTGAAGCATACTTGCCTAAATTGTGTGTGGTTTATAAGACATTGTTAGATAGAAAGTTATAACTAGTCATGTATCTGCACTTTCAGATATAAGCTCTGTTGACCAATACACGTTTCCACTATGGTTTTTCTTTTCGTACCGAATTAAAACGATGTTGTCCTTGTGGTCTGACGCTTCGGTATGATTTCTGTGTAT
Source organism: Mizuhopecten yessoensis (assembly GCF_002113885.1). Taxonomy (NCBI): domain Eukaryota; kingdom Metazoa; phylum Mollusca; class Bivalvia; order Pectinida; family Pectinidae; genus Mizuhopecten; species Mizuhopecten yessoensis. The sequence continues at coordinate 279,717 of NW_018406628.1, forward strand.
TACTTGATCGAGGTTTCACGACTGGTTTTATTATTTTACGTTTAACCATTTGAACATCTTCGATATCCAGGGGTTACGCTCACTTTCGCTCTCTATACCCCTGGAATATGTCATAGCAAACGGTATAAATTGACAGGCTTTGAAGTCGGGTGTCTTTCCTTTGTATTATTTAAAGGAAAGGTACCGGCCTAGCGATTGGTCATTTTGTTTTACCTGAGACCAATCAAACTACTACCTTCGTGCCTTCAATTTTGCCAAGACATATTCCAAGGGTATAGAGAGCGAACGCGAGCGTAACCCCTGGATATCAAGGATGAAATTTGAAATAATTGATGAAGTAAAGCAGCATTTCCTTAAACAAAAATCGTTTCCTTTAGTCCATGCAATGCAATTTGATAGATAAATAAAAAAAAAAAAAATCTCAATTCAGGAAACAGTCTCGAAGCATTCTGTGAACAATTACGTATGCTGCATGGTTTGAAACTTAATGACAACCTGCATTGCCTAATATGATATTTATAAAACAATTTTATGTAGTTCACGCAATTGACAACTATATTATAGCTTCTCAACCATTGTTTTATCGTTTGTACCCAGTGCTTTTAAGGTCATTTAGGCAATTATAACAATCAATTAAACAGTGAAAAAGGCCATTGACCTTCTGAAAGCGCTAACATTTCTGGGAGAAAAGCCATAACTTTGTGTTTCTCCAACAGGTTAATGATTATTGTATGAACATTCTCTCTATATATAATAACATGTTCAATCAAACCATATATTAATATTTCAATTGTAATTATTAAATATCAAATTTCAACTATGTCGTATTAACACAAACAAAAAGGAACAAAAAATGCAAGTATGACGGTAACAAAAATACCTGCCTCGCCACATTTAATACTTCCGAAGACCACATTTACCAGTAGGTGTTGATACTGTCATCTGGTTGGAAATAGAGACAGCAAATAGGTGGAATATGAAATTAAGTCTCAAGGTCAATAAATGTCCGGGTCCAGACGGAGTCATTGACATTACTACACAATTATTCAGTATAAACCGGGATGGTACCAACAGTCTGGAAAAGGCTCATGTATGCGCAATTTACAAGAAGTCACCGGCTCGAAATTACAGGCCCGTTAGTCTCACTTCAACTGAGTGTAGAACAATGGAGACACGCGTTACAAATCACTAGATTAATCATATGGAATTCAACTCACTGTTTAATAAACAAAATGGATTTATATCGGGCAGATCGACAACTGTGCAACTCCTTACTGTTCGTGATAAATGGACCACTGCAATGGACAAACGAAACCCCATCGATTGCTTTTACACACATTTTCAAAAAGCGTTTGATAATGTACAACGGAGTTGTTAACAAATCCAAAGCTTACAGAATACATCCTGGACAAGAAAACAACGCGTCGTTATGATTGGAAATTACTCGGAACGGATACATGTCGCATCGGGAGTTCCACAAGATTATTTAAAGAGTCTTATATTAATTGTCATTTACATTCATGGCCTTACCTGCTACTCTGGATTCAGATGACAGAAAATAATATCACTAAAGAAGCTGATCAAACCCTTCTTTTAGAAGATCTCTATACATGTAAAAATGCGAAACATGGTTGTTGAACTACATCCTGGGAATACGTGTTCATATGAACATAGAACACGATAGTCAGGAGGCACGGTAGTCTAGTGGTAGGACGACAGGCTCGTGACCGAAGGTTTCGTGTTCCGAGTCACGGCACGGTACATCACGACACTGTGTTATATCTTTGAGCAAGATTCTTTACTCCGCTTGTTCCAGTCTACTCAGCCGTAAATGAGTACGTGGTTGGGCAGTGCTAGAATAGAGCTGTTAGCGCCGAAATGGGAGCTCCGGCTGTATGCTCCCCAGGATGTTGAGAAAGATATTGGCTGTTTGCAAAGACCCTATAGGTTATAACCACAGATACTAATTTGTGAACCCCTTTGAGACGACCTACGCTAAAGCGGTTTATAACAACCTCAAATTATAGAAATGAACACTGCAAACGTTTTACTCTGTATCTCACTGATACAGCTCTAAAGGAGTCAGAAGCAGAAAAAAAATAGGAGAAGGAGAAGTTTAAAGAAGGACAATAAAATGCATCGCTGAACTGAAAAACCTTTCATACGTGGATAGACTAAAATGCCTAACTAACAACGCAATGATACAGGAGACAAAGAGATGACACATGTAGGATAGAACTTGATTTAAAATAATCTATGGAAAATACGACCGCGATTTACTGTGGTTTTTTTACGTTATGTAAAGACGTATCAAATCGAACTGCAAATGTGTGGAATGCATTACCGGATAATGTGGAATGTGCTAAGATAATTTGAATTGTTTCAAAAATGAACTGGATAAACACTGGGAAAACATTGATTTATTATATCATTTCAAAGCAAATGATTAGTGTTCATGTACTTCCTTGTGAGAATTTCAATGTTCTTTACATTAATACACAGCTCTCTGAAATCTTATTGAATTACTATTTCGATAATTCAATGAGCTATGTATTTCTTTGTCTCCATATTTTACCATAACGTTGACCATATTTTCCTGTTTTGGTAAGATACCCGACATGTTCATTCAAAAACACCGCTCGTTGTTTATTGCGTCTTACTCTTCTTTTTTGATCGGTGCATGTGCCTTTTGAAGGCACGGTAGTCTAGTGGTAGGACGGCGGGCTCGTGACCGAAGGGTTGCTAGTTCGACTACCCTCATGGCACTGTGTTGTATCCTTGAGAAAGATACTTTACTCCGCTTGTTCCAGTCTACTCAGCTGTAAATGAGTACGTGGTTGTCTAGTTAGTACTAGAATTGTAGACTGTGAGCGCCGAAATGACAGCACCGGCTGTATACTCCCAAGGGAGTGGAGAAAGTAATTGGCTGGTCGCAAAGGCCCTATTAAAAATGTACCACGGATAATAATTTTTGAACCGCTTTGAGACGACCTTCGAACTAGGTTGTGATAAAGCTGTACATATTGTATTTGCATAAATATTTAACACAGAGAATTTCGCGAAACCAATTCCAAAAAGCAACATTGATATGATATGTGTTACACGTCACAATCAACAGAAAAGAAATATGTCGATAGAGGTTAATCAGGACTTATTATGAACAAACAAAATATTAACACGGAGACCCTTGAAAATAGAACAAGAGGAAGATCAGGTATTCCGGAAGGGTGAACGTCCCCTGAGTCCATCAACGACACCCGCCATGTAAATCTAAGTCAAATCACAGAAATCGGCTTCTCAAATGTGTACATGTTTACTATATCTTCCCCGCTTTCGAGGCAGATAATATGGTCAAATCAAAGTACTGTCATGTGAGATAAGGCAACGTAATCAGAATTTCAAAGAAAAAAACGTTGAAATCCCTATTACACAAAAAAATATTATAAGTTTCGATAACATTAATATTAAAAATTGCTAAAACCTACATTATAAATAGATTCCCTTTGTTGTGGGGAAACAGGATTCTATGTTTCGCTTCGATTGAACGTGTTCACGAAGAATTTCGGAATCTAAGTGCATTATCATCCACGACCATTTCCGTCGGAGCAAATGCTGTACTGAAAGTGATATTTTGTTTGACATGTAGAGACCAAAATATCAGTATGCGGGAAATAGAATGTCTAAAACATTGCATCACCATGCCCTAAATCCTTGAGCAAGGAGATGTCCGTGTATTCCAAAACAGAAAAGGTTGGGGGTTTTTTAAGTAAAAAGGCATTTTGGGATAAGTATGAAACTTTCATAAATTAAATGTATCATATAACCAATATCTATATATATACAATTGATAAAACAATGAAATGGATTAACTTTAACGATTAAAACAGATACTTTCCTTGAAGCTAGGAGACTTGAAATTACCAACAAATCAATCTTAATATATTAAACGAATCATTTTACTGCAGTTGTGATGGCAAACGCCATTTTTTATTTGTAAGTTAACTTTGATCAGTAAGAAAACAAATAAGGGCCGTGAATATGCATTTTATGAAAGTGTACTCAAATACAATGTAAGTAAAGTTGAAAATTTCAACTCAAAATATAAATTATAAAGGAAATTATTGAGAAAAACGAAACACTTTTTATTTGAAATTTACCTTAAGGCGATTGACGATTGGATTTCTACCTGTTTAGTTTACACATATTTCCAAATACAAAAATGGACTTTTTTGGTTTTTTAAGCTCATTTTGAAAACAGAAAATTACATTTGTGAATTACCCTACCCCTTTTGGTACCCCAAAAACTCACTTTCGGTCAAACTTTTACCTTAGTTTTTGTACATGTACAAAACGACATATTTAAACAAATTAAGGAGGGCAACATCCGAATATACAGGGCCAAAAAAGGGCCTTATACATGTAGACAGTCATCCTTTATGAACTGTTGTGTCGTTACAAAAACAAAAATCCAACTTTCTTATTCATAACAATTGTTAAGTTTTGAGTCTGATGTAGAGGACGCGAAACATAACGTTTTCAGTGTGATTTGTATGAGTTATCGCCCTTGAATTCAATAAGTAATTTATTACGTGAGCATTACCAAAACGTCGTTCATTTACCATGTATAGATTTACATGTATATATAAAAAAAAAAAATGTTTGTTTGTTTGGGGTTTTTTATTTGGAAAAGGATGCATGGCACATGACGGTATGTCATTTTGTTCAAATTTGTAAAAACAAAATATCATTTTATATATCCTGTAAGAAGCTATTAGTATAAACAAATGAGAGTGTTAGACAATATCATCAAGCCATTTACATAACTGGTATACAGTTGTATTATATAAAACTTTAAACTACATAGAACTAACCAACAACCATACGCCTAAGCAGCCTAATTTCTCTGCATGAGAGGTTCGCCGCCAGTAAGGGTACATGTATATGCTATATAAAGTCTATAAATATACCGACTGTAAGCCGCATTGACCTGAATTCTTGTAGAAGCTTCGGTATGTACTTCAGCAGCAACATTTTATGGCACTTGCAGATTTCTAATAATTTTGACAAATTCCATTGTTGAACAATTTCATTCTACGTCGACATTTAGCCCAAATCTTTCCAGAGAGTTACATGACCCCGACTAGAATTCTCGTCTGTTTCAGAAACACTGAGGTGAACAAATCGTGTGTATCGTTATCGTCAATTCCTGCTTCGTGCTAGAAAAACATGATTAATACGATGTCGTGAGCGGTTTGTAATAGTCCACCCGCGGGAAAGCAACCTATAGTCTTTCAGTGCAAATATTGGCTGTATACCTGGGCCCGTATTCATGGAAATGTTCTCATGCTAAAACTTCGACATTTTGCTCAAGCTCAGTTCTCTATTCCGGAAATAAACCTATAATAATTTACATCTTGTCATTAATTTGGAAGATGTTTTGACAGACATAAAGCCGAGAACTTTATTAATGTCTAGACTTCATTGTTTGGCTGTGTCAAATGACTTAAGCAAGTTTCAAGAAAGTTGGCTTGAACATATATTCCTGATTATCGGCCCTGAAGTTCCTTATGGTCCCGGTACCATACTTGGCACATACCGCATTAAGGCCCCGATCATATCCATGTCCCTTCCCTTCGTTATAAGTAAACTTTTAAGCAGGAATATCCTACTGAGCGGACAATGTACCCATGTAAGAGTGTGACTAGACGATGGCAAGGATTCACTTGGCTACTGAAGATGTATGTGTAAAATACAAAAAAAGGCCTTCCCCGTTTCTTCTGAATATCGGCCTGCCGAACTAACCTCAGGATTGCCCGGTCTAAAAAAGATATAAAGAGATCAGATGGAGAGGAAACTATAACTGAACAATGCTGTAGCTTCCAGTGTTATAAAACGAGTCAAACACACAAATACATGTAGCGGGTGGTCAGAGCTCAGATTAACACACATAATGACGTCGGTCTTATAAAGGTAGACCTGATGGACGCTGAGTAATCTGATGAGCATAATGTCAGACCACCGGTCATGTTCATTTCAATTACTAGTTGCAAAAAGATCTACGCTTGACCCTTTTTTACTGCAAGATAATTTAAAGCGTTCATGAAGAAATAAGCCTGTTATTCAGTGAGGAAATTTGCTGTGTTGTCTTGTGACAAAACACAAAACTTTCGACATTTTCAAAATTCTCCTCCCAATTGTTCTTAAGGAATTGGTTTTAGGAAAAGCACGAGATATCATAAGAATTGGCCGTTTTTCTTTCCCATTGTGAAAATGAAGACAAGCCACGATATTGGAATCACAATTTTGCTTTCAATTCGGTTCTGGCTAAATATTTTCATTAAATACATGACCCGAATCAACACTGTGTTCATTGATAGAATTTCCCACTGCCCTGACGGTGTGACAGAGAAATCTCCAACTTGGGAGATGAGATTCTTGATTGCCTTACACGAAGCTTTGCCGAGGGTAGGACATTGTTGTGGATGATTGTTTCTCTACAATCCTATTTCACTCACAAATCCGCCGACAAGCGGTAACTTCAAGAAATAAGAACGTTGATTGCATGCTTTTTTCAGCGAATCCAGAGTTGTCTTCCATGGTACAATGTATGTTACTGGGGATACTGTTGAAGTGACAGCAATGCATTCATAGCATGACGTCATACTATTGTTATGACTTCGATCGCGCCATTCTGCACCAGACAATCCCCCCTAGGGGTAGACAAGCTGATCCTTTGCAGCTTACAATGGAGATACACATGTGAAGGGTGGTAGGAATTGTTGTCACAACTGCCGTCATCCCGAATTGTAACAGAAAGCTGACACTCAGAAAGTTATGAATTTATCCATGTACTGTGTATGGTGATATCAGTGTTACATGGTTCCAATCAATTTTAATTTTACACCTGTCATAATAGAAGGAACATACAGTCAATCTTAAAGTAACAGCTGCTGATTGTCCACCATGCTGGGTCAATGTTTGGGAATTTTGAGGGAAGTTTTGGTAGTTAGAAGCATAAAAGTCTTCATTTTCCCTTTCTTTATTTCCCTCTGAACGATGTAACACAAAGCCGGACTCTAGATCAGTACATTACTTCCATTATTTATACTATTGTAAAAGAGGGGGAAACATAGACCACTGCAAACAAGAAAAACATCCTTAATCAATGTCGATACGACAAAACAAAACTCGAAAAAGCGAATGAAATTAAAAAAAAGACCAAGCTCACTCAATCACCCATCTTCTAAATCAATATAAGGATAAATATACCATTTTTACAATAAATCTGGTGCCGACCATTGAAATAAATGAATTGCTGTCTTTCCTGACAATGGGCAGAATGATCGTAGATTTTTGTTAAGACGATGAACATCCTCTCCAAAAATCATTAATATTTTGTTTTTTGGGGTTTTTTAACTGTCAGTTACAGCATTTTCTATCTATATGAGAACTATTGTAATTTTCAAGACGCCTTTTCCAACATATCAATAAATTACATAGTTCTTTATATATATTCGTCTTAACCATTGCATAACAATTAATACAACACAACGTTAAATGCTGTCTATTGTGTACTTTAATGCTGAATGTGTGCATTTGAACAAACGGTAAATATAACATGCTTTATGCGTTGACGTCAGTGTGACAATTCAGGAATATTTATAAGAGAAGGATGCTTGATTTTAATGTTTATTAAAAGTATTTAAGTTTTCTTACAAATTCTGGTGATAAATCACTTACACGTTTGCCGCGGTACCAATTTATTTTATTTGTAATACATCTGTCCTCAACCGTCTTTCAGTAAATGACAATGCTATCTAACGTTGACAAATGACTGGTATAAAACAACACTGTTATGTAACCACAGGTCCTTACGGAAACACTTACAGAAGTGACACCGACTAATGTCAGTCCAAAGTATTTCTATGGGTTTCATGCAACCACAGACAATAGACCTACTAAAGACGCTGTGAGCTCATTATTTATACACATACATGCATAAATACAGTTCTTGTTTACAAACAGAAAGTTCACTTATCAGAATTACATCCCCTCGTTAACGTTATGTTAGGAAATGGCGGTCGGGAGCTACACACGGTTATCCCTGCACTTGAATAACACATTGATTAGACCTACTCCACGACAAAATGTATTAAATTAGATTCATCATTCAACACCATGTCATCGACGCTTATAGTGGTTCAACGAAACATTCAGATTGTTACTCCAGACTTTGTCCGAAAAGGCGGTTAAATTTCTGAACAAGTTTCGTGAAAGATTTATCCGTTGTAGTTGTGTTTAGATGCTAATAGTTAATCGATTGGCTGACGGCTCGAGAACGGTGTCTAAAGTGAGTTGCATGGGTATACAAACACTATTAACAAAGAACGTACCAAACATATATTTACCTGTGTATTTTGCTGTATGCTTTAATGACACAGGTAAACCTGAATTAACTGGTTTAATAACAAAATCGTTATCCCATTAGGATTTTGCAGCATATCGCAAGAAAATGGTTTATTCTGAGCCAAAATTATACACATTACCACCCAATTTTGACATCTCGACACAAAGAGAGACATAAATATAGTAAACATGCGAAAAGCAATTTGAATGGAAATGACGAAAATTGTACACAACAGTCATTTGCAATTTTGTTTTCATAAAATAAGATTCATAAAAAGAATGAAAAAAACACTTGTCTGCTGTTATTATTGTTATCTGCCACCGCAAGATGAATTTCGGCGAAGTAGAGTTCCAATAGAATGGGACAATAGTGTAAGGAACGATATGCGACACGAAGCACTAACGCTACTCCCTCTCACCACAATGCTTTATCAACCAATATGTTTGACCTAGTTAGAGCCACGTATATAAACACATTGCATATGTATTCCCATTACTTGCATGCAGACCAGATCACGAGATGGGTCGCTATGACAATAACGCCAGAATGCGCGTGCTTATCAAATGGGCTGGAACATCTGTCTATAGGTCAGGTTGAGGAAAACAACAATATACATTAATATTTAAACTTATTCTAATTACTAAAGAGTTCCATTTTTCCCCGTGGTGCACATAAAGCTATCTACCGCTACGATGCAATGTAGATTATCTGGCATCAGTAAGTGACGGTTTGGTACTCTGTTTTAGGGTCAATGGTCTCGTGTACGCTACAAATAATCATTATTGTAAAAAAAAATATGCGTACGTCATCAGCGCAACCGCTACTATACTGCAGAAAAATATCAAAGAATCGTGAGGAAAGGTAGAAAACAAACATATACAACATCAGCACACACGAACAAGTTGTTAAAACTCAAAATCAATACAAGAAGATAAATGCAAGTACTTGAGGAAACACCATCTAACAAATATGAGGTAAAAACAAACTAAACAGTTCTGTATAAACCAATACAGACCTTTTCCGTGTCTAATCCTTGGGTCAAACTAGGAACTGAAGTTAAGACAAACAGACGCAACAATATGAATAGGAGAGACATCGTATGTAGAAGATAACGTGTATTATTTGTTCCATGAAGGGCTTTTCAAATTAGAAGGACATATATGCAGCATGTACATTACCATTCCTTTCTGTGCCACAGTGATACAATGGGGAACCTCCCTCTTTAGTGTCGAGCCTGCTTGTTCACAGAAACTATCAGGGCTAACGTTTTGATGTTACGCCTCCCATTTCTTTGACAAATCGGACTCGATGTCGATTTCAAGTTTTTTTTAATATAAGATATTGTTATCAGTTTCCAAAGTCAGAATTTGATTAGGGATTGGATGTCAAATAAAATAGTTCTCTAGTTATAGGTCATATCTACAAGTGCAACTGTTAATGAATAACACACAAAACCATCAGAGGAATGTTGACAAAGAAAGAAGGAACCTTAATCATGATTCATGAAGTCTTCAATAAGTGTAACAAGTTTGGAAATATGTGATATCAAAGTTTTTACTTTTTAAACAAACAATGTACGTATTGCATACGTACATTGTCTAATACGTACATTGTTTGTGTATAAAGTAAAAAAAAAATGATATGATTCATAAAGGTTCTAAAATATTTTGAAGGAAATCAAAACAACGCTTCAAAACTTTGAATGCTTGTCACTGGAAGCTCCCAATTTTCCCGCTACCAATGGTATATTTCTTCGTGATATGTTGTCTATCTCAGTCAATGTAAACTTGATTTCAATGAGCCATTCAGAAACATGGTCCTAATAAACCAATGCGCTACATGATCTAAATTAGAGTCAAAGCGAAGTTGAATAATCTTTATCTTATTCTATTACTTAATCGACAGTGTCCAATTTATAAGGATACTAAGATGTTTAGCTGTTCGCGCATCGAAAACACTATTGACCGAAGACACTAAAATACTTTTTCAAATAGTCACTCAGTCCAATTTTTTACTGACGAAAATATGAATATTCTTATAATGAAGCGATAAAGTTCGAAGGTCGATGACCTTTCGTCCTTCGAAAACAATGGGTTGGTTGAAACACATATTTACTGATTGCACCGCTGTTTTCAATCGATGTCAATTTAAAAGATGAAAGTCTTCATTTAAGTGTTGGAACGAAATAACTATCAATTTCCGTTTTCATTTGAGCTTTTTCAAATTACAGATATTTTTATTCTTTGACCTGATTGACCTGATTCAGTATCCCTTATTATTTGTTAGAGAATCACATGAACTACAATTAAAATCAAAATTATATTCCAAAACGTAAAAATCTTATTTGGGCTACTTTCTTGTTAACGTTGCATGCTTTATAATGAAGCCTCATAAAAGACGCCATCTTCTTTTTATTTATTTATTTTGTGTGTGTCGTGGTGGGAAGGGGAACGAGGATGGCTTTCTTAATTCTTATTAAACTGTTCTCCAAACCCTTTCCTGCACGACACGTGGCATGCGTCATAATGTATTATGTTCTGTTCCTCACTCAAATCTGGTTCCCGTTCTTGAGTATCATAGTCTGTTCCTTACCAAAATGTGGCACCCGTTCTGATGAATCTTGTTCTGTTCCTCACTCAAATGTGGCACCCGTTCTTGTTTATCATGTTCCGTTAATGTGGCACCCGTTTTTATGCATCATGTTATGTTCCTCCCTCAAGTGTGGCACCTGTTCTAATGCATCATTTTCTGTTCCTTACTCAAATGTGGCACCCGTTCTGGAGTATCAAGTTTCGTTCATCACTCAAATGTGGCACCCATTATGGAGTATCAAGTTTCGTTCCTCACTCAAATGTGGCACCCATTCAGAAGTATCATGTTCTGTTCTTCAATCAAATGTGGCGCCCGTTTTAATGTATCATGTTCTGTTACTCACTCAAATATGGCACCCGTTCTTGTGTATCATGTTCTGTTCCTCACTCAAATATGGCGCCCGTTCTAATGTAACATGTACTGTTTCTCACTCAAATGTGGCACCCGTTCTTGAGTAGCATGTTCCGTTAATGTGGAACCCGTTTTTATGCATCATGTTATGTTCCTCCCTCAAGTGTGGCACCTGTTCCTTTGCATCATTTTCTGTTCCTTACTCCAATGTGGCACCCATTTGAATGTATCATGTTCTGTTTCTCACTCAAATGTGTCACCCATTCTGGAGTAACATTTTCTGTTCCTTATTCAAATGTGGCACCCGTTCTTGTATATCATTTTCTGTTCCTCACTCAAATGTGGCAACCATTCTGGTGTAGCATTTTCTGTTCCTTACTCAAATGTGGCACCCGTTCTTGTATATCATTTCCTGTTCCTCACTCAAATGTGGCACCCGTTTTGGAATAACATTTTCTGCTCCTTACTCAAATGTGGCACCCGTTCTTGTAGAACATTTTATGTTCCTCACTCAAATGTGGCACCCGTTCTGGAGTATCATGTTCTTTTTCCCAATCAAATGTGGGACCTGTTGTAATGTATCATGTTCTGTTTCTCACTCAATTGTGGCACCCGTTCTTGAGTAACATTTTCTGTTTATTACTCAAATGTGGCACCCGTTCTAGAGTATCATGTCCTTTTCCTCACTCAAATGTGGCACCCGTTCTGGAGTATCATGTTCTTTTTCCCAATCAAATGTGGGACCTGTTGTAATGTATCATGTTCTGTTTCTCACTCAATTGTGGCACCCGTTCTTGAGTAACATTTTCTGTTTATTACTCAAATGTGGCACCCGTTCTAGAGTATCATGTTCTTTTCCTCACTCAAATGTGGCACCCGTTCTGGAGTATCATGTTCTTTTTCTAACTCAAATGTGGCACCCATTCTGATGTATAATGTGGCACCCGTTTTGGAGTATCATGTTCTGTTCCTCAATCAAATGTGGCGCCCGTTCTGGAATAACATTGTCTGTTCCTCACTCAAATGTGGCACCCGTTCTGGAGTATCATGTTCTGTTCCTCACACAAATGTGGCACCCGTTCTGGAGTAGCGTGTTCTTGCATTCAATCAAATGTGGCACCCGTTCTAATGTATCATGTTCTGTTTCTCACTCAAATGTGGCACCCGTTCTAGAGTATCATGTTCTTTTCCTCAATCAAATTTGGGACCTGTTGTAATGTATCATTCTGTTTCTCACTCAAATGTGACATCCCGTTCTGTAGATCCTGTTCTGTTTCTTCCCTGGTTAGGTAAAACATATTTATTTTTCAAAGAGAACGCTGGAATGTGTCTGTAAAGTGTAGAAGGAATAATTATATATAGTATTACAATTTCAAATCTAGATCACAAAAATATTGGTGCCAAAATTCATGTTTACCTTAAAATCTTGGTAATAAGATAATTTTCGTTGTAAGGAATACGGCTACGTTCCCAGAAGCTACTTTTTTAATGTAGTCTCATTTTCAAAATGATTCGGACAGTAAGCTGTGTATAACTTATTTTCAACGCTGCTAGTAAGATCCCTGTGATTGTCAAACCTACGACAGAGCAGAGGGCGGAGGTCAAATAACTTGAAAGCACAGGTGTTTGACATCACAAACATCAGTTAACAGTATGGCTTCTACACGGGAGTAAAAGGCCTATTCTGAACGACGGTCTTTTTAAAAACCGGCATATTTTCGAGACACTGTTGACTACTATCGAGATTTAAAGGTTCATGTGCATCTGTACATATATATTTGCAGCATATTATAGCCTTATATTTTCTACACTGTTGGAATTACTTCCTTGCTCTGAATACTTCTTGAATTTTGATACATGTATCCAAAACACAAAAGTTTGTAAAGATCAAATGCAATAAGGAATTTACTTCTTTGACCGATATTTTGTAGCATATACCAAAAAACATCATGTTCAATTCTAAGACGGTATCGCATGTCTCAAACAGTTATATATAATTCATTGTTTGGAGTATTTGGCCTTGGCCTTGAATGGCACAAAAGTTATTATTACACCAACGATTGAATTATGCTATTCATTTTTAAACACGTCCAATGCTCACTGTCATAAATATACCGGCATTTCCAGGGAAGCATGTGACCAAACTTGTGAGGCAATACGCTGCCTATTCACATTGACATTTTGTGAAATTATTATTTCCTGTCTCTCCTATGTGTTTGACCTTGAAGGTGTATTTGGAAGGTTGTGGGGGTATGGCTTACGGTATATACCAATATACGAGTATACATGTGTAAACAAAATCCCTGTGATTAAGGCATGCTGCAAACATTGTATATTATTCCTCTTAACGAATAACTGTGATGACACAATGTTCATTTGAGATAATGTATGAACAATTTTGACGCAAAGCACAAATATTTGAAATGGACAGTTCGAAATGTCAGCAATATTCGTAAGAAACAGAAAGGTCCCTTACAAAAATAGAAATGTATGGTATTAAACTCTCCAGACAGTCGTGTCTGGACAGATATTTTTGATTGATTAAACTGACTTTTCCTTTTTTTGTGCTATGCAAGAAGATATCATTCTGTCCCTAGTATTGATACGGTCACTGACTATGCATTATTTACGCGCCTGGCAAATTATCGCAGGAACATCTCCTTCTAGGAAGAAAACAACAGCGAAATGCGTAAATAGTAAGTTGATAACGCCAATAGGAATTTTAAGTGTAACTTCACCCGATATCAGGCTTAAGAAAAATTGTTTTCTTCATTACACGTAAAAGTCTAACTGTAGTTGGTACAACTAAAGGTACCAACAATAATCTTTTGAAAATTGAAAAAAAGAGTTGTGGAACAGGAACGAATGTATACAGGCTCAGTGATCCCACCCTATTCTGTCTGCCCAATTACATTGCTGAAATGTAGATAACGTTACAAGGTTACAAACAAACGTGATAACGCTACGCTGACATATCTTTGGAAAACGTACAAAGGAATTATGCAGACGAAAAAGGAACCTTGACGTCAGCGATAAATTAAGTGTATAATATTGGTGTTTTTTTGTTTTTATTAAACTACGCTTGAAGAAAGGGACGAATGAAGGAAGGAATGAATGAAAGAATGAACGAAGGGAGGAGCAAGGGAACGAATGAAGGTAGAAAGGAAGGAGCATGAATTCGATTAATTTAATCATATATCCTTTTTTAATAAAGAATGCGTTATCGTCATTATTCCAATAGTATAATTAGCCAAAAGCCCCTATTAATGAATTTGGCTATGTCTTCTGTCTATCTACCTGTTTTTCAAACTCTACAACTAAATTGTATACTAGAAAGCCTACATATGTTCAGCGATGTTGAACAGATAACATCGTATTCCTAGTGAAGTCCTGTTTTCCCCTTCATGTCCATTCAACCCCGTTTATCAATCGCGTCTGCAAAAGAGTCATTTCACGTTGCAGAGTACACCTAGTATGCTGACTGTTGTAGCCCGCACTATAACATTAGCATGTCTGCAAACTAATAAACATCTAACCATAATCAACGTGTGTATATTTTATCAATTTAATATCCCAACACATGTTTTTATGTCTTACCTATATGAACAGTAATATTACGGGAATTAAAGATTTCTATTTTACAACCAATAAGGTATGTAATACGATTATGCTTTGTATTTACGTGCAGACGTTTTATATATAGCTCATAGCAACGTATGCATCCAATAGTCATGTACGTAGAGAATTAGCAAAACCTCGAATGCGATTGCATATTAGATTATCATGTCCATGCAAATCTAGGTTAAATGCGAGAAATGTTACTGCCTTATAGGGAGAACATGAGAAGCGACAACAAAATAACTAGTCACACTAAATATAAAATAAATCTTGAATACCAGAGCAACTAAAACAATTCAACAACTTAGGTCTTTTAATCTGGTGTTACTTTCAAGAAAGGAAAAGTTCATTATTGGAAAATTGAAATAGTCACGCTGATGGCGCAGCTTTGTAATAAGCCGTTCCTCTTGGTCGTGATGTAAGTAATTTTCCAACATGAAAACGCCCATATGTGTTCACGTTTTGGATTGGCATACAACATCGCCGGATTTGTTTACAATATAACACATAATACACGTTATGGGAAGGACCTTATGGCGTCGCCAAAATCAGTCCTCCAACCTGTGGGAGCTCACGATCGCCAAGGCATTATTTGAGGAGTGGAACAACATTCCCCCTCACATCATCCGACGTCACATTAGCTAGATGCGGCGTTGTTGCAATGCAGTCATCCAGGCTGATGGTCGTCATACACGCTTCTAAGAGTGAAAACTATAAAACCAGACCCCCCCTTCCCACACCGATATTGGTCACATCAGCGATTTATTCGGATCAGTTTAATGTGTTACATAACAAAGACTTGCACGCGTCATAAATATATCAAATGGCGTCATAATCACACAACATGTTACGTTTTCAGTTTCCATATGCAAAGCGCTTCCAATGCCGATGTCGTTTCATTTGATAGAAAATATGAACATGGGGTGCAACTAAGACTATAACAAATGTCCACGGATTAATTATTCACTCCATCTTCAAGCTCAAACTGATGCTTATATCAAATAATGTTAGCCTTACATATAGAACAAGCTATGAAATATTTAAATTTCAAGATTCCTACAGACATGGAAATTTTTTCGGGGAACGCGTAGTGAATGAAATTAATGATTTTTATTATATGAGCAACACATTTCAAATATTTGTGTCGACATTAAAAATGTAAATGACCCATTCGCACGTCGTCGGTCGTTAAGTTTTATGAAGTGTTTTAGTTAACGTGCAGTTTGTATAAACGAGGCGAATTTTGTTTTTATACATTATATCGTGAAGGTGTAACGAAGCAGTTAAATCGTCCTTTGTTTCGCGAGGACTAACTTCATATCCCCCCATTACGACAATTTTGATCCAATTCACATTAAAAAGAAAATTAACTAGAAGTGATGTTAACCTTTACAACAGGATTACGTAGATATCATTGGTACACCATCAGCGATATAAAAAGTACGCTCTGGCAATATTACTATAATGATTTCTACAGTTAAATCGTGGAAAGCGAACCACAATTATCATTGATATTACCATCTTATTCATCGATGGATGTCACTACAGAAAATATAAATACCGATTCCAGTAAAGTTAGGCATTACAAATACAGTCATACCACTATCTAGTCGACAATAGTCCGGTTATACATTTACCACGATCTAGACCAATCTGATCATACCACTATCTAGCAAATACTTCCCCGGTAATACCACAACCTAGATATCATTCCTGTTATACCACTATCAAGTTACTTCTTATCCGGTTATACCACTAGCAAGTTATCCTAATCCGGTTATACCACTACCAATGTATCCCTAATCCGGTTATATCGATATCTGTCGTCTACAAATTCGGTTATACTACTACCTAACAAACACTAATCCGGTTATACAACTATCTAGCAACCGCACCGGTTATACAATTACCTTACCACCAATAATCCGTCTGTTCTAGTATGCAACCATCACAAATCCGGGTTTAACACACTATAGCCACTTCTAATCCGTCTATCTATCCACCACCTTTCCTGTTATACATGTACCACTATCTAGCCATCAATAATCCTGTTATGTCACTTTCTAACTATCTAGCCACAACTAATTCGGCTCTTCTACTGTGTACTCAACACCAATCCGGTTATACCACTATTTAGCCACTACTTATCCGATTATACCACTATCTAGATTTCATTTATCCAGTCATACTACTATCTAGCCATCACTTATTCGGTCATACCGCTATCTAGCCATCACTTCTCCGGTCATTCCAGTATCTAGTCATCACTTAGCCGGTCATACCACTATCTAGCCAACACTAATCCGGTCATACCACTATCTAGCCATCACTTATTCGGTCATACCGCTATCTAGCCATCACTTATCAGGTCATTCCACTAACATTTTCTGTTTATTACTCAAATGTGGCACCCGTTCTAGAGTATCATGTTCTTTTCCACTATCTAGCCATCACTTATTCGGTCATACCACTATCTAGCCATCACTTATCCGGTCATACCACTATATAGCCATCACTAATCCGGTCATAGCACTATCTAACCATCACTAATCCGGTCATACCACTATCTAGCTATTACATATCCGGTCATACCACTATATAGCCATCACTAATCCGGTCATACAACTATCTAACCATCACTAATCCGGTCATACCACTATCTAACCATCACTAATCCGGTCATACCACTATCTAGCTATTACTAATCAGGTCATTCCACTATCTAGTCATCACTTAGCCGGTCATTCCACTATCTAGTCATCACTTAGCCGGTCATACCACTATCTAGTCATCACTTATCCGGTCATACCACTATATAGCCATCAATTATCCGGTCATACCACTATATAGCCATCACTAATCCGTTCATACCACTATCTACCTATTACTAACCCGGTCATAACACTATCTAGCTATTACTAATCAGGTCATTCCACTATCTAGTCATCACTTAGCCGGTCATTCCACTATCTAGTCATCACTTAGCTGGTCATACCTTTATCTAGTCATCACTAATCCTGTCATACCACTATATAGCCTTCACTTATCCTGTCAAACCACTATCTAGCCATCACTAATCCGGTCATATCACTATCTAGCCATCACTAATGAGATCATACCACTATCTAGCCATCACTATTCCGATCATACCACTATCTAGCCATCACTTGTTCGGTCATACCACTATCTAGCCATCACTAATCCGGTCATACCACTATCTAGCCATCACTAATCCTGTCATACCACTATATAGCCATCACTAATCCGGTCATACCACGATCTAGCCATCACCAATCCGGTCATACCACTATCTAGCCATCTCTTATCCTGTCATACCACTATATAGCCATCACTTATTCGGTCATACCGCTATCTAGCCATCACTTATCAGGTCATTCCATTATCTAGTCATCACTTAGCCGGTCATACCACTATCTAGTCATCACTTATCCGGTCATACCACTATCTAGCCATCACTAATCCGGTCATACCACTATCTAGCCATCCCCAATCCGGTCATACCACTATCTAGCCATCACTGATCCGGTCATACCCCTATCTACCTATTACTAACCCGGTCATAACACTATCTAGCTATTACTTATCCTGTCAAACCAATATCTAGCCATCACTAATCCGGTCATACCACTATCTAGCCATCACTAATGAGGTCATACCACTATCTAGCCATCACTATTCCGATCATACCACTATCTAGCCATCACTTGTTCGGTCATACTACTATCTAGCCATCACTAATCCGGTCATACCACTATCTAGCCATCACTTATATACCACTATATAGTCGTCATTAATCCGGACATACCCCTTTCTAGCTTTTATTAACCCAGTCATACCCCTATCTAGCTATTACTAACCCTGTCAAACAACTATCTAGCCATCACTAATCCGGTCAGACCACTATCTAGCCATCACTTATCCTTTCCTACCACTATATAGCCATCACTAATCCTGTCATACCACTATCTAGCCAACACACTATCTAGCTATTACTTATCCTGTCAAACCAATATCTAGCCATCACTAGTCCGGTCATACCACTATCTAGCCATCCTAGAAATCACTAATGTGGTCATACCACTATCTAGCCATAATTAATCCGGTCATCCACTATCTAGCCATCACTGATCCGGTCATATCACTATCTAGCCATCACTGATCCGGTCATACCACTATCTAGCCAAACATATCATTAATCCGGACATACCACTTTCTAGCTATTATTAACCCAGTCATACCACTATCTAGCTATTACATATCCGGTCATACCACTATATAGCCATCACTTATTCGGTCATACCACTCTCTACCTAATCCTAACCCGGTCATAACACTATATTTAGCCGGTCATCCCACTATCTAGCCATCACTATTCCGACCATACCACTATCTAGCCATCACTTGTCCGGTCATACCACTATCTAGCCATAACTAATCCGGTAATCCACTATCTAGCCATCACTAATCTGGTCATACTACTATCTATCACTAATCCGGTCATACCACTATATAGCCATCACTTATTCGGTCATACCACTCTCTACCTAATCCTAACCCGGTCATAACACTATATTTAGCCGGTCATCCCACTATCTAGCCATCACTATTCCGGTACTATCTAGCCATCACTAATCCGGTAATACTACTATCTAGCCAACACTTATCCGGTCATACCACTATCTACCACTATATAGCCATCAATTATCCGGTCATACCACTATCTAGCCGTCACTAATCCGGTCATACCACTATCAAGCCATCACTAATCCGGTCATACCAATATCTAGCCATCACTTATTCAGTCGTACAACTATCTAGCCATCACTAATCTGGTCATACCACTATCTATCACTAATCCGGTCATACCACTATATAGCCATCACTTATTCGGTCATACCACTCTCTACCTAATCCTAACCCGGTCATAACACTATATTTAGCCGGTCATCCCACTATCTAGCCATCACTTATCCTTTCCTACCACTATATAGCCATCACTAATCCTGTCATACCACTATCTAGCCAACACACTATCTAGCTATTACTTATCCTGTCAAACCAATATCTACCCATCACTAATCCGGTCAAACCACTATCTAGCCATCACACCACTATCTAGCCATCACTTATCCGATCATTACACTATACTATCTAGCCATTATTTATCTGGTCATACCACTAACTAGCCATCATTTATCCGGTCATACCACTATCTAGCCATTATTTATCTGGTCATACCACTAACTAGCCATCATTTATCCGGTCATACCACTATCTAGCCATCCTAGAAATCACTAATGTGGTCATACCACTATCTAGCCATAATTAATCCGGTCATCCACTATCTAGCCATCCCTAATCCGGTCATACCACTATCTAGCTATTACTTACCCGGTCATATCACTATCTAGCTATTACTAACCCGGTCAAACCACTATCTAGCCATCATTTATCTGGTCATACCACTATTAAGCCATCACTAATGAGGTCATACCACCATCTAGCCATCACTATTCCGATCATACCACTACCTAGCCATCACTTATCCGGTCATACTACTATCTAGCCATTATTTATCTGGTCATACCACTATCTAGCCATCCCTAATGAGGTCATACCACTATCTAGCCATCACTTATCCTGTCATACCACTATGTAGCCATCATTTATCCGGTCTTACCACTATCTAGGCATCACTTATCCTGTTATACCACTATCTCGCCATCACTTGTTCGGTCATACCACTATCTAGCCATCACTAACCCAGTAATACCACTATCTAGCTATTACTAAAACGGTCATACCACTGTGTAGCCATCACTAATCCGGTCATACCTCTATCTAGCCATCACGAATTTTGTCAGACCACTATCTAGCCATTAATACGGTCATACCACTATCTAGCAATCACTAATCCGGTCATACCACTGTATAGCCATCACTTATCCGCTCATACAACTATCTAGCCATCACTAATCTGGTCATACACTTATCTAGCCATCAATTATCCGGTCATACCACTATCTAGCCATCACTTATCTGGTCATACCACTATCTAGCCGTCACTTAACCGGTCATACTACAATCTAGCCATCATCAATGCGGTCATATCACTATCTAGCTCTTACTAACCCGGTCAAACCACTATCTAGCTATTACTAACCCGGTCATACCACTATCTAGCTATTACTAATCCTGTCATACCACTATCTAGCCATCACTTATCCGGTCATACCACTATCTACCCATCACTTATTCGGTCATACCACTATCTAGCCATCACTAATCCGGTCATACCACTATATAGCCATCACTATTCCGATCATACCACTATCTACTCATCACTTATTCGGTCATACCACTATTAAGCCATCACTTTTCCTGTCATACCACTATATAGTCATCACTAATCCGGTCATATCACTATCTAGCTATTACTAACCAGGTCATACCACTATCTACCTATTACTAACCCGGTCATAACACTAATTAACTATTACTAATCCATTCAAACCACTATCTAGCCATCATTTATCTGGTCATACCACTATCTAGCCATCACTAATGAGGTCATACCACTATCTAGCCATCACTATTCCGGTCATACCACTATCTAGCCATCACTTATTCCGTCATACCACTATCTAGCCATCACTAATCCGGTCATACCACTATCTAGCCATCACTTATCCGGTCATACCACTATCTAGCCATCACAAATCCGGTCAAACCACTATCTAGCCATCACTGATCCGGTCTTATCACTATCTAGCCATCACCAATCCGGTCATACCACTATCTAGCCATCACTTATCCGGTCATACCACTATATAGCCATCACTTATTCGGTCATACCACTATCTACCTAATACTAACCCGGTCATAACACTATCTAGCTATTACTAATCCTGTCAAACAACTATCTAGCCATCACTAATCCGGTCATACCACTATCTAGCCATCATTTATCCGGTCATACCACTATCTAGCAATCACTAATCCGGTAATACTCCTATCTAGCCAACACTTATCCGGTCATACCACTATCTAGCCATCACTAATCCAGGTCAAACCACTATCTAGCCATCACTGATCCGGTCATATCACTATCTAGCCATCACTTATCCAGTCATACCACTATCTAGCCATCATTTATCCGGTCATACCACTATCTAGCCATCACTAATCTGGCCATACCACTATCTAGCCATCACTTATCCGGTCATACCACTATCTAGCCATCACTTATTCGGTCATATCACTATCTAGCCATCACTAATCCGGTCATACCGCTATCTAGCCATCACTAATCCGGTCATACCACTATCTAGCCATCACTTATTCGGTCATATCACTATCTAGCCATCACCAATCCGGTCATATCACTTTATAGCCATCACTAATCCGGTCATATCACTATCAAGCCATCACTTATCCGGTCATACCACTATCTAGCCATCGCTAATTCGGTCATACCACTATCTAGCCATCACCAATCCGGTCATATCACTTTATAGCCATCACTTATCCGGTCATACCACTATCTAGCCATCACTTATCCTGTCATACCACTATAAAGCCATCACTCATCCGGTCATACCACTATCTACCCATCACTTATCCTGTAATACCATTATCTACCTAATACTAACCCGGTCATAACACTATCTAGCTATTACTAACCCTGTCAAACCACTATCTAGCCATCACTAATCCGGTCATACCACTATCTAGCCATCACTTATCCGGTCATACCACTATCTAGCCGTCACTAATCCGGTCATACCACTATCTGGCCATCATCAATGCGGTCATATCACTATCTAGCCATCACTTATCCGGTCATACCACTATCTAGCCATCACTTATCCAGTCGTAACACTATCTAGCCATCACTAATCCGGTCATACCACTATCTAGCTACTACTAATCCTGTCATACTACTATCTAGCCATCACTACTTCGGTCGTACCACTATCTAGACATCACTAATGTGGTCATACCACTATCTAGCCATAACTAATCCGGTCATCCACTATCAAGCCATCACTTATCCAGTCGTAACACTATCTAGCCATCACTAATCCGGTCATACTACTATCTAGCTAATACTAATCCTGTCATACTACTATCTAGCCATCACTAATTCGGTCGTACCATTATAAAGCCATCACTAATGTGGTCATACCACTATCTAGCCATCACTAATCCGGTCATTCCACTATCTAGCCGTCACTTATCCGGTCATACCACTATCTAGCCATTATTAATCTGGTCATACCACTATCTAGCCATCATTTATCCGGTCATACCACTATCTAGCCATCACTTATCCTGTCATACCACTATATAGTCGTCATTAATCCGGACATACCACTTTCTAGCTATTATTAACCCAGTCATACCACTATCTAGCTATTACTAACCCGTTCATACCACTATCTTTCCATCACTAATGTGGTAATATCACTATCTAGACATCACTAATCCGGTCATACATGTAGCACTATCGAGTCATCACTTATCCGATCATTACACTATCTAGCCATCATTTAGCCGGTCATACCACTATCTAGCCATCACTTAGCCAGTCATACCAATATCTAGCCATCACTTATTCAGTCGTACAACTATCTAGCCATCACTAATCCGGTCATACCACTATCTAGCTACTACTAGTCCTGTCATACCACTATCTAGCCATCACTAATGTGGTCATACCACTATCTAGCCATCACTAATCCGATCATTACACTATCTAGCCATCATTTAGCCGGTCATACAACTATCTAGCCATCATCAATCCGATCATACAACTATCTAGCCATCACTTATCCTGTCCTACCACTATATAGCCATCACTAATCCTGTCATACCACTATCTAGCTATTACTAACCCGGTCAAACCACTATCTAGCTATTACTAACCCCATCATACCACTTTCTAGCTATTACTAATCCTGTCATACCACTATCTAGCCATCACTTATCCGGTCATACCACTATCTTTCCATCACTTAATGTGGTTATATCACTATCTAGCCATCACTAATCCGGTCATACATGTAGCACTATCTAGCCATCACTTATCCGGTCATACCACTATCTAGCCATCACTTATCCTGTCATACCACAATATAGCCATCACAGATCCGGTCATACCACTATCTAGCTATTACTTACCCGGTCATACCACTATCTAGCTATTACTAACCCGGTAATACCACTATCTAGCTATTACTAATTAGGTCATACCATTCTCTAGCCATTACTAATCCGGTCATACCACTATCTAGCCATCACTAATCCGGTCAAACCACTAGCTAGCCAACACTTAGCCGGTCATACATATAACCAGCCATCACTTATCCTGTCATACCACTATCTAGCCAACACTAATCCGGTCATACCACTATCTAGCCGTCACTTATCCGGTCATACCACTATCTAGCCATTATTAATCTGGTCATACCACTATCTAGCCATCATTTATCCGGTCATACCACTATCTAGCCATCACTTATCCTGTCATACCACTATATAGTCGTCATTAATCCGGACATACCACTTTCTAGCTTTTATTAACCCAGTCATACCACTATCTAGCTATTACTAACCCGTTCATACCAATATCTTTCCATCACTAATGTGGTAATATCACTATCTAGACATCACTAATCCGGTCATACATGTAGCACTATCGAGTCATCACTTATCCGATCATTACACTATCTAGCCATCATTTAGCCGGTCATACCACTATCTAGCCATCACTTAGCCAGTCATACCAATATCTAGCCATCACTTATTCAGTCGTACAACTATCTAGCCATCACTAATCCGGTCACACCACTATCTAGCTACTACTAGTCCTGTCATACCACTATCTAGCCATCAATAATGTGGTCATACCACTATCTAGCCATCACTTATCCGATCATTACACTATCTAGCCATCACTTAGCCGGTCATACAACTATCTAGCCATCATCAATCCGATCATACCACTATCTAGCCATCACTTATCCTGTCCTACCACTATATAGCCATCACTAAGCCTGTCATACCACTATCTAGCTATTACTAACCCGGTCAAACCACTATCTAGATATTACTAACCCCATCATACCACTTTCTAGCTATTACTAATCCTGTCATACCACTATCTAGCCATCACGTATCCGGTCATACCACTATCTTTCCATCACTTAATGTGGTTATATCACTATCTAGCTATTACTAATGAGGTCATACCACTCTCTAGCCATAACTAATCCGGTCATACCACTATCTAGCCATCACTTATCCTGTCAAAACACTACATACCCATCACTAATCCGGTCATACCACTATCTAATTATTACTAACCCGGTCAAACCACTTTCTGGCTATTACTAACCAGGTCATACCACTATCTAGCTATTACTAATCATATCCTACCACTATCTAGCCATCACTTATCCGGTCATACCACTATCTAGCAATAACTAATGTGGTCATATCACTATCTAGCCATCACTATTCCATTCATACATGTACCACTATCTAGCCATCACTTATCTGGTCATACCACTATCTAACCATCACTTATCCGGTCATACCACTATCTAGCCATCACTTATCCGATCGTACCACTTTCTAGCCATCACTAATCCGGTCATACCACTATCTAGCCATCACTTATCCGATCGTACCAC
Source organism: Mizuhopecten yessoensis (assembly GCF_002113885.1). Lineage (NCBI taxonomy): Eukaryota > Metazoa > Mollusca > Bivalvia > Pectinida > Pectinidae > Mizuhopecten > Mizuhopecten yessoensis. Next base: position 305,403 of record NW_018406628.1, read on the forward strand.
TTTCTAGTCATCACTAATCTGGTCATACCACTATCTAGTTAGTACTAACCCGGTCATACCTCTATCTAGCTACTACTAATCCGGTCATACCACTATCTAGCCATCACTAATGTGGTCATACCACTATCTTGCCATCACTAATCCGGTCATACCACTATCTAGCCATCACTAATTATGTCATACCACTATATAGCCGTCACTAATCCGGTCATACCACTATCTAACTATTACTAATCCGGTCATACCACTATCTAGCCATCACTTCTCCAGTCATACCACTATCTAGCCATCACTTATCCGGTCATACCATTATCCAGCCATCACTTATCCGGTCATACCACTATCTAGCCATTACTAATCTGGTCATACCACTATCTAGCCATCATTTATCCGGTCATACCACTATCTAGGCATCACTTATCCTGTTATACCACTATCTCGCCATCACTTGTTCGGTCATACCACTATCTAGCCATGACTAACCCAGTAATACCACTATCTAGCTATTACTAACACGGTCATACCACTGTGTAGCCATCACTAATCCGGTCATACCTCTATCTAGCCATCACGAATTTTGTCAGACCACTATCTAGCCATTAATACGGTCATACCACTATCTAGCAATCACTAATCCGGTCATACCACTGTATAGCCATCACTTATCCGCTCATACAACTATCTAGCCATCACTAATCCGGTCATACACTTATCTAGCTACAATTATCCGGTCATACCACTATCTAGCCATCACTTATCTGGTCATACCACTATCTAGCCGTCACTTATCCGGTCATACTACAATCTAGCCATCATCAATGCGGTCATATCACTATCTAGCTATTACTAACCCGGTCAAACCACTATCTAGCTATTACTAACCCGGTCATACCACTATCTAGCCATCACTTATCTGGTCATACCACTATCTAGCCGTCACTTATTCGGTCGTACCACTATCTAGCCATCACTTATCCGGTCATGGTCATACCACTATCTACCCATCACTTATTCGGTCATACCACTATCTAGCCGTCACTTATTCGGTCATACCACTATCTAGCCATCACTTATCCGGTTATACCACTATATAGCCATCACTATTCCGATCATACCACTATCTACCCATCACTTATTCGGTCATATCACTATCTAGCCATCACTAATCCGGTCATACCACTATATAGCCATCACTATTCCGATCATACCACTATCTACTCATCACTTATTCGGTCATATCACTATTTATCCATCACTTTTCCTGTCATACCACTATATCGTTATCACTAATCCGGTCATATCACTATCTAGCTATTACTAACCAGGTCATACCACTATCTACCTATTACTAACCCGGTTATAACACTAATTAACTATTACTAATCCATTCAAACCACTATCTAGCCATCACTAATCTGGTCATACCACTATCTAGCCATCACTAATGAGGTCATACCACTATCTAGCCATCACTATTCCGGTCATACCAATATCTAGCCATCACTTATTCGGTCATACCACTATCTAGCCATCACTAATCCGGTCATACCACTATCTAGCCATCACTTATCCTGTCATACCACTATATAGCCATCACTTATTCGGTCATACCACTATCTAGCCATGACTAACCCGGTCATAACACTATCTAGCTATTACTAATCCTGTCAAACCACTATCTAGCCATGTCATGGTCATTCATACCACTATCTAGCCATGACTAACCCGGTCATACCCCTATCTAGCCATCACTAATCCGGTAATACTACGATCTAGCCAACACTTATCCGGTCATACCACTATCTAGCCATCACTTATCCAGGTCAAACCACTATCTAACCATCACGGATCCGTTCATATCACTATCTAGCCATCACTTATCCAGTCATACCACTATCTAGCCATCACTTATCCTGTCAAAACACTACATACCCATTACTAATCCGGTCATACCACTATCTAGCTAGTACTAACCCGGTCATACCTCTATCTAGCCATCACTAATGTGGTCATACCACTATCTAGCCATGACTAATCCGGTCATCCACTATCTAGCCATCTCTTATCCAGTCGTAACACTATCTAGCCATCACTAATCCGGTCATCCCACTGTCTAGCCATCACTAATCCGGTCATACCACTACCTAGCCATCACTTATCCGGTCATATCACTATCTAGCCATCACCAATCCGGTCATATCACTTTATAGCCATCACTTAGCCGGTCATCTAACTATTACTAATCCGGTCATACCACTATCTAATTATTACTAACCCGGTCATACCACTATCTAGCTATTACTAATCCTGTCAAACAACTATCTAGCCATCACTAATCCGGTCAAACCACTAGATGCGGTCATATCACTATCTAGCTATTACTAACCCGGTCAAACCACTATCTAGCTATTACTAACCCCATCATACCACTTTCTAGCTATTATCTAGCCATCACTAATCTGGTCATACCTCTATCTAGCCATCACTAATCCGGTAATACGACTATCTAGCCAACACTAATCCGGTCATACCACTATCTAGCCCTCACTAATCGATCATATCCCTATCCAGCCATCACTTATCCGATCATACCACCATCTAGCCATCACTAATCCGGTCATACCACTATGTAGCCATCACTAATCGATCATATCACTATTCAGCCATCACTTATCCGATCATACCACCATCTAGCCATCACTAATCCGGTCATACTACTATCTAGCCTTATCCGGTCATCCCACTATCTAGCCATCACTAATCGATCATATCACTATTCAGCCATCACTTATCCGATCATACCACCATCTAGCCATCACTAATCCGGTCATACCACTGTCTAGCCATCACTAATCCGGACATACCACTGTCTAGCCATCACTAATCCGGACATACCACTGTCTAGCCATCACTAATCCGGACATACCACTGTCTAGCCATCACTAATCCGGACATACCACTGTCTAGCCATCACTAATCCGGACATACCACTGTCTAGCCATCACTAATCCGGACATACCACTGTCTAGCCATCACTAATCCGGTCATACATGTAGCACTATCTAGACATCACTTATCCGGTCATACCTATCCTGTCATACCACTATATAGCCATCACTTATCCTGTCATACCACTATATTCATACCAATATCTAGCCATCACTTATTCGGTCATACCAGTATCTAGCCATCACTAATCCGGTCATACTACTATCTACCACTATCTACCCATCACTTATTCGGTCATACCACTATCTAGCCATGACTAACCCGGTCATACCCCTATCTAGCCATCACTTATCCGTCATACCACTATCTAGCCATCGATACCACTATCTAGCCATCACTTATCCGGTCATATCACTATCTAGCAATCACCAATCCGGTCATATCACTTTGTAGCCATCCCTAATCCGGTCATATCATTATTAAGCCATCACTTATCCGTCATACCACTATGTAGCCATCGCTAATTAGGTCATACCACTATCTAGCCATCACCAATCCGGTCATATCACTTTGTAGCCATCCCTAATCCGGTCATATCATTATTAAGCCATCACTTATCCGTCATACCACTATCTAGCCATCACTTAGCCAGTCATACCAATATCTAGCCATCACATATTCAGTCGTACAACTATCTAGCCATCACTAATCCGGTCAAACCACTATCTAGCCGTCACTTATCCGGTCATACCACGATCTAGCCATTATTTATCTGGTCATACCACTTATCACTAATCCGGTCATATCACTATCTAGCTATTACTAACCAGGTCATACCACTATCTACCTATTACTAACCCGGTCATAACACTATCTAGCTATTGCTAACCCTGTCAAACCACTATCTAGCAATCACTAATCCGTTCATACCACTATACTATCTAGCCATCACTTCTCCAGTCATACCACTATCTAGCCATCATTTATCCGGTCATACCGCTATCTAGCCATCACTAATCCGGTCATCCCACTGTCTAGCCATCACTAATCCGGTCATACCACTATCTAGCCATCACTAATCGATCATATCACTATCCAGCCATCACTTATCCGATCATACCACTATCTAGCCATCACTAATCCGGTCATACCACTATCTAGCCATCACTTATCCGGTCATATCACTATCTAGCCATCACCAATCCGGTCATATCACTTTGTAGCCATCACTAATCCGGTCATATCATTATTAAGCCATCACTTATCCGTCATACCACTATCTAGCCATCGCTAATTCGGTCATACCACTATCTAGCCATCACCAATCCGGTCATATCACTTTATAGCCATCACTTATCCGGTCATACCACTATCTAGCCATCACTTATCCTGTCATACCACTATATAGCCATCACTAATCCGGTCATACCACTATCTACCCATCACTTATCCTGTCATACCACTATCTACCTATTACTAACCCGGTCATAACACTATCTAGCTATTGCTAACCCTGTCAAACCACTATCTAGCAATCACTAATCCGTTCATACCACTATCTAGCCATCACTAATCCGGTCATACCACTATCTAGCCATCACTTATCCGGTCATACCACTATCTAGCCGTCACTTATCCGGTCATACCACTTTCTGGCCATCAGCAATGCGGTCATATCACTATCTAGCCATCACTTATCCGGTCATCCACTATCTAGCCATCACTTATCCAGTCGTAACACTATCTAGCCATCACTAATCCGGTCATAACACTATCTAGCTACTACTAATCCTGTCATACTACTATCTAGCCATCACTAATTCGGTCGTACAACTATCTAGCCATCACTAATGTGGTCATACCACTATCTAGCCATGACTAATCCGGTCATCCACTATCTAGCCATCACTTATCCAGTCGTAACACTATCTAGCCATCACTAATCCGGTCATACTACTATCTAGCTAATACTAATCCTGTCATACTACTATCTAGCAATCACTAATTCGGTCGTACCACTATAAAGCCATCACTTATGTGGTCATACCACTGACTAGCCATCACTAATCCGGTCATTCCACTATCTAGCCATCACTTATCCGGTCATACCACTATCTAGCCATCACTAATCCGGTCAAACCACTAGCTAGCCATCACTTAGCCGGTCATACATATAACCAGCCATCACTTATCCTGTGATACCACTATCTAGCCAACACTAATCCGGTCATACCACTATCTAGCCATCACTTATCCGGTCATACCACTATCTTTCAATCACTTTATCCGGTCATACCATTATCTAGCCATCACTTATCCTGTCATACCACTATCTAGCCATCACTAATGTGGTCATACCACTATCTAGCCATCACTAATCTGGTTATACAACTATCTAGCCATCACCAATCGGGTCATACCACTATCTAGCCATCACTTATCCTGTCATACCACTATCTACCTATTACTAACCCGGTCATAACACTATCTAGCTATTGCTAACCCTGTCAAACCACTATCTAGCAATCACTAATCCGCTCATACCACTATCTAGCCATCACTTATCCTGTCATACCACAATATAGCCATCACCGATCCGGTCATACCTACCAATATCTAGCCATCACATATTCAGTCGTACAACTATCTAGCCATCACTAATCCGGTCAAACCCCTAGCTAGCCATCACTTAGCCGGTCATACATATAACCAGCCATCACTTATCCTGTGTTACCACTATCTAGCCAACACTAATCCGGTCATTCCACTATCTAGCCATCACTTATCCGGTCATACCACTATCTTTCAATCACTTTATCCGGTCATACCATTATCTAGCCATCACTTATCCTGTCATACCACTATATCGTCGTCATTAATCCGGACATACCACTTTCTAGCTATTATTAACCCAGACATACCACTATCTAGCTATTACTAACCCGGTCAAACCACTATCTTGCTATTACTAACCCCATCATACCACTTTCTAGCTATTACTAATCCTGTCATCCCACTATCTAGCCATCACTTATCCGGTCATATCACTATCTTTCCATCACTTAATGTGGTTATATCACTATCTAGCCATCACTAATCCGGTCATACCACTATCTAGCCATCACTTATCCTGTCATACCACAATATAGCCATCACCGATCCGGTCATACCACTATCTAGCTATTACTTACCCGGTCATACCACCATCTAGCTATTACTAACCCGGTAATACCACTATCTAGCTATTACTAATGAGGTCATACCACTATCTAGCTATTACTAACCCGGTAATACCACTATCTAGCTATTACTAATGAGGTCATACCATTCTCTAGCCATTACTAATCCGGTCATACCACTATCTAGCCATCACTTTTCCGGTCATACCACTATTCAGCCATAACTGATCAGGTCATACCACTATCTAGCCATCACTTATCCTGTCATACCACTATATAGTCGTCATTAATCCGGACATACCACTTTCTAGCTATTATTAACCCAGTCATACCACTATCTAGCTATTACTAACCCGTTCATACCACTATCTTTCCATCACTAATGTTGTAATATCACTATCTAGACATCACTAATCCGGTCATACATGTAGCACTATCGAGTCATCACTTATCCGATCATTACACTATCTAGCCATCATTTAGCCGGTCATACCACTATCTAGCCATCACTTAGCCAGTCATACCAATATCTAGCCATCACATATTCAGTCGTACAACTATCTAGCCATCACTAATCCGGTCATACCACTATCTAGCTACTACTAGTCCTGTCATACCACTATCTAGCCATCACTAATGTGGTCATACCACTATCTAGCCATCACTAATCTGATCATTACACTATCTAGCCATCATTTAGCCGGTCATACTACTATCTAGCCATCATCAATCCGATCATACCACTATCTAGCCATCACTTATCCTGTCATACCACTATATAGCCATCACTAATCCTGTCATACCACTATCTAGCTATTACTAACCCGGTCAAACCACTATCTAGCTATTACTAACCCCATCATACCACTTTCTAGCTATTACTAATCCTGTCATACCTCTATCTAGCCATCACTTATCCGGTCATACCACTATCTTTCAATCACTTAATGTGGTTATATCACTATCTAGCCATCACTAATCCGGTCATACATGTAGCACTTTCTAGACATCACTTATCCGGTCATACCACTATCTAGCCATCACTTATCCTGTCATACCACTATATAGCCATCACTAATCCTGTCATACCACTATCTAACCATCACTATCTAGCTATTACTAACCCGGTAATACCACTATCTAGCTATTACTAATGAGGTCATACCATTCCCTAGCCATTACTAATCCGGTCATACCACTATCTAGCCATCACTTTTCCGGTCATACCACTATTCAGCCATTACTGATCAGGTCATACCACTATCTAGCCATCACTTATCCTGTCATACCACTATATAGCCATCACTAATCCTGTCATACCACTATCTAACCATCACTAATCCTGTCATACCACTAATCACTAATCCGGTCATACCACTATCTAGCCATCACTTTTCCGGTCATACCACTATTCAGCCATTACTGATCAGGTCATACCACTATCTATCCATCACTTATCCTGTCATACCACAATATAGCCATCACCGATCCGGTCATACCACTATCTAGCTATTACTAGCCCGGTCATACCACTATATAGCTATTACTTACCCGGTAATACCACTATCTAGCTATTACTAATGAGGCCATACCACTATCTAACCATCACTAATCCGGTCATACCACTTTCTAGCCATCACTAATCCGGTCATACCACTATCTAGCCATCGCTTATCCTGTCATAGCACTACATAGCCATCACTAATCCAGTCATACCACTATCTAATTATTACTAACCCGGTCAAACCACTTTCTAGCTATTACTAACCCGGTCATACCACTATCTAGCTATTACTTATCATATCCTACCACTATCTAGCCATCACTCATCCGGTCATACCACTATCTAACAATAACTAATGTGGTCATATCACTATCTAGCCATCACTATTCCAGTCATACATGTACCACTATCTAGTCATCACTTATCCGATCGTACCACTATCTTGCCATCACTAAACTGGTCATACCACTATCTAGCTAGTACTAACCCGGTCATACCTCTATCTAGCTACTACTAATCCTGTCATACCACTATCTAGCCATCACTTATCCGGTCATACCACTATCTAATTATTACTAACCCGGTCAAACCACTTTCCAGCCATCACTTAGCCAGTCATACCAATATCTAGCCATCACATATACAGTCGTACAACTATCTAGCCATCACTAATGTGGTCATACCTCTATCTAGCCATCACTAATTCGGTCATACCTCTATCTAGCCATCACTTATCATGTCATACCACTATATAGCGTCACTTATCCGGTCATACCACTATCTAATTATTACTAACCCGGTCAAACCACTTTCTAGCCATCACTTAGCCAGTCATACCAATATCTAGCCATCACATATTCAGTCGTACAACTATCTAGCCATCACTAATCCGGTCATACCACTATCTAACCATTATTAATCTGGTCATACCACTATCTAGCCATCACCAATCCGGTCATCCCACTATCTAGCCATCACTTATCCGGTCATACCACTATCCAGCCATCATTTATCCGATCATACCACTATCTAGCCATCACTAATTCGGTCATACCTCTATCTAGCCATCACTAATCTGGTTNCATCACCAATCGGGTCATACCACTATCTAGCCATCACTTATCATGTCATACCACTATATAGCCGTCACTAATCCGGTCATACCACTATCTAATTATTACTAACCCGGTCAAACCACTTTCTAGCTATTACTAACCCGGTCATACCACTATCTAGCTATTACGAATGAGGTCATACCACTATCTAGCCATCACTAATCCGATCATACCTCTATCTACCTATTGCTAATCCGGTCATACCACTATCTAACCATCACTAATCGGGTCATACCACTTTCTAGCCATCACTAATCCGGTCATTCCTCTATCTTGCCATCACTAATCCGGTCGTCCCTCTATCTAGCCATCACCTATCGGGTCATCCCACTATCTAGCCATTATAAATCTGCCACTATATAGCCGTCACTATTCCGGTCATACAACTATCTAGCCACCCCTTCATCCGGTCATATCTCTATCTAGCCATCACCTATCTGGTCATTCCACTATCTGGTCATCCCACTATCTAGCCATCTCTTCATCCGGTCATATCTCTATCTAGCCATCACCTATCTGGTCATTCCACTATCTGGTCATCCCACTATCTAGCCATCTCTAATCCGGTCATACCTCTCATACCACTATCTAGCCATCGCTAATCCGGTCATACCATTATCCAGCCATCACTTATCTATTAATCTGGTCATACCACTATCTACATACCTCTATATAGCCCTCACCAATCCTGTCATCCCACTATCTAGCCATCCCTAATCCGATCATACCTCTATATAGCTATTGCTAATCGGGTCATACCTCTATATAGCTATTGCTAATCGGGTCATACCTCTATATAGCTATTGCTAATCGGGTCATACCTCTATATAGCCCTCACCAATCCTGTCATCCCACTATCTAACCATCACAAATCCGGTCATACCACTACCTAGCCATCACTTATCCAGTCGTAACACTATCTAGCCATCACGAATCCGATCATACCTCTATATAGCTATTGCTAATCGGGTCATACCTCTATATAGCTAATGCTAATCCGGTCATACCTCTATACTTACCCGGTCATACCGCTATCTAGCCATCACTTATCCAGTCGTAACACTATCTAGCCATCACTAACCCGGTCATACCTCTATCTAATGTGGTCATACCACTATCTCTAGCCATGACTAATCTGCTATCTAATTATTACTGACCCGGTCAAACCACTTTCTAACTATTACTAACCCGGTCAAACCACTATCTAGCCATCTCTTCATCCGGTCCTATCTCTATCTAGCCATCACCTATCGGGTCATCCCACTATCTAGCCATCTCTTCATCCGGTCATATCTCTATCTAGCCATCACTAACCCGTTCATACCCCTTTCTAGCCATCACTAATCTGGTCATCCCTCTATCTAGCCATCACCTATCCGGTCATTCCCCTAAATAGCCATCACTAATCCGATCATTCCTCTATATAGCTATTGCTAACCCGGTCATACCTCTATACTTACCCGGTCATACCGCTATCTAGCCATCACCACTCAGGTCCTACCACTCTCTAGCCATCACCAATCAGGTTATACCACTATCTAGCCCTCACCAATCCAGCCATACCACTATCTAGCTACAACTTATGTCATACCACAATATAGCCATCACCGATCCGGTCATACCACTACCTAGCCATCACTCATCCGGTCAAACCTCTATCTAGTCATCACTAATCCGGTTAGAAAGAATACTATTTTCTATTTTCGGTCCGGATCAGTACGGTTTGTTGATAAGTCAATTCAATGACCTACAAAATGGCGTTCACTCAGATATAGCCATCACTAATTCATACCACTATCTAGCTATCCCCAATCCGGTCATACCACTATATAGCCGTCACTATTCCGGTCATACAACTATCTAATTATTACTAACCCGGTTAAACCACTTTCTAGCTATTACTAATGAGGTCATACCACTATCTAATTATTACTAACCCGGTCAAACCAGTTTCTAGCTATTACTAACCCCATCATACCACTTTCTAGCCATCATTAATCCGGTCATACCGCTATATAGCCGTCACTAATCCGGGCATACCACTATCTAACCATCACTAATCCGATCGTTACACTATCTAGCTATTACCGGGGTAGTAATAGCTAGAAAGTGGTATGACAGGATTAGTGTTGGTTAGATAGTGGTATGTCCTCATTCGTAATAGCTAATTAGCGGTATTACCGGGTTAGTAATAGCGATAGTGGTATGACCGGCTTAGCCATAGGTAGATAGAGGTATGACCGATCCGGTCATACCACTACCTAGCCATCACTCATCCGGTCAAACCTCTATCTAGTCATCACTAATCCGGTTAGAAAGAATACTATTTTCTATTTTCGGTCCGGATCAGTACGGTTTGTTGATGAGTCAATTCAATGACCTACAACATGGAGTTCACTCAGGTGGGAAATTTTGAACGCTTGAAATTCGTAACACGCCGTCCTGACACGTATTGGACATACACATCACACTATCTAGCTATCACCAATCCGGTCATATCACTTTATAGCCATCACTTACCCGGTCATACCACTAACTAGCTATTACGAATGATGTCATACCACTTACTAGCCATCACTAATCCGATCGTTACACTATCTAGCTATTACCGGGGTAGTAATAGCTAGAAAGTGGTATGACAGGATTAGTGATGGTTCGATAGTGGTATGACAGGCTTAGTGATGGCTATATAGTGGTATGACAGGATTAATGATGGCTAGAAAGTGGTATGACCGGATGAGTGATGGCTAGATAGGGGTATGACTGGATTGGGGATGGCTAGATAGTGGTACGACCGGATAAGTGATGGCTGGTTATATGTATGCATGACTCCCTGTCTCCTACGGATAGTTATACCACTATCTAGCCCTCACCAATCCAGCCATACCACTATCTAGCTATCCCCAATCCGGTCATACCACTACTAATCCGATCATACCGCTATCTAGCCATCACTTATCATGTCATAACATTATATAGCCATCACTAACCCTGTCATACCCCTAACTAGCCATCACTTCATCCGGTCCTATCTCTATCTAGCCATCACTCATCCGGTCATACCACTACCTAAACATCCCTAATCGGGTCATACCACTACCACTATCTAGCCATCGCTTATCCTGTCATAGCACTACATAGCCATCACTAATCCTGTCATACCTGTATCTAGCCCTCACTTCATCCGGTCATATCCCTATCTAGCCATCAGTCATCCGGTCATACCATTCTCTAATCTAGCTAATACTAATCCTGTCATACAACTATCTAGCTACTACTTATCTTGTCATACCACTATCTACATACCTCTATATAGCCCTCACCAATCCTGTCATCCCACTATCTAGCCATTATAAATCTGCCACTATATAGCCGTCACTATTCCGGTCATACCACTATACTATCTAGCCATCACTCATACGGTCAAACCTCTATCTAGTCATCACTAATCCGATTAGAAAGAATACTATTTTCTATTTTCGGTCCTGATCAGTACTGTTTGTTGATGAGTCAATTCAATGACCTACAAAATGGAGTTCACTCAGGTGGGAAATTTTGAACGATTGAAATTCGTAACACGCCGTCCTGACACGTATTGGACATACACATCAGAACGATTATCACTTAAAAACTATCTAACCATTATTAATCTGATCATACCACTATCTAGCTTTTACTAACCTGGTAATACCGCTAATTAGCTATTACGAATGAGGTCAGACCACTATCTAGCCATCAATTATCCGGTCATACCACTCTCTAGCCGTCACTTATCACTAATCCGGTCATAACACTATCTAACCATCACTAATCATTCAGTCGTACAACTATCTAGCCATCACTTCATCCGGTCCTATCACTATCTAGCCATCACTCATCCGGTCAAACCTCTATCTAGTCATCACTAATCCGGTTAGAAAGAATACTATTTTCTATTTTCGGTCCTGATCAGTACGGTTTGTTGATGAGTCAATTCAATGACCTACAAAATGGCGTTCACTCAGGTGGGAAATTTTGAACGATTGAAATTCGTAACACGCCGTCCTGACACGTATTGGACATACACATCAGAACGATTATCACTTAAAAAATCTGGCCTTAATTCATTGCTAGTATAATATGGTATTTCATGTAACAAACAGGCATAATTACGATATTTAAGAATACAAAATGTGGTAGGACAATTCTTCCGTGAATATTGGCACTGACTACGTGATTACGTGATTGTGGTTACAATTCGCTAGCAATCATGTATTTGAATTTAAATCGCGTCGTAATTGTCTAGGTATACCTAAACATTAGTGATTATTCAGTTATAACATAGATTAAACGACCGCTCTATTCAAACAAATATATGTTGCAGAAATCGTATCATTGACTAACATTTTAATCATAAGAATAAGAGAAACATTATTCTTAGACTGATCCGATATTATTAAAATAACACGGCTTTATTAGTTTAGTTACGGACTTAAATATATCTTGTGGGTGGTAAGTACAGGTGTAATTGGGCACTAGTACCGGTTGTTTGTTTGTTTTAGTAGATTAACGTCCGCTTCACTACGAGTGGTTCGATTATCCAGACGACTATTACTAGTTCCGTCCCGTGAAAGCGGCTGCATAGTTCGTTCGTTCGATCCGCCGCTATCGGCCAGGTATCAGTTTATCGGTTGATAGCGGCGAGGTATCATTAAGCAGTTTATCCGGTCATACCACTATATCTAGCCATCACTTATCCGGTCGTACCACTATCTAGCCATCACTAATCCGGTCATACCACTATCTAGCTACTACTTATCTTGTCATACCACTATCTAGCCATCATTAATCCGGTCATACCGCTAGCTAGCCATCACTTAACGATCATACCACTAGTTAGCTATAACTGATCCGGTCATACCACTATCTAGCTACAACTTATCCTGTCATACCACTATCTAGCCATCACTAATCCGGTCATACCACTAGCTAGCCATCACTTAACCGATCATACCACTAGTTAGCCATAGCTGATCCGGTCATACCACTATCTAGCCATCACTAATCCGGTCATATCACTATCTAGCCATCATTTATCCGGTCATACCACTATCTAGCCATCACTAATCCGGTCATACCATTATCCAGTCATCACTTATCCGGTCATACCACTATCTAGCCGTCACTTATCCAGTCATACCACTATCTAGCCATCACTTATCCGGTCATACCATTATCCAGCCATCACTTATCCGGTTATACCACTATCTAGCCGTCACTTATCCGGTCATACCACTATCTAGCCATTATTAATCTGGTCATACCACTATCTAGCCATTATTAATCTGGTCATACCACTATCTAGCCATCACTAATCTGGTCATACCTCTATCTAGCCATCACCTATCCGGTCATACCTCTATATAGCCATCACTAATCCGGTCATATCACTATCTAACCATCACTAATCCGGTCATACCTCTATCTAGCCATGACTAATCTGGTCATACCTCTATCTAGCCATCACCTATCTGGTCATACCACTATCTAGCCATCACTAATCCGGTCATACCACTATCTAGCCATCACTTATCCGGTCATACCACTATCTAACCATCACTAATTTGGCTATGCCAATATATATCCATCACTCCTCCGGTTGATACAGTTATTTGATAAACACGTGTCCTGGAGGGAGGTTTCAGAATACGCCAGACTCGTTCATATCAAGCTTATAAAATACAATGTACGGTAGAGCAGAACGTTGAGCTCTGACGAGGCCCCTAGGAAAGGTTCATAGAAGAAATCCACCGAACCGTAATATCAGTGTAAATATTAGCAACGGGTTTTTATCGTTGGTATCACTAGCGATACCCTATTTTAACTGTCATATTTCGTACTCCAACACAATACATTATTTGGTAAAACGTGTTTACTGAATACGTCATATTGAAATAAATGTCAGATCTATTTCAACTGACGAAACCATAACTAGCTTCGAATGCTATAACAACTTGATTAAATTGTTTACAACTTTGTTCCCACTTTTTTGAAAAAACACCTAACCTTAATCATGGAACAAATTTATACAAAATACCCATGTTAAAGACCCCATTAACATTTAATAAGGCTTTGGGGTCGAATAATACCGTCGTCACATTTTTTTAAATGCTAAAATGAATGCCAAATTTAATTGCATCAAAACCTTCAAGAGCACTCTCGATGAGTCGTGATTGGACTCCGGAGATCACCAATGTGAATTCGTTTTGATTTGAAATGTTAACCTTTGTTTTGAATCTTTCGACTGTGTGTAAAGGTTGCCGTTACAGCTGCATTCAGAAATATCTGGTCGCCTACGAAATAGAAATTGCCATATGCCTACCTTTGAGAAGACCGTCTGTTTTATCAATAAACTCTCTCGAGACATGTGATTCACCAGGTCGAATTATCATTGAAAACATCCGTATTTTATTAGTGCGTTTATTTTAACGAAGGTTTATTCTGGGGTTGTTTAAATTCAATTTCCTGAAACGATCTCCTTGTGATTGTAACGGAAATTAGTTTAAACTTTAATAAAAAAAAAAATGAAATCACGAGAACGAATTTCTTGATGAAGCCAAATTTGTCTTTTTGTAGTTAAACAACAAATCAGCTCCGGTCGGCCGTGATATCTAGAACGTTCGTCGGCGTCAGAAGCCTGCTGAGCGGGTAGGTGTAGGTTCGACTCCTGGCGTCGTGGACAACTTCTGCCTGACCTTTACATAGTGTCTTATAACAAGTATATATATAACTCTTCATTTTTGGACAACCCATGGTAGATCATCACTCGACTGCGTTTCAATGTGTGTTGTTTAAACGGAACCCATTAGATGCTATTGAACTCGATCATGCCTCGAATACTTTCATTTTTTCCCAAGTGACATACGATGTTTACGTTGTCGATGTTGAGGAAACGAACAACGGATTTAATCCTTCAATTTTTATTGTTGTAGATATAATCTATTAGATCCCTTGTCTAGATATATCAGTGTATAACTGCCATCATAAATCAATGCATCGGCTCTTGCCTTGAACAAATGTACTTCGGAAAACACGGACCTCTTGATTTAGCGGTGAATATAAGCGCAAAATATATGACGTTAAAAGTGATCAAATAAGAATAACGCTAATATAATGACATGTACATTTTCACTGATAAGATATCGTCAGCGATGTGGAGCCATAACGCTTAAGGTTCAAAAGAATGTGGTAAAACTTTGATTATTTCTCCAATTAAATAACTTGTAAACAAACGAAGTCAATAGTTGCAACTGGCGGTAACTTAATGTTTTTGCGAATATATATTTCATATTGAAATTCTGTTTAAAACAACGAAAAGAATACGAGTATCCTAGATTACAATGAACCCGGATACATGTAATCTGCACGTTTTATGCAAGTTAATAATTAATAGGTTTAAGATTTAAGGTTCGTATGCCTGGTAATGCGACAACGGGTTCACAAGACGTTAGCTAGGATTCGTTATCAATCACTTGAACTGCTTCTAGCACTGTATAAAAACAAAACAACGGTATGTAATTACATACATAGACAATGATTAAATTTCTCTGACTAATTATTATAGTTTCGAGTATGTAAATATTAGGATTTAAAAGGTTTTTTTCAAATGTTTGATCGACGATTTTAGGAAACTCCATCATCAATGTCACGTCAGTGGCAACGAGAGAACAATCCTTCAAACTACTGCATACAGATACAGAACGATTTTTGCGATTTTAGAGATTTCTTTTATCAGCGACTTTTGCGCCACAATATAATCATTGAACAAAGAGTTATCCGAAAGGCCGAGCTCATGTAGATGTTTTACCACAAACAGAAACCTGACGCTGTGCGATATCATAGATGTATACGTTTGTTTTAGCGGGAAATGAGGCGATATCTCTTATATAAAGGTTAACATGTCCCCTGCAAATTCATCCATTAGCGGAACTAGATGAAGTTGCGTTTATTGTGCTATCATTTTAGTGACGTTAGGCTGTTCCAGGAATCTCGTTTTTACGGACGTGAAAAACTCCTATATATCGAAGATATCAGGTAAAATATATGGTATTTAGATCAATGATAACTATAATATTTAGAATGTAAATATATGTGTTTACCAGCATTTTCTTCCACTGCATGTAATTATAAACGCAAATCGGTTACATATATATTTACCACGAAGCCGATTTGCGTATTTATCGACATGAACATTGCAAAATATTTGAAGATGTACTGTATATTCAGAGACATAAGGTTAAAATGTTGTATGTAGTTGTTTTCTTTACTGATTTTAATCGTCACAAAATTCTTGCTTGCTGAATGCATCTAAAAATAAAAATTATTCCAAAGAAGATTTACAGAATGTTGCAATGTCCCTCCATTCATTGAATAAAATTTGCTGTAAATCAATTAAACATGATATTACCGCGAAAGTTTGTGACGTAAACCGATAATTAATTCACCTATCTAGAATCTTTTTATTCAGACACAAAGAATCAATGAATGAACATATATCAGTTGTTCATTTCGCTAATTCAAATCCTCAACAATATGTCGTTGAAAGACCTGAGCCCGTATCCATGAAACCATTCTCATGCTCAAGCCTGGATTTTGTGCTCAAGTCTAATTTCTTGTTCCAGTTATAAATTATTAAAAAATTCTTATTTTATTAAAGTTGTGAACAAAAAATGAAGAAACTAGAAGCTGAATACTGTTTTCAATATTTAAATTTGACTGTTTGATCGATGACATGATTTAGGTGGGTTTCAAGAAAGCTGGCGTGAGCACAGAATCCATGCTTGAGCATGAGAACGGTTTCATGTATACGGGCCCTGTTTCTCTGAAATAAGTATTTTGCGAATACGCGACAATAATTAACATAATTAATGGATTCAGAGTAATACATTACAAATCAAATGGTGTCACTAAAAGTTACCTTTGAAAACGAAAAATAAAAACAAATCTTAGAAATGATATTTTAATCAACAACAATTTGAACATGTAACAAACCCTTTGCTCCTCTGCTGAGTGACGGACTTTATCACATAAAGTATATATACAAACATGCAGTCAATTTCATCATGACGTTTGGTTTTTGTCCTGTTTTTATTGCATATAAATATTGCTCAAACGAACTTAAACATACCTACAGTGTCCGTGTGGTTTATATGTAATAATGTTCAATTCTCAGTGTTTGCTACTATAAACAAAACACGTAGTAATCACATTCTGACCTAATTTTTCCCCAACTTGCCGCGTCGTCACAGGAAAAAGGGTCAATATAAAATTCATTTTTATACGTTTCATTTTATATCTTAATGTACAGGGAAACTGCCGTTTGAACTTTTTAGTATGACCTGAGATGTAGTATATACGTCGCTGGTATGACATGAATAAAAAAAATGTTATTGTTATTATTAATACAATTTTTTTTGCGATTTCGATAAGCTTCTTTTAAATTGTCTTTTGACGACGCAACAGGTCCTATTGATTTAAGCGAGAAAGATTGACTTTATTTTTTGCGTACAATATCGCAAATATCAAATTCAGTGTTTTTACAGACAGTTGTTTCGACTTCTCCGTGCACACTGTACAATAAGAGTTTTAGCGAATAATTAATTTTATTTCTTTACCTTTGGAATATTCACATAAACAACGCTACGGTGTTTTGAGGGCATAAACATCAAATTGATGGAGCCCGCGTACGACAAAGAAGACTTGCAATATTTATTTCATAATGTGGGCTATATATTTTCGAATATATTTCCGTGTTGATTCTATAAGAACTTTTTACAGTTTTTGGTTAAGTGTTAGGGATCATTCTACGAAACACACACTAGTTACAAACAAGATTCGACACTGTAACGGATGTTGTAGTTCTTTCATATGAGACCGAGCATGGCCTACACACCTTATGCAGTATTTAAATGAAGGCAGTCGAAGTAATTTATAATTATTAAGTAATTCAGTGACATTCTTTTTAAAATATATATCCTGTCAAAACACTTGTGGCTAACAAACATAGACGCTATGCATATACATTATAACGTTATGTACATAGCTGCAACACTTTGCAGTTCAATATACTGTCGTGCGTATTCTCAAAACACAACACCAAATATATCCCAGTCTTGCTTTTGATGTGCTCCGGCTTTTGATAAGTTGTGTGTACAATTATTCCTATACCCATTTTTCTATAGAACCATGAATTCCGGAAAAGATGGTGACATGAATATGACAAAAATTCGGCGAGTGGTTTTTTTTATAGAAAAATTGTCCTTTCTGTTAAGAGTTTGTTCCGACAGGAAGTAGCCTTTCTGGACGGCGGATATGACGTTTTATACTGAGTCGTCGGCGCGTTTTCCTATTCTAATGAAAGACGAGTGTCCCAAACGTCCGACTCTAACGTAAGGTCGCCTCCCTATTCTCATAAAAGACGACGTCGGGATCTTTCCAATGCGTATGAAGGCTCTTTTCATGTCAGCACCACTCTCGTCAGCACTTCGTCCTATGCGCATGAACGAGCTCATCCTCTTTTCTGGTTGTTCCTCCTCACTTTGGGTGTCAACATCTGAAGCTTCGTTTTCATCACCAGTACTTTTGCCTATACGCATGAATGAACTCATTCTTTTGACTTCGGGATTGTCCATACTTTTACCTATACGCATAAATGAACTCATCCGTTTGTTTTCGGGATTGTCCATACTTTTTCCAATACGCATGAATGAACTCATCCGTTTATCTTCGGGATTTTCCATACTTTTGCCGATACGCATAAATGAGCTCAAGCGTTTCATCAGTGATTCATCTGAACCTTTTCCAATCCTCATAAATGAACTCTTCCGTTTTGCCTCTGGATCGCTATAATCACTTTTACCGATACGCATGAACGAACTCATCCTCTTGTCCAATGGTTCATCGGAGTTCTTACCAATTCTCATGAAAGAGCTTAATCTCTTATCTACAGCATTTTCTGCCAAGCTTTTTCCTATACGCATGAATGAGCTCATTCTCTTATCCTGCGGTTCGTCATCCAAGCTTTTGCCTATTCTCATGAAAGAGCTCATTCGTTTGGCGTAGGACCCATCGTCGCTCTTTCCAATTCTCATAAAAGAGCTTAATCGCTTATCTATTGGCTCATCAGAACTTTTACCGATCCTCATGAAAGAGCTTAATCGCTTGTCTATTGGCTCATCAGAACTTTTACCGATCCTCATGAAAGAGCTCAAACGTTTGTCTTCTTGAGGCTCATAAGAGCTTTTCCCTATTCTCATAAAAGAACTTAATCGCTTATTTTCGTCCATGAGGTCATTTTCATTCTCCTTTGACGAGTCATAGGCTTTTCCTATTCTCATGAAAGAACTCAATCTTTTTGCCGGACCGTCCACGGAATGATCTTCACCATCTTTCCCGATGCGAACAAACGAGCTCAACCCCCGTGCCACTCTATTGTGACTAATGCTGTCTGCGTCTGCGTCATTTTCAGCTTCCGATTCCGCTTTTGTCAGTTTGAAGTATAACAGTGTCAGAGCTAACATGCTCCATGGCCGGACCAAATACATTTCTGAAACGGAAACGGACGGTGTGTTAGACAGATACACATACATGTTCAGATTATTAAACACATTGCTAGTTACACTCCCGAATGAAATCTGGAGATATGCATACGATTTTCAAATTCTGGTCAAACAAGGCAAAAAATCATCGGTGAAAAAAAACATCATTTAATACTAAGCAGTTTGATTAACCAAACCGGATAAAGCATAGTAATATATCTATATAGGTCCCTTTACATAGAAATTGCATTTGGTCGTGTAATACTGCTGTTAGCGTTTTTAGATATATTAGGTAATCATCTACGTCGTTACAATCTCTAACTCTGAATGTATTATACCATCACCTACATTGTTACCCCGACTGTTTACCTACTGTACCTCTAATAGCGATGTTATCGTTAAAGACATCCACTTGTAACTGATAAAGATGTGCAATGATAATTTAAGACAGGTGAAATATATTATATGATTATTTTTATTGAACATGAATTATTATAATGTATAAGGAGTTATCGAATTTTATCTCTTTGGTTTATTGTGGAGTATAATTGTCTTATTATAGTGTCTTAAAAACCGAATTCGGCTGGGCATCACATTTCAACGTACTCTAACGTATTATTTTTATAGAACATAGAGTATTACATTCATCATCTACGGCTTCGTCATCAACTCTCTACACCAATCATGCACTATGCGCCACATAAACTATAAATCGTTTATGTTCAGTGGTGGTTTCATTTTTACTTCATTCCTAACATGGAAAAAAGCGAAATATCAACCCTTTCAAAACAATTGTTCTTTGAACATATACTACCTCTTTACTAAATGCAACATGTGATACACATCTTTTAGAAACCATTATCTGGACATTATTTATTAAATAATATTTTGTTTAAGGTATCCCATAAAGGAATGCTTTGAATCACAATTACAAGGAACTGTATTTTTTATTACTATTTTTGTGTGTTCCGTAAAGTTTGCGCTTCATTCACAGACATTCATTTATCGGCATGACATTCAGCATATACCGTTTAACGTAGATATTAACTTCTAAAACATGAAAATCAGTCTTCGAATCATTTTTTCTATAAAATTATGTGATGTATGTCTACCGTCAAACAAGCTCTCTAGATGAATCAGCAAAATCAACAACCATATTCATCTGAGTGGTTAATTGAAGACAAGTTATCTATTATGTTATATGAAGCCGAAAGCTAAGCTTCGTTTCGACAAATGTAACAAGAATGTGCAGGAAAGCTGCTGGACACCAAATCTTTCTTTTCTTTTAAATGACTTACTGACGGTCAAAAATCCGAGACGGAACGGATCCTGTATATTTGAATGAATTCTTCGGATATGTTTGTTAATGGCATAACTTTTTTCGCTTAGAATTGCCCCAAAGTACGCAAATGTAACTTTTTAACAGCGCGTTTAAATGTCAACAATTTGGTAATAACCACACGGACCTGGGCATTTATTACAGCTATATTTAGACCTTAACTAAGGTGTTCAGAGTATCTTTTATACGTTTTTGGGGTTTAGATAGATTTTTGGTAAAAAAAAAAACCACGCTCAATGATCCGATTACGAGAAGGGAAGAAAGCTCTCGATGTCGAAATGTCGACCCCACCTATCTTTCTTGCATTAAAAAATAACATTTCTAGTTTATCTACGGGAGAATGCTTAGTACTGTTGGAAAGATGGATATTTTTTCTTTTGAAAACCTCCTATATGCACGTTAAAATGTATTTTCCTTCCGCGGACATGAAAATAGCATAACGTATTGTGTAAGACGGAACCTTACAACCACTGATCTAAAATTTAAACTGAAAATCTACGCAGTGAGTGGAGTATACCATTCTGATTGGACAATACAAAGAGTGATATCTTGACAAATGAAGATATAATATTTCGTTTATCTTTACTGTGTTGAAAATGTGATTCTATTCAACGGAGATTTCATCATAATTCACTAGTAAAATGTAATAAATACCGGGATCGTTGATGTTTACTATGATATTTTTGTAGACAGTATGCGGACTCAATTTCCCAGAAGGCTTTCGCACATGGGGAAGCACCGGAAGTGGACAAGGTGTTTACATATCAAACTCCGGCGGCGCTTCTCGACGCGTAGGGGTTTGAAAACAATGGCATCATAAAGTAACCGTACCGCTTGATATTTTTGTATTAATAGAACTTTATGTATTAACGTTTTGTTAGGTAGATTTTCGTGGTGGAATGCAATATACAATGTCTATCAATATATGTTTGTGATAGCAAGAACCGAGCGTATTGACATACACAATGTATAATGTATGATGTGTAAATGTAAAGATGTTTATTTAATTTGTGATGAAAAACATGGTGTTATCTTAGTTTAATACTTGGCTGTAAGGACCTGGCAGTATAGAGACGAATATACGAAACCTCTTCTAGAAGGAAAATACTGTTTGTGATAAAATACAATAATTGGAATTTATATCAGGAAAGCTAATTAGCCTTCCATGACATGCTGTGTGGATGTTAACTTGCCCGAGTGTTAACCTACTATTGAGCCTCGTAAGTGTTGTAATTAGTGTCAATAGCCCACATTGCTAGCTTCCAGCTTCAATGTGATATTTCCAGAGCGCCGTCTTACGACCATCTCCAAACACTTTTGAAATATTTACGGGGATACGTAACAAAGCTTGGGTCGATCAGTGCACCTGCCAATCCGAAAATTGACTTTCTGTATATATATATATACTACTCTGTGGCATTTCTACTAGTTTAACCCTACCAGCTTTAGATGGCATTTATATCAACTATTAATGCCATAACCACGTGTGTATTAAAACATTTTGATTGTAAAGTTCGATACTATTGACCTTCCCTGGAAGGTAGATGTTCCATTTACTAAACAAATATGCACATAAAATACACTGATATGGTTATAAAATATGATTAAACCAGATAATATTTCCAATGAATCCGACTAAAAGCTGAACTTATATTTACTATTTCGGAAGTATTTCACCTCCAGAAAATATAGTTAATAAATCAAAATCAATCGTATATTTCAAACAGGAGTTGAAATACTTCCGAAATAGTAAATATAAGTTCAGCTTTTAGTCGGATTCATTGGAAATATTATCTGGTTTAATCATATTTTATAACCATATCAATGCAAAAGTATTGTTGGGTACAAGTTGCTACAATATTATCAACGCCTTCTCCAATCCCCACTTACACATATACACTGTACATATAAGTGATTGGATCAAAGGAACTTAATTTGAAAAATCTACATAGTTGGTTTCTAATATTCTCAGCTGATTTAATTAACCTAAATAGGCGTTCAATGTCATTGTCGCAAATATAGTGAGTCTTTTTGTAGAAACACGTATGATCACATTGGGCTTTCCATAACGTAATACAGAAAACATCGTTATATAAAGAACAACACATATGTCTTGATTGTCTATGAATAGTATCACACGAGTAAAGGTAGCGGTGATATTGTTTGAATTAACCAAGAGAAGGCTTTGATTTGACAGATAAGTCTAGATCATTTCATATGTGAAGTGTCGAAGATGGAAACAATCGATTCATAATTGTCAAAAAATACATTATTAAGTAATATGAAATTATTTTTATTTCGGAACGGGTAACAGTTATTTCAGTTAACATTATATCCATATTTAATAGAAGGACCATTTGGCGTTAGTTTACTTATCATCGTCTACAAAAGTTTAAGTTTACGAGTTCTACGCCTTTCAAAATATTTGTCAAAACCTGTCTCCGTTATAATGAGAAGGCACTGGCAAATAGAGGCAGACCATTCTAGCAGCTTCGCTTTGGGTGCCAAGTGGAATGTCACAAGTTCATTGTAAACTTCCAGTTTGCATTTCTATTGACTGTAGATGCCAACTCAAAGTAGTTTAATAATTTAATATGCACAATTGAATGTTTCCGCAGCACTTCCATCAAGATTACAATGTCCAACTTTTATTTCATCAGACGTGTAAGTAAGTTATCAGACGTGATCATTGGGTTTAATCAGTTACGTCTTATCATGTTTTCTATTATCTGTATCATGTTTGTAACATTTGCATATGATTTATAAAAACTTATCTTACTGAGTTTGTTCCGTAATGCAATAAGCGCTGGCATCACATGGATTTCACTTACATGTAGTTATGATCTTATACAACTCAAAACTGTGCAAAAGAAAACAAATTAAAACAGATAAAATCAGTTTAAGATGTGATTTTTATGTCCTGCAATAAGGTATGAAACCATACACCTCCAGCCAAATTATAATTGTTTGATGTTAGACTGAATTGCTTGAGCTGATATACAGCAAAACCCAAACAACACACAATATGTAACGCGGTAGCATTATGGGATATTGGACCGTGTACATTGTCTTTATCAGATGCGGACGCTGTCATCTCTTTACCTGAACTAAGATTCATAGACAGACATACATACTGTCTAAAACCAATGACATATTAGCACAATCCTCCTAATATAACATATAGTTTGGTCTATAATCAGTAGACAACATTGTAAAATTACCTTTGGCATATGACATAGTGTACGTATAAACCGTCCGTAAAGAACTAGCAAAAAAACAAAATTAAGTACGCATGAATGATATTTCTGACATGACTAAAATGGGTCTACCTGTTGTCGCACGACATTTGCTGTGACCATAAGACGATGTCATAAACTACTCTTCTTTGTAATGTATTGTAAGTCGTTTACAGAATGTATATGACTCTGTACTACCTGAAGGAGTTTGAATAATTTCTAGGGTTACTGGTCTAAACATGTTAAAGAAAGCAATTACAACACGTCTGAGGTACTCGACAGTAACACGGTGAAGACACATCGATCATCAAAGAGGAAGACGTTGCCAGGTCTTCTCGGAAACTTTTATCCGTTCTATCTTATACTTAACAGAAGCTTTCGTGTCAATACATTTACAAACACATAACACTGTGATTGGTTTTACAGAGTTCAACCCATTTAACATATGTGACATAGGTTTATTTTTGGAAAGCCAAAGTCGGTGGGAGAAATTCGTTCAATTTTAGTGACACTTTTAAATAGCAAGTTCAAATAAAATTGTTTTTTTCCTATCCTGTTAAACCTTGCTTTATCGACATCGTAATTAACATGGTAAAACCATGGCTATGTCGACGTCGTTGTTAAGATGGTAGAACCTCTCTTAGCCAGCATTGTTTACTTCGCTATTAACATGCAGTCACACCTCGCTATGTCCACTTCTTTGTTTTAATAAAGTCAACGTCGTTGGGAACGTGAAAATAACCAGCCCTGGTCGGTCGTCAGGTTTGAATATAACATTTATTTAGTTTACAAGAATTATGAAACAGGTCAACAGATATAAATCACTCTTGTTGATCCGTATTTTAGCGCGCGGAGGTCTAAATGTGGGAGGAAACCGGAGTATCCAGAGAAACCCCACGTGGTCAGGTAGGTGATCCTATACCTTTTCGTGTCAGATCGGGAAATCGAACTCCGACCGCATTGGTGAAAGGCGAGTGCGTTATCCACTGAGCCACCTGTCAAGTTTAAACACAGGGTTTCAAGAGATACAGGTTGATACAGACTATTGTTTTGTTTCTTTGTGCGATATTTAAAATATTCATGAGTATACATTTTGGTTTTCGTTGTCACTATCCCAGTTTTTGCTGATGTGACAATAAGAATTTGACAACGATTAACGTGATGAGTGTTATTTTAACAGAAGAAACTAACGCTTCCAGAACGCCTGGTCGTGTTTTCTAAGTACTCTTTTAAGGGCCTCCATATGTATATTTCCAGGTTCGTCTCTTGTCCTCGTTTCATAATACTGAGATCGTATTACGTGTTTGTTTACACTCCGGTCTTTTTCTATTGTGTTTTGAGATGGAGCCACGTTTTGCATTGCTAAATAAAAAATACGGGAATAATCAATACTAATACCAACGGTGTATCCTTAAATAGTGTTACGGTACCAATTAAATTGCTTTGACGAAGCGAAATCTTTAAATCGTAAAGATTTAATAGCATGACGATATCAGACTAATAACTTTCATTTTATAAAGATGAATGGGGAGTCAAGTGATAAATCCTACAAACAAAGTGTGAGGATTTTTTCTTGAATCGATGACGCTATTACTAGGATCCGATGCTACCATTATCATGTAATTTTGATGGACACACGAGATTACTCCGGAACACTTACAAGTGGAAACTTCCGTGTCGTGCTCGTTATTTCGTCAATACGTGTCACTGTATTGGCGTTTAATATCAACAAACAGGGGTGTGTAATGCCCCGACTAATCCAGTTTTATTTAAAGCCCGGTCCAGCGTGTGTGTCGTCATTAATCTCAGCGGGTCAACCTCATAGCTACATAATCGATTCAACTATCAATTAATTAACACTTTTATAAAATAAGGCGATAAAGTTGCTTCAAATTTGCACATCGAATTAGCACTGACACGTACTCTATGCCACGGCTCGACGCTACCTCAACCCGGGCTAATATCCCGGGGGAGGTAGTCGAACAACAAAGGTAGTAACATAACACCTGTATTTTTGTAATCAACTGGTAGCCGTATTTCCCCAATGAGTGCTTAATCAGGCCTAATTTTCAAATCCTAATTGTCCTTTCCTGGAATGAAAGCACAGTATAAACCTGATCTCGGTAATATGTTAAGACATGCATGTTTTTCAAAAAGCTTTTTGTTCTTACAATTAATGTTAACATCTATGCATGAGTAGCCCTAATTTACTGATAAAACCCACTGCAGTGGTGTTGATCTGCTTTAGGACAGGTAAATAAACAAATGTGCTCATGCAATTTGTCTACTGAAACTACAGAACATTTCCTCCTCCAATGTCCAAACTACCAGCAGCTGAGAATCCAATGTTTTAGTCGCCTACCTCCTAACTATAATGTAAGCTTTTTACTTTATGGTAGACCCGAACTACCAATTCACTTATATGAAATTATTTTTGACTGTGTTCAAAACTTCATCATTCAGTCTAGACGTTTTTAAAGAAACTTTAGCTTCATTTATATCAGTAATCATGTTTGTTGTGGTTTGTATTCATGCAATCAGCGTTTGTTCTCTCAATGCAGTTTTGATGCCCATCGCTTCCCCATCAAACATCATCCCCCATCCCACTATAAATCCTTGCACCCTTTCTCTTTCTTTTCCCTGCACATGTTATACTTTATATATATTTCTATTTATTTATATGAATTATAATATTGTCAGTACTGATCCATAGCTGCTGTTATGTCTATAAGGAGACGGATTTACATAAGTACTATGTACTTGTTTCTGGATCCTTTTCTGTATTTATAACCATGTACTATTGTAATTAAACATCAATAAAATAAAGTTTAAACTAAATAAACAGTGCCGTGTAGAAATAATTCCATATCGTGCATGACTCATATGGACAAATACACATAGAATGGTAGAGTAAGAGGAAGCATTACGCTTCTTTAGACAGAATCGTTATTTAAGTGTGCATCAGGGGAACCGACCACCAACACAAAAGATCCACAGTCTATTGGATGATAACAATCGTTAAATACCTTTGAATGCAGATATGTTTGTATTGATTGTTGGAACCGGAAATAAAGCAAAATGTCTCATTCAGAAAATAAAGGAAGTGATTGTAAACAGCCATTCTAATTCGAATGGTAAGGTGTCTGTGGTCTATTTGAAGTAATAAGAACCTGATACACAGAACAATGAGGTTGAAACTATTGAACAATGAACTCTTTGTTTATATAAATCAATGCTAACGGTGCCTTTCTTTGCTCTTGTTTGGGCATAACAAGTACTAGACAACGCCTCTGAAGGGGCACCTGGTATTTGGTCGATCGAGAATGTAAGCTCTTTTGTCAATTATTGATTAATAATTAAACAAGGGGTATAACCTGTTAATGATTCAGTGGAACTTTGGCATGTATATAGATATGGGTTCAATGAAGGCTTAGAATACGAAGGTATCTATGCACAACAGCGAACACGTTCATTTTCATTATGTACCTGAAGTAGGGTGATTGTGAAGTCAATGCGGATGCATATATTTGTAAGGGGGTCTTTTAAAATATGTTTGCTTACCTCATTGGTTTAGATTAATTCGATACGCACATTTAGTTTCTGACTAGTTAGTATGTGTAGCATGCTAATTTAAAAAGGTCATCTAAAGAACCATTATGGACTGAAGTGCTTTATCGATAAAACGTTCGTGTCTTCGTCTTGAATAATTTACATACGTGTAGGGTGATAGTCATGTGTACACACATTACATTTGATCCGAAAGTCCATGAAACGTTTTGAAGATATTTTAATATATGTAATTTTCTGTTATCCTTCGAAAAATAGCATGCGCATTTTCTGACAAATAACAGGTTCTTTGTCTTTTCTTATTTTACTTTACTACACATGCGGAGGGTCTCTACTGAGTTTCTCCATTATCCCCAAGGAGCAGCCACAAATGAAACCAACTGCCCCTGCTGGAGGTTGAAGAGCAATGCTTTTCTTTATCTGTCATCAACATTGATACCCATTTAATTTGGAAATCAGTTATTCACCAAAAATAAGCATCCGTATATTTTGATTGAGCTGTTCTGCTTATCTACCAATGGATTGGGATCAAACGTAGATAATATCTACTCCCCGTATAAAAGGACCGAAAACATTTCACTTCGTTACACCTATGAAGAAACTGGAATACTACTACTGTTCCACTATTTTTGAATATTAACTGAGTTCATTCACATCGCTAATCCCACAGTATCACTAAATATTGCTCCAAAACACTACTTTACACAAAGAATTTCATCTCGTAACGTATTTGGCTTTGAAATTATTTTTTTTTTTTAAAAACAGTGCCTTATATGTATATGTTTGTATGCTTATTTTATGTTTACTACAATGAATTTCAAACTACATGTATATTGATGTGGATATAGAGGCAGCAATGCCTGCGTCCACTAATATCCTATTAAAATATTGACTGTGTTATCATCGTAACAATACTGAGACCATAGTCATATCACTACAAAGCACCCCCTTAAAAAATCACAGAATAAACTAACGACTGCACGAAGTGTACAGTAGATCTTGTACTTTGAAACTCTATTTTTTGTGACTGGATTATTCACACACAACCCTCTAAAATAGAGTTACATCATGTCCCTAATTAATTACGGTTTCAGGACACACTCTTGTTCATCCCTCGAGATCGTGATGACGACGTTATACACGAGCTAATCAAGGTGTATTGTGCTTTCGTTTCGGCGACGTCCATGTATTGTTACGGCTATCCTTTAATGTGTTTTTATATATAACACTGTACAAGCCGTGAGGCCGTTTTTAATACAAATGTTGATTACTCTTTGGCAGCCAACATGATATCCCATATTTTAATTATTCATTAACATGGCAAGATATGGTAGCCTATGTATTTTTAACCGAAAGATTGTTTATTATCTTCAGATTGGTATCAGAAATATATCTAATGATAAAAAAAAATATGTTTGATAAATTTTAATTGTATCTCCGGACAACCGTTGTCAATAAAGGTATTGCATCTTAATAATTACTCACTCAATGGTATCAAATTACGATGATTTTTTTTCTCCTTCATCCATAAACAATTGTACTGATCTCCCATCGCCAGCAAAATCTTAATTAGGTAACCATATTTGTTAAATGTTTTCTCAATAATAATCTCATTTATCAGACATAATTGACATACTTCCTCTCTTGTAGTCGGTAAAACAGATCGGATTGCATAGATAACTCATCTTTAGTAATTAATATATCGGACAGAATTAAGACCATCCTCCCCAATTAATTTAAATATCAGACAGAATTTATGGAACCCTTTTCAAATAATGTATAATACATATCATGGAACCCTTTTCAAATAATGTATATATCAGACACAATTAAGGTAACACTTCCCCATTAATTTATATATCAGACAAAGTTAAGGTTACCCTTCCCCATTCATAAATATATCAGACAAAATTAAGGTACCCTTCCCCAACATTTTATATATAAGACAAAATTAAGGATACCCTTCCCCATTCATAAATATATCAAACAAAATTAAGGTACTCTTCCCCAACAACTTATACATCAGACAAAATTAAGGTAGCCCTTCCCCATTGGTAAACATCTCATAAAGGCTTTAGCGACTCCTTTCTCCATTTGGTTAATACATCAAAAGTCCCATTCGGAGTGTCAGTATACTGACGAAAGTTCCGTTCGGAGTGTCATTATAAAGACATAGGTCCCGTTAGGAGCGTCAATATAAAGACATATGTCCCGTTACGACATCATTATAAAAACGCAAGTCCCGTTCGGAGCGTCATTATAAAGGCACAAGTCTCGTTCGGAGCGTCATTATAAAGGCACAAGTCTCGTTCATAGCATCATTGTAAGGAAACAAGTCCCGTTTGGATTGATATTATACAGAAACAAAATCTGTATCGAGCGTCATTGCTAAGACACAAGTCCCAGTCAGGGTTATTGTTCAAACACATGTCCCGTATCGAGCGTCATTATCAAGACACAAGACCCGTATTGATCGTCAATATAAAGAAACAAGTCCCGTATGGAGCGTCATTATAAAGACACAAGTCCCGTATTGATCGTCAATATAAAGACACAAGTCCCGTATTGATACTCAGTACAAAGAAGAAAGTTCCGTATTGAGCATCATTATAAAGACACAATTCCCGTTTGGAGCGTAGACGTAGAATGACTATGGACGACAAGAGCCATTTGCACAGTCCTAGGGTAATCCGGGACTTACTTTTCCGAGCCTATAGTATTACTGTGGACCGTACGGGTAGCTACAAATAACGAGAGCAGACTTATCTGGCCTCAAAACAAAAAGACAAAAACACAATTAACGTCAGCCAGAGACAATTAATATTCGGGTTCGTCATGATTGATATCCATGGAATGTATCTCCGTAGCTTTGGGGATATAGAAGATGGCCATAACATAACGCCTGTCGGTAGAAATAGCTCCAGAATGACTTATTGACGCACAATATGTATACATGTAACACTACCGACCCGCTCTCCTCTAAACACAATGCAATGGTCGAAGAAATAGTAATGGGTGATTTCCCTCCTGATTTTATTACAAATATTCAAATTTTATTGTTTACATGCTAAATAAATACAATTTATAACATAATGTATCTTCATTAAGAACAGAAGATAACTTAAACGTCATTTATATTATTTACATCGAAATACACTTACGTTCAAAAGCAAACGCTCAATTTATCCCTTTGACAGTTGCGGGTTTTTATTCGAATATGACGTTACGTCTCCGAACAGTCATTGGGATATAGTGTTACAACATATATCAATTTCTTTCGTGATTTTCGTAGTTTGACATCTCTGAACTCTTATTACTGTCCCATGGGAGTCATTGCACTGTGAAATGGTACGCTGTGTATGGTTTTGATTGTTTAAATTTGCAACACCTGATACATAACTGTTGTTTATTGCTGTCACAAATACGTTAGTAAATCATCAATGAACATATCTTTTAGATAAAATCAATTTCGCCAAGGTCATGAGGAAGAAATATAAACTCATTATCTCAAATCAAAAAAAAAGTTTATAAATCTATACACGGTATTTGAAATTCAATATGAAATCAGTGTACTTTAAACCTGCAGAGGTATTCAAATGAAAGTGTATCAAGATGGAAAACTATTTAAATAATTAGAATATTAATTTATAAGAAGCATATTCTTTTCACGGTCTAAACAATTAAAGTACTGTGAACATGATACTTTTCAGTATTTTATTATTCGTAAAACAATTATCATATTTATAGACTTAAGTTAGGCGTGTAACGAATCATGGCTGATTTTATTGTGAAATAAAGACTTCTATGGGATGGGGTGGGGTGAAGTGGGTGAGGGGAATGGGAAGATGGGCCATATTATCCATACACAAAGACGAAAACAGTTTAGTTCCCCACAATGATCGAAGGTGGAACTATGCTTATGGATCCGGATTAGTAAGCGTCCCTTTTACTGTCTTTGACACCGTCGTTGGGTCTGCCGTCACATCCAGTAAGGTCTTTATGTCACAAGCTATCTTACTTAAAGTGCACAAATGTTTAATCTTGGTAGACGCTAAAATCTCGTAACTAGAATACACCATGATCATGATGACAACTATATTTTGTTTTAAATTATAAATCAGCAATGGACCATGCATGTCATCATCCGATATTTTAGCCACGGGGAGCGTATTTCACTGGCAACGAGTTGGTCGTCCGTGCTCTTTTCGGCGTAAGATAAAGGAACGGACATGCTTTCTTGAAACGTCAATATATCAGTCGGATTTAGTCAATCACATGCTAAGCTGGCATTGATAAAGACTGTAGCATAGGACAACCATGAATGTTGTACTGCTTTTGTTACATATACATATCTACATCAGTTCCTTATAGATTAATCACAATATTGTAAATTCTGCCTCAATTGTTTTTAAGACGCCTGCTTTATTTATCCCTTGAAAACCCAAGCTGGGGATAGAATAGGAATAGGGACAAAGGGGGGTCTTGGATATAGTAATCCTTTCCCGTTACAATAATGTGAGAAATGGAGTAATCTACATATAATTTATTCGATGGAGTATTAATCAATTTAATTGGATATAATCTTACCATATTTTAGGTATTTTCGTTCGTATGTTATTTAACGAATCGTATAAAAGAAACAATAAGCAGGCCGATACTATACATCTAAGTATGAGTATGTGATATGGCGAATCATATCGGTACTCAATTGTCTCCTTATACATGTGTACATGTACATACCACGCAGAACGCATGCGCATGTTGAGAATATTAGACAATTTAAACGAATAATTGATTTTCAATAAATAACCAATATTACTTGTAATGCATTTGACAGATTAACACTTTATTGTATATTTCAGTTGTAAATTTGTACAGATTCCTGTGAGATATACGGCCTACTCATGCAACCCCCTGGAGAAGTCTAGCGTGTAGGAGGAGAATTTATTCTCAAGTTGATTTTCAAGATGTACATTCAAACGTGATCTATTCTCATAAATATTTTGCCAAACTAATTGAACAAAGTAAAGTTAAGCAAATAAATACCAAAGCATCAACACTGGCAGACACGAGGACAAACCGTTAGGAAGTGACACTGATTAACGGTCGCTCTGAATTAGTTTTGTTAACGTAAAACGCCGTCGGTACTATATACAATTATACACCCAGGCCTGTTAAGTTAGGTTGATTTGTTTGCTACTTTAGATTATTTCAAAAAGTAGAAATGATCGTCACACTAAAATAGTATAATATAATACAGACCAAGATATTTCACTGTCAAGACAAGTCAAATTTGGCACCATGAACAGGATAAAATGAGTATAGAAAAATCCTTGTTATTAGATCGCTAGAGGATACACTCTGAAAACGTCGATCACTACAAATATGAGCTGGGACGTCTTATAATGTATAGTAATATAACACCTTAATGGTGTACAGTAATAAAACACCATTATGGTGTACAGTAATATAACACCATTACAATGCACAGTAATATAACACCATTACAATGTACAGGAATATAACACCATTACAATGTACAGGAATATAACACCATTACAATGTACAGTAATATAACACCATTACAATGTACAGTAATATAACACCTTAATATAACACCATTACAATGTACAGTAATATAACACCATTACAATGTACAGTAATATAACATCATTACAATGTACAGTAATATAACATCATTACAATGTACAGTAATATAATTTAACACCGATAAAACTCCATTACGATGAAAGGAAATAAAACACCATGCGTTTTTACAGTAATATAGCACCATTATAACGCACAATAATATAACACCATTATAACGCACAATAAAATAGCACCATTATAACGCACAATAATATAACACATTTAGGATGTACAGTTACATGTATATAACACCACACGGATGTTTTGTAATATAACACCATTACAATTTACAAAAATATAACATCATTAGAATGTTCAGTCGTATAACACCATTAGAATGAAAAGTAATATAAAATCATTTGAAAGTGCATTCATATAACTCCATAATTATGTACAGTAATATAACACCATAATTATGTACAGTAATATAACACCATTACTATGTACAGTAATATAGCACCATTATAATGTACAGTAATATAGCACCAATATAATGTACAGTAATATAACACCATTATAATGTACAGTAATATAGCACCAATATAATGTGCAGTAATATAACACCATTATGATGTACAGGAATATAGCACCATTATAATGTACAGTAATATAACACCATTATAATGTACAGTAATATAACACCATTATAATGTACAGTAATATAGCACCAATATAATGTACAGTAATATAACACCATTATGATGTACAGTAATATAGCACCATTATAATGTACAGTAATATAACACCATTATAATGTACAGTAATATAACACCATTATAATGTACAGTAATATAGCACCAATATAATGTACAGTAATATAACACCATTATGATGTACAGTAATATAGCACCATTATAATGTACAGTAATATAACACCATTATAATGTACAGTAATATAACACCATTATAATGTACAGTAATATAGCACCAATATAATGTACAGTAATATAACACCATTATGATGTACAGTAATATAGCACCATTATAATGTACAGTAATATAACACCATTACTATGTACAGTAATATAGCACCATTATAATATACAGTAATGTAACACCATAAGGATGTACAGTTATCTAACACCGTTAGGATGCACAATAATATAAAACTATTAGCGTGTACAGTACTTTAACACAATTACGATGTACAGTAATATAACACCATTTGGATGTACAGTAATATAACAGCATTAGGATGTTCATTAACATAACACCAATTAGAATTTCATTAATATAACACCATTTAGATGTTCATTAATATAACCCGATTATGATGTTCATTAATATAACAGCATTAGGATGTTCACTAATATAGCCCCATTTGGATGTACAGTAATATAGCACCATTAGGATGTGTCCACATTTTATGACGATTCATTATTAATTTACAACAATAGTTGTTTCGCTTTATACAATCTACTAACGTCACCACCTGCCTCTTGATTTACGAAATTATTTTACTATAATAATCCATTCTTCTTTCCATTCTGAGTTGATTTAAACTTTAGAATGTTTGTGTTCCAATTTATAAGTAATTGAAGAATGCCTTATTGATTTCCTTGATACATTTGTGGGGAACTTTCACAGATTTAGCTGTCAAAAGAAATAAGTTTTACACCCCTGAACAGACACGTAGCGACATAGTTTCTTATTTAATTATAATATCATCAAAATAAAAAGTAGCAAGGCAATGTTTTGATAATAATTCTTTATCATGCTGTCAAACACATACCAACGTATACACTTTACCTCAAAGTCCGTCTCGTAATCTAACAAGTGATCCAAACATATGATGACAAGAAAATGTATTTGCACATATATCCTAGAATGTCAACACAAAATAACAGAATCGAAATACGTACCAAAGAGATATCAAGAATAATCTTCAGAACCTCAATGGAAAAATCGGATGTGACACCAGGCCTTAAATCCATCAAATCGATCTCCTACTTATACTCAGAGCTGTGTTTAAGCCATGTGTCCATATGTCTTGGTTCGGTGAACAAGTATGTTACCGTTGTCAATGATTTTCAACGTTAACACTGGGCGTTTTTGACCTTGTCATATGATTTAAGCGAGTTACAAGAAAGCTGGTTTGAGCACAGAATCCAGATTTGAGCAAGATAACGGTTTCATGAATACGGGAACAGGTGCGCCTGGATGGTTAACATTTCCTTACTCTCATGTGGAACATTCTGCCTCTTTCCACATACATAGGACATCATATGTGGCATTTACTTGCGATTTAGTAAAAGATCGTGACCTTGTATGAAATATCTTATTTCAATAGTCAATAAAGTACAATCATATACAGAGATATAACAAAATTAGTATAACTAGTCTATGTTCCGTTGTAGTACAAATACTACACAGGCTTAATGCGAAATTTAGAACAATATCGTTCAAATTCCTCTAAACTGAGAATACTTAATCACTGGTATTGTTAACGATGACTGACCTGGAGATAATGATACAGTGCTATCTCCATTACTCCAGTCCCTTTCCTTCTCGGCTTAAGTGACCAAATTGATGGAAGGTTGGATTATTGGGTGAAATAAGTATAGGGACATGTGAAGTAGTCCTTGGAACACTGGCAAGATAGTGAGGCGACGGGGCTAGTGATAGTTTGGCTCTATTGTAGAGTCGTCGAACGAATAATAGTCAAATTAATTATTCAAAACTAGGATTTTCCAAATCAATGTTCATATTATTTTCACAAGTTCATGGTAAAAGTACCGATCAAAGGTTATAAAATAATAATGTATATGTTGTAGGGGAAACTATTTCCGTCAGTGACTGAATCGTGTCCTTGAATATCTACGAGGGGGCGCCTCCACGAAATCTGTCGTATTGACTACCTACATGATTTAGAACTTATAATCGAGTTGAAGATATCGGCGACCTCTTCTTCACACAACTGCCACCAACATAAGTAAAATAACCCGCACTATACACAGGAATTGGGGGTCGTACAATGTAGCACTCGTTACTTCATCCATACATAACATGAATCACTGCGACAGCAGATTCCGCGAGCACCAACTACAAATCAGCGCCAAACAAAGCTAACTAAAGTAATTAATTACGTGGCCATACTCTGCGGTACACGTCACAATAACAAGTTTTACAAATAAATCACGTTCGGCGACAGAAATATGTTTAGTTTTCATCCCTTTATATCTGAGGCAAACATTGGCTAACAGTTTTGTCATTGATGGTATGTAGACATCATTTACGCATCCAGAGAATTCCTAAGTACATAATCACACACATTCACCTTATATATTGTCCGTTATCGGGCTACAATTGCATCTTACATCAATCAATTGGAAAATATACGGAATAATTGAATCACTTCTGTAGATATTTTTCATTTTCTGCTATTATAACTTGTCGAGTGGGTGGGTGACGTAGCTGTAGAAAATGGCCTAGGTGACGAAGCTGTTTAATATGGCTAAATAGACAATGATGTATGAAATGGCCTATTGACGAAACTGTATAGAATGGCCTAGGTGACGAAGCTGTATAAAAATGGCCTATGTGACGAAGCTGTATAAAATGGCCGGAATAATTTTCCCTTCAGCGTCTTCATAGAAAGAGTTAAAGTTACAAGGAAGGAGTCAGAATTGTTTTAGGTCGAATAATCATGTCAGTGTCTTTTATCTTAGTTGACAATATCCGTTTACATTGTTTTATATAACAGTAAACGTATTGCACAAAGACTGGTCACGGAACATTTACGTCGGTTTTCAACAAAGATATAAATGGAACCAGCGAATGATCGAAGAGAATTGTAAATATGTCAATGATATAAAAACCCAACGCCAGTACGGAACCTTCACCAACCAGAATAGGAGGGCAACATCAATATATTACCAAACCGGTATTTAAGTAAAAATGTTTAACATGGAAGAAAACAAGAAGTTTTTAACATAAGAGGAAACACAATTGTCATACCGTATAGCGGTTATATTTCGCGGTAGCTTTTATTTCGCTATATTCCCGCCTTGACTAATATCCGCGAATTCTAAACACCATCGAAATTACCGAAAATGTTAACCACTTTTACGGACCTAATCACAACATGTTGAAAATACTTATAACCCAACCTGCTATGCAAGCTTAAATGAACTCAAAACAGATAATAAGAACAACACTTACATATAAGTGGCCACAACATAGTAATGCTGATTACAGTTTACTCCTACAAAGGTACATTGTCATTTGATATTCTTTCGAGTGAACTCACTGGCGGATGACGACGCTTGGGGTTAGTGTTTTCAAACGGATTACATGTATTATGAGGTTTTACCCCTTAAGTGTTGACACTCAAACTACTTTGCACGACACATGGGATTCGGGTGCACAAGGAAATTTAACCCCCGGGAATATGTACTGAATACGTAACCGCGAAATATTGACCCCGCGATATTTAGGCGCCATACAGTAAAGAAAAAGTTGATATCTGCTCTTACACGACAGCAACCAACAGGGATCGCTGTGGTATATATTGCCCGGTATATAACACCTGTTATTTGGTATATGATTAACTAGATGTTGTCTAGTATCAATGTACGATCATTCATTACTACCACAGTGGATATGCAATTGGTATTCAGAGTGAGGGAAGGGAAAGTAGTGTCAGACCGACGACAGCGCGACAAGCACGTGCTCTGTACTATTATCTAATCGTTATCTGGTCACTTTATCTAAGTGTGTCTAGACAAACACAGTGCTACAGTTAACATACATCACCAAGTTTCAGCCGAGAGTTACAATTTTATGAAACGACCCGAGTATATTTTTGTATTACATGTAATAAAAACTAAAACATGTCTATCGGTAGTAATAACACATAGACAGCCGGTAGATACAGAGTAAATTAAATATTTATACCAATGCGTCGAGAAAAGTAGAAAATTCACTTTCCGTTCATACAAAAAGTTTTTTTCCGCGTTTGAACTTGTTTGTCTGCGTAATTACATGTTTTTTTCGCGTTATTACGCGTTTTTTCGAGTTATAACGTGTGTTTTCTCGAAATAACGTATTTTTTCGCGATACTACATCTTTCCGTAGTGTCCCTAATAGGCTTTCGTAAAGAGGCAACTGAAGGAATTCAGGAAACAGAAAAAACAAGAGGATGTCATAAATCTTGAAACTGTGGAGAAAAACATAATATACAGATAGGGGTTATTCTATTGCTATGTCAGGACACACACACGTAACCCGTCGCATTTCAGTCATCACTATCCAAGTGATCACAACAGACAATTTCATCCCATTAATCGAGTCAGCGTAAAATTGATATTTCCATGTAGATAACCCCGTCTACGTAGCTAAGTAGTTAATTGTTCAACAGAAATTATCTGAACGATCTTCATATTAAGTACAAGTTATGGAATGTTTTTGCTTCAATGTGTGAGCAATGTCAATTGCAAATTCAAGTTTGTCGGATAAAATATTAAGACCTTTGCAAATATAGTGAAAATTTCTTTTCACAAATAAGGTTATTATAGAAATGAAGTGTTTCCAAAATTAAATAAGAGTTTGTGGTTTTTATAATTTTACCGGTAAAATCATTCAGAAATTTAATTCTATTCTCAGCTCATAAAATATCGATTTTCATAGCATTATTAATGGAATAACCTGATAATCATAGGCATAAAATAAGTAATATGATTTACTAAAGCTGACATATTATGTTCAATTATAACAATATAATCTGATTGATAACATCGTCGGCCGATATTGTTGACTTGAACATGTTATATTGAATACAAGTTTTGTCTCACAGTGAATATTCCGTACGATACGGAACAGTGTGTTGCATACGCGGGTGATACAAAATCACATAGCTTGAACATAACACCTCATTGAATAATAAAATTTGGGTTTTATCTACTGTTCATTGATTTTCTAAATAAGTTTTCCTGATTTTTTCTATGGCAACGTGACTCGATGATCTATTCTCGACATGAACTTTCAAATATGTCTCTGCAGTTCGTTTTTTTTTTTTTGAAAATCAAACATTATATTTACTTCGAATGCTTCTCACTATCTTAATTACTCGTTGAGTTAAGAACACATTTAGATAGAGCATCCACCACTTATCTATTGTTTATAGGCCTTAAAATACCCTGTTACATTTGTGTCTACTCCTCTATGTTAAGGCAATCATTGTTGCGAGACTTTTTGTAAAGTTAGAATCATTGTTGCGAGCCTTTTTGTAAAGTTAGAACAGTTTAAAATTGTTTATGTAATGCCACAAACAGGTATTAACGAAACAAGAGTTATGACTAGTTGCGCAGCAGATACATTACCAGCATTTTTAATTAACAGGTCTAGGGACAATTCTTGTGGCCGACATGATAATTGGCATATGTCTTTTGTCTGTAACTCTTTGCAATATTAAAAAGGCGAGCAACTCCAAAGTCAAATCAAATGCATGACAAAGGGGCTCTTTTCTGTGGTTTAGAAAACAACAAAGAGCGGTAGGCTTCTCTACCTTAAAGGAATAATTGAAGATATTTTATTTAAAACAAACGCACTCGTGGATTTAATTGTTCTTCACTCGTGGCATCAGCAACGTCACATGATTTCTAATGTTCCTGCGTATGTGTCCATAAGATACGGAGTAAAACAGCCACTGGGTTATACACAGCATACATAAAAACAGAATTCTGTATATTGCCGTCATTCTGGCAAAGTTATGACTGGCAGAATTACGAAATTATTTAAAAATCAGGAAGCAGAAATATCATTTTAGAACTTTATAGCAGTGATCTTATTAAAGTCAGACATTGGAGATATTTATATGTTTAATAAGTTGCTTGGGACATATTTGTAACAGGGTTATCAAGGTTAAATCTGATTTTTTTAAATATTAACTACCATTGACCTTTAGTTATGATCAGAAGCTACTACATTCCAACAATGAAATGAATAACGCAGATTTTATTGTCGGTCCTTAAGCTGGGTTTTGACGCTAATACAATCATTAAATACACGGTAATATTGATTCTTGATGAAATCTATTGTCTCATGTGGACGATAGTATAATGTCTGCAACTAACTCAGAACGTCGTTTGTATCAATAATAAACTTCAAATTTCTTTCCCTAAGCCACTTTTTAGTGGGTATTTCACATGTAAATGGTAACTATATTAGCCTTAACTCCATTTTTGCTATAACCGATACTCCTTAGATGCCTGTAAGCTATATCTAATATCATCTTGTTAAAAAGACCGTCTACTACAGCCACAGATGATATTTTAGATGTGACCTGCGTTACCGCTAGACGTACAGTGGTGGAATCATTTAACCACTAGTATAGATAGCGTCAAAGTTTAATACTCGTCTCTGGTGCAATCCCGTGTTACATTACGTTGTATCTGTTACTCGAATAGCCGCCGTACGAGAGCGACACACGACAGTTCAAGGCGTTGTCAATCAGATCGATCCGCCCGCATAACGGCAATACGGGGTTAATTAACGGCCGGCTGGTTTAACTGCAAAACACTTATTTTACGTGATATAAATATGTTTAGGTATGAAATATCGCGTCAAGTAAACCGGGATAAAATAACTCGCAAACAATTTCATTGCGGATGCGTGTGCTGTAATCCAATTAATTTGCGCAGGATACATATTTTCATTTCCTATCACTAAAATAGTTGATTGCATTGATATCCCTACTTTTTTTTTATCAATATACGATTTATATTAACGAAAAATAGCCTAGAACTCGACTGTTTTTTTACAAACGAAACTGTTTTATTGTAGTTCGACGGTGTCTCATGACAATTTTCTTTTGGAAGCCAGATAACAATTTAATAAGAATAATTTTATATGGAGATAAGAAAACTTCAATGTTAACATGCTCATGTCAAATAAAACATATAAGCGCAGATTCCAAATGATCATGCTCAGATATGCTCGAATCATTCTGAATAAATTATATACATATTTAAAAAAAATAAGTGAAATGTACATTTCCATAGTTTTCACAACGGAAAGTCGTTGCTAATATGTTGTTCAAGCAAGTTCATAAATTCTATTGAAATATTATCAAGTAGAAATGGATCCAGCATACCCTTTTATCTTAGTACATGGCATTTCTTTTTTAAATGGACCAACAACAGAACTCTATAAGCATATTTGCCAGACAAAAGGTAAGTTCGCCCTCCTTTTCAACACCATAGATATACTGAAATTTCAATGCGATAATATCTCTTTTTAAGGCAAGTAAGTCGAAAATTTAAAAGATGAACATTTATCTTGCTACGGTAGGTTGTCAGCTTCTCTCCCAGACCCAAGTTCGAGTTTGTAATCGGTACCCCTTTATGAAGAACTGCCCTTGGAATACACCCAAAGTTAAACAAGATCAATTTCACAGATTGCGTAACATGACGCATTTCAAATTAGTATGATGACCTCCGTACTGTGCTTTATAATACCATAAAACTGTAAACCTGCATTACGTTACGTATCATATAATTATATTTTTCTTTTTAATTCTTAATCATTCTTTTGGTCGTTCTTAATAAATTATATTGAGTCAAACAATTCCTAAACAAAGATAATAACTATCACAATATCAATGTGAAACCTGATTTCTCTGTCTGTAGAACCGGAAAAAAATATAGGATACCTGCTGAGCTAGGGAAATTTCTATACATCTTTAGGCCTATAAATGAATTCTGTACGGGAGATATTGACCATATGACGTAGGGTTTAGACAGTATTCGTTATATCTGCAGGTTCCTAGTATCTAAACGCAATGATTAACCTTTGTTCGTCACATTAACAAGGTTTTTTTCCTGGAATATGATGGAAGTAAATAACTCTCAGAGAAGGTATAAGAATGTATGCATAGTTCATCTGAACTACTATGTCTCAACGTCGTTTTCGGGAGAGCACACCAGAAATGTCATGCAAATTGCAAGTGCCTAGCTACTCCTGTGTATCTCTCTATACAGTCATGTATTTCCTGATTGAAAATCAGAACAGCAAAAATACAACTACCTAAATGCAGTTACCGACAAATTTGGAATTTAATCTTGTTTAAGTTCCAAACAGAGAAACTAGAAATTGCCACTTCAACTCGACCTTATCTTCTATAAATTAACTTTTTAGAAGCTACTAAACTAAGGTCTATGTAACTTATCAATTTTGTAGTATGCACTTTTCATTTAAAATCGATTTTTTAAAGTGTACATTAAGTTTCTAACAAACGCCTGCTTGCTGCTATTTTGAAAATTTAATTATTCGCGACTGTACTTGACAGATTAATCTATCACAGGGTTCCTAGGACCATAGAGAGCAGGGATATGCTTTGCACTATCTCGTGTCTATAAGGGTTTAAGTCAGCCATCTTTGATGAATGTATTTCCTTTCATGGAACGGAGAAACGTCATTTGTTAATGCAATCACATGCTTAATTGTTCGTTGAGGAACATGTGAAAGCATTGCAAGATATATCGTATGTCTATAACATAGTTTCTATGACAAAACAATTCAAACAATGACAGTTAGAAAACGTTTACGACACTTTCAGGAAACTATTTTTTTTCTCAGATCAAGACAGTAGAAATATTTCGAGATCAAAACTGTATCAATATATACGGCATATAATATCAGCAATGATTGCCCGAAACCATACGGAAAGCACTTGTTTCTGAGAATATCTGTTGTATTAAATCAGAATATTTAAAATGTGGCAA
The DNA here is from genome assembly GCF_002113885.1 of Mizuhopecten yessoensis. NCBI lineage: Eukaryota > Metazoa > Mollusca > Bivalvia > Pectinida > Pectinidae > Mizuhopecten > Mizuhopecten yessoensis. Next base: position 349,239 of record NW_018406628.1, read on the forward strand.
GACGCTTGCATGGATCGCTTTTACATCGCGATTTGTAGTCTCAAGTTTATCATAGGTATGATATTTTCCAAAAAAGGTGGGGAAAAAAAAGAAAAAAAAATGAAAGGAAGGGTTAGCATTTTATGTACATCATTTTTCATCTAACATTTCTCCTACCAAGTCTAGTATCATATTCCTTTCATATTTGAATTCTATAATAAATAAATATTGAAGACAAATGTCCATTCTATGTCTTTGATTATTTATTTATTCATTCTTTATTAACCAAATACCCTTAGGCTAAACGTTGCTGCTAGCGTCGATCACCATGTCAGGGCATCTCGGACACTGTAGGACTTTATTATTCCTTTCTAACAGTTTAAAAGTTAACACAAATGTCAACCAACCATGATAAATATCAAATTAGAAACATTTCTTGGTACTTATTATAAGGTCATTTCCATGAAGTAAAAAGCCGCCTCTTAACGACGGGTTACATGTTTTATGTTTATGATTTGCAAAGTAGCAATAAGAATTTAAGAAGTATAATTTGATGGAAATTCGTCCTCCACAACCTGCTTGAACATTAGTTATTGCCTTTTTAACGGAAAAAATTAACCGAAAATTATGGGGTTTTTTTTCTTTAATTTATAAAACTTATGGAGAACGTAGGAAAAAGTATGAAAGCTTAGTTACCTATTTGATAACATGTATACTTAATCTAGAATATAAGAGAGAAAAAACAGATGTTCGAAATATTAATAGAGGGAATAAAAATATTCCCGTGTGCAGTATAACATTGATCGAAAATTGCATTTTTCTGAAGTAAAACTTACCTTGTGCGGTAGATAATCGGTTCAGTTATGTCCAGGTAATGGCAACCGTTTGATTGCTCGTTTCACTAATTAGCGCGTGTGTCACAGGAACCGAGTATAGCTGTATCTACAGCTGCCTAGGGAAGAGCCGTCTTATTTAAACTCGAAAGTAATGTATGCGCACCTAGAGTATATATCGTTGAGAAGAGGCCGCAACGTCAGGTTTACATGAAGCACGTACAATATAAAACTGCGTAACCAACACGCGTACTCAAAGGTCCTACTCAAAGGTGTTCCGAACTGTCAATTATACGAGGTCGATCACTGATTGGCTGTAGCGAATAACGGGCTCCTCATTCAATTTTTAGCTGGCTGTCACAGCATGGCTTGATTGTAGCAGCTGAGGAGTGGGACGAGATAACGTGACTAGGGACAACAGCTTCGGCTTCATTGATAGACGGAATGTCAGACACTTCCATGCTAATTTCCAATAAACAGTTGCGTAGTTGGAGGTGTGCCGTGGAACAAATGAGACGGTCAATATATCTTAACCCAGACTATAATCTAACAGCATGTCCAAAGCAGATTACACAGGCATTGTTCGTGATCAGTTCACGGCGGTAATGTTCATTCAGAATACACCTACAAAAGCATTATACCGTATATCATGTGCTGAAAACAAATCTAAATCTGAATGACGAAGTTTCGGAGATATGCTACGCATACGAAAGAATGTATTTCAATATAACTATATTACGTAAAACACTTGTCGCAATATTTGGAGCTATTACATACCTTATTGAAATGTTATTTTGTACAGTTGGTAAGGCATACATGTATATGACCTGATACAAATTTATTTCTTCGACATAAGAATGATGTATCGCCGTCGTCTCGTCTCACATAGTAGCAAAACCTATAAAAGTTTATATTGATATTGCTGTGGAGAACATTTTCCCCCATATCATCATACTAACTATTAAACTTGTCCATTGTCTGCATGTACCTTGTCAAAACCATGTGGTGTAAATGTGTCGTTCTGTATTCGACATCTTTCATAAACATTTTGGGATTCGGAGAAATCCTGTGAATTACAAATTAAGTGTGATATATATGCATCGTTGGTGAGGTAATCAGACTGGTACTGTCAAGGAAGGGATAGCTCACGTAAAGAAAATCTTAATCACCACGCTTACCATACCACTTAGAGGTCAGTCGTCCTAATAGAGTAGAGGCCAGCGACTGTTGATGGGGTGACTGTAGTGCACTTGATATCAAGTTCGAGAGGAAACTGTATACTGAAAATATTCTCCATGTCAACTGTTCACCTTTCGCACATAAAATCCATTTTCTGTTTGTTTTGTTTTGTTTTTCTATTCTAGTTGTTCCGTATTTTTACGGAAGGCAATACGGACGGAAGTTACTCTGCGGCGAACATTTCACGGTATCTGTGATCGGCATGGTCAAAAATGCCTTTATTAAATACAACATATGTTTCAAAAATCTAAAAGTGAAATTGAAGGACTTGGCAAAATATTTCAATTTTCAATTAAGCCTTATACACTATGAAGTAAAAATAAATCAACCAGCTAAAACTTTGTTCCGATGAGTATGCCAATTTTGCCGACAAAAAACGTGCTACCTGCACTCAATAAAGATTCCTTCATATACTTCAACTTTGCCATCGCCGTCTTATTTTATCGTGTATTGTTCAAAAAGGTTAGCCATATACTTGTACATCTTCGCTAGCAAAGTGTTCGCTTCGTATACACTCCACTGACCGTTGCATACAACTCCATCGGCGTGTTGACAAAAGCACGTGTATGTCGAGGTGGAGTATAAATGACAGAGCAATATGTAAACAATCCAAAGGAAGCACACATATTTTCCCTAGTCATCATTTACATGTGGCACGTAGTCAAGGATTTCCACCAACTGCTTTAAAACTCCAGAAGTTACTCCAAAGATCGTGCGCATATTTTCTTTTTTTTTGGGGGGGGG